>NW_023270305.1:60619175-60950838 GCF_011800145.1 Mirounga leonina
CATCTAAAACTAATGATGTAATGTATGGGGATTAACATAAGAATAAAAAAAATAAAAAATAAAAAAATGAATAAGATTCAGAGAAAAAATTGAAAGGCATTAAGCTATCCCACTATCTTAATACAATTAATAGTCTTTTTTTTAAGTCTTCACTTCACATCAGAAATCACTATTGTCTACTTTTTCCCTATTCCGTTTGATTCCTTTCAATGGGATCAGATTGCAGAAAAAGCCATCATCACGTTTTTTACCCACTTATAATAATAATAATGTTATAATAATAATGTTATAATAATAGTAGTAACAAATAATTAGAATTTTCACTTATTAATCCATATTTTGTACTGGGTTGCATAACATTAACATTATATTCATTTTTTTGTAGTATGGAAAACACTCCAAGAAGGGTGCCATTACTACTCCTATTTTACATAGGAAATAATTGAGCACCAGAGGTTATGGTGTCAGTATGCACCTTAGTCCATAGTGACTTACCTACATTTAGTTATTTTTACTTTCTTTAATAGACTCTAAGATAGACTCATTTCAGTACAAGCTGAATTCCTAATAGCAGTTATATTTTTATGGCGATTTCTCAAATAATCCTCATCAATCCTATGACAAGGTAAAAAGTATTATCCTAAATTTACAGAAAGCAAATGGAGGCAGCGGAAGTTAAATAATTCATTCAAGGTTACAAAGCCTGTGAATGGCAAAAATGGATTTGATCCTAGACAGTGTGGCTTGATACTTTAAACTATTGTGATCCAGGGTCTTTCTATAAAAAGAGGTTTAAAATTTAGGCATGATGCCTTGTTTTGCTCTTTCTTTCCCCTTCTTATAATTCCGAAGATATTTTCTTAAACAGTCTTCTAAGAAGAGTCTTTTTTACTCCATCTAAATTTAATTCATTTCCTTATGACTTCAACTCATAATTGTAATGATAAACCCAGCTGTGGTTAAAGTCACAGATGGCTCAAAGAGGTGACAATGAACTCAAATGACAAGGAAGAGAGAGGAGCTGATTGTTTCCTAAGGAACAATAGTTCTATTTTTTTATGCAAACTCAGTGATTGAAAATTTCAAAAAGGTAAAAAGTAATTAGAATAAACAGCTGGATGAGCAGAATCGGTTTCAATCAAGTGGTCAACATAATTAAAATCTTAAAAAGTAAATAATAAAATTAAAAAAAAATTACAAGGGCTTTTAAAAAAGGCTAATGGAGGATACCTGGGTGGCTCAATCATTAAATGCCTGCCTTCTGCTCAGGTCATGATCCCAGGGTTCTAGGATCAAGTCCCACATCAGGCTCCCAGCTCAGCGGGGAACCTGCTTCTCCCTCTGCTCCTGCTTCCCTGCTTGTGATCTCTTGCTCTCTCTCGCGCGCGCAAAAATAAATAAATAAAATCTTAAAAAAAAAAAAAAAGACTAATGGAGCCCTTATTACAAAATAACAGCTTGATTTTGGAGGACATTTAATAATTCATCTGCCAAATAACAACAAGAAAATGCTCTAGAAAGATGGCAGCCCAAATGTGTCTTATGTCTTCTATTGTTTTTAATCTGACTTCCTTTTTTGAATGGAGCATTAGTGGGCAGGTCAGAACACAAAATCTAAGTCTGGGAGTTTTCACAGTATATTCCAGTACATATTATATTCCAGTATATATTATACATATGGAGGTTCCTCAAAAGGTTAAATATAGAACTACCCTATGATCCAGCAATTGCACTACCAGGTATTTATCCAAAGGATACAAAAATACTGGTTCAAAGGGGCACATGCACCCTGGTGTTTATAGCAGCATTATCAACAATAGCTAAATTATGAAAAGAGCCCAAAAGTCCACTGACTGATGAATGGATAAAGAAGAAGTGGTATATTACTCAGCCATAAAAAAGAATGAAATCTTGCCATTTGCAACAATGTGGATGGAGCTAGAGAGTACTATGCTAAGTGAGATAAGTCAGAGAAAGACAAATACCATACGATTTCATTCATATATGGAATTTAAGAAACAAAACAAATTAACATGGGGGGGAGAGGCAAACCATAAAACAGACTTTTAACTATAGAGAACAAACTGAGGGTTGCTGGAGGGGAGGTAGGTGGGGGGAATGGGTGAAATGGGTGGTGGGTATTAAGGAGTATACTTGTGATGAGCACTGGGTGTTGCATACGTAAGTGATGAATCACTAAATTCTATATCTGAAACTAATATTATACTGTATGTGAACTAACTGGAATCTAAAAACTTGAAACTAAATATATATAAATGATATAAATATATATATATATCTACCAGGCAAAAAGGAAAGAGTATGTGTACTCTGATTGAGTACTGATCATAACTACAAGATCTGTCCCAGTGGAAGGTGAACTGCTTTTGATAAATGTGTCTGGTATATGCTTAAAGCATGCTTTTTTTATCAAAAATATCTAGATCTTGGGGCACTGGGGTGGTTCAGTGGGTTAAGCATCTGACTCTTGATTCCACCTCAGGTCATGATCTCAGGGTCATGCAATCAAGCCCTCCATCAGGTTCCACCTACTTAAGATTTTCTCTCCCTGTCCCCACACCACCCACCCTACCTGGCTCGCTCTCACATGTGCATGCTTTCTCTCTCTCTCAAAAATATAAATAAATAAATAAATAAATAAATAAATAAATAAATAAATAAAGTCTAGATCTTAAGAGGGTAAATTGTTTTTATCTGGAGAAGTTTACAAATGTTAACAGTTATACTGTTCTAAAATAATAAGAGGGAAGAGGATTAGGTTGGAAACAGTTTAGTGTATAACTAAGTTTAGATTATGTTCCTGAAGGTTAGAGTATTTTTATTGCCTATTTAAGTACACACCATAGGTGGTATCTGAGAGAATTACATATCTCAATCACTTTAAAATGTAATGAGCATTCAACTGGTGAAATGAGTTGAAATCAACTTATTTTGCCTAGTATTCTAAGGGCTTAATTTAATTTTCAGCCTATGCTCTTGTGTGAATAATGCCTAGGAACATTCTTTATTTCAAAGCACTCTGACATCAGGTCTTCTTTCCCTTCCAACTGAAAAATCCCCACTGTATTATAAATCAGTTGTACTCAAGAAGCTTGATAATCCTATCAGCATATTACACAAATAATAGTGAAAATTCAAATTATATGCTGTCCCTTCTTCATTGGGGGGATTTTTCAGGATTTTAAAATGTATTTTCACTTTATTGTATTTCATTGGTGACTTAATTTTTGTCATTGATATTTTACATGTCAATTTAACATCATGAATATCATGTCAGTGGGTTGTCCTTTGCAAGAAGGTTAGTTATCATAATCTGTGTTTAGGGAGTTATTTACTTTGTTGCACTTTGACTTCATGTAAAAATAACTATTTTTGATATATGTGTCTGGTATACACCTAAAGAATGATAATAAACCTGCCAATAGCGTTACATGGTAACCATGGTTCTTGTCACTAAGAGCATCTTCTCTTTGATATGTAGCTCCTTGCATCGTTCTTGAATATGAGTTGTTAATGTAGGTGCTTGACATGGGCTTCTATCAGAATGAAAAAATCACTCTCACATTTGTGTCTGTAACATCCTTTGAATCCAGGTCTATACCCTCTCTCTTTTCCTATTATTTTATAATGATGGGAGATGAAACATGTTTTTTTGACTCTGAAAAGAAATTTTCCTTTATTTTGAAAAAGTTATACTGTTCTAGATTTTTTTTTTGTTCCAAAAATGGGTAAAGAGGTATTCTAGTAGCTGTGGCAATTTAGCTCAAATGGATCATTTATATTGGTAAACATATGTACCATAAGCTATAAAGGCAGCAGCTTGTGAACCCACTAAATGGTGAAATTCTGCTACAGTGTTTGCTAAAACTTTGGAGACAGTAATTCTTTGAGCTGAGCTTTGATGGATGAACTGACATTTCCAGGTAAGGGAGAGGGCACAGTATAATGTATTATAGCCATAATGATAATGCCATGTCATCAAGACAACAGTTACCAGGTTGGGTACCTTTTAAGATGAAACTTAATGTTTTGCCAATTATTTCCATGCTAGAATGGAAGGAAAATTTCATCTTAGACAGATTTTTTATGCTAATCTGTGGCTCCAGTTATGTTAGGAAATAGATATCCATTGCTTTGGGAGAGAGCCTTTATAAAGACTTAACTCCTTGGTATACAAAGCTAGAAACAAGGAGAAAGTATGAATTGATTTATACAGCATCCTAGGAACTTTCTTTAAAAAATGAATTAAAGGCCCAATCATTTCAAAGTGAACCTCACTGATGGACTCAGATGGTTCCAGTTGTGTTATATTAATAGAAAGGGCCACTACTTATCCCAAATAGAAACTCACAAAGGGAGGAATCAGGGCTAATGACTGTGGCTCAACCCCCAATTAAACATTAGAAGAATGCTAACTCTGGGCTACTTTGCGTCCCATACTAGAATCTCCAACCTGAAACACACTGCCTTCGTGGTCTTATCTGGGGCACAGTCAGTGGGAATGAAGTGCAAATCAAAAGAATTCTAAACTTGGGAACCCAAGCATGCTAACGAGAACTGTGTAGTACACAATTCAGAAGTGATCAAGAACATAAAGAACATATCCTGATGTGTGTGAATAACACAAGAGTTATAACAAGAAATCAAGGGCCCTTTGGGTACAAAAGACTCCTTGATCTCCCCCCGACCTCCCTCCGCCACCTCTCTCTTTCTCTCTCTCTCTCTCTAGCTCTCCCAACATTTACAGCTCTGACTGAGGATTCAGTAAGGGAGCCCTGAGGATTCACATACTACGGCAAGGTGAAAGAGAGCAACAGCTGAAGCACAAATCTTGAACTACCTGTTAATAAATTGACGGAATATTTGAGTATTGAAGTTTTAAAATAGGAAATAAAATACTGTGTATTTATTTAATTAATCAGTATTTAATACTGATGAAGAGTACTTATACTCAGAGTTTTTTTAAAGCAAAGAAGATAACATTTGGGAAAAATATCAATACCTAACAAGATTATATATGTTAAAGTTACTTAAAAAATTAAGTTGTAATTATTTAAGAAACTGTTTTATATATAATACATCTTTCTTCACAATGCCAGATAAATAGTTTTATAGTATCCCACCAAAATAAAAATTCTGAAGCACTACCATATTTAAACTCCTTTAGCAAGGTTCATGTGTCACTTTCAGTAGGAAAGAAATTGATCCAACTTCCTGATATAGCACTAGTACTTAGTCTAGGTTCAAACCATAATCTCTTCACCTTACACATTTATTTTCATAGTGTTCTTAATATTGTGGTCTTCCTATTAATGCTCTATTAAAAATCAGAAGCTATTGTGTTTGACTGATGTTTCAACCAAATAGTAGAATTATTAGAGAAAGTTTAAAATATCGACCATGTGTTCTAATGTGTAAATAAAATAGCCCGTTTTTTTTTTTAAGTAAAAGAAAAGAAACATCTTTCAGAAAGGATAGCAAATATGGGGCCCCATGCTCCCAGTTGCTCTTCTTGAACAAATGGTAGCTACTCTTAGATGACCCCTTCTGTGTGCTCTCTCTCTCTCTCTCAAATAAATAAAATCTTTATTTGAGATAGAGTGAGAGAGAGAGCATGAGCAGGGTGCAGAGGGAGAGGGAGAAGCAGACTCCCCACTGAGCAGGGAGCCGGAGGCTGAGGTGGGGCTCCATCCCAGGATGGTGAGATCATGATCTGAGCTGAAAGCAGATGCTTAACCAACTGAGGCACCCAGGCACCCCAATAAAATCTTAAAAAAAAATTTATATTAAATAACAGATAATTGAAGCATTCAGATTTAAGAACTGTTAATATATTAGCATTAGCTAAACTTTTACATTTTTAGAATTTTTTTGTGTATGTTAAATATGTATATGTTTTATAAAATTGAGACAGTGTTGGAATTCATAATGCCTGGCTAGATAAGAATTAATAAACACATGTCTCCCTGAATGAGACTAGTTGAAAAGCAAAGAAAGAGTGTCTGAAAAACTGGGCCTCCTTTAAAGTTTCTGGGCTGAAAACAGCTGGATCCTTTTTGTGGCTCAATACACTCATCCATGGAGTAAATGCTTAGGAGAAACATTTATCTTTGGTGGTCACTCACTCCATGTATTCCCTGCCTGCACAATCATCAGGAGCATAGTTTGTTCTAATCACATGATACTCCCTATGTCACTGTCTTGATTATTAAGGCTTCTCACTTTTTTGTTTTTATTATTCCCTTGTTGTATTGACAACATTCACAATAAAAGTGGAGGCAGATTTTGGCCCAGGGCCTTTGCCACGAGAGAGCATTGGGTCCCCACACCTTCTCTTTTCTTCTATTTAGGTGTCTGGAGTAATCTTTTCATTAGCCACCTTAGGGTCTGCTAGCCAAACCCGACAAGAGAGTGCTTTTTGACCTATCATCTTCCTTTCTCCAGTTAAAAAAAAAAGCAATTTTCCAAATATTTCTCAACAAATGTTTTTCAAAATCATCATCTGTGATGGTGCATAAAGATAAGAGAATTCTACCACTCTCTCACACTTCTACGTTATGTTTTTAATTCTTCCCTCAATAAAAATGACATATTCCTTATAAATAAATGTATATTTCATTTTAGCAAAATTTGGTGGGTAAGGTGAGACCGAATGTTATTATGTGTTTGTAAATTTGCTCTGGCAAATGCTCTGACAGATGTTTCAGAATGTGGTGAGGTAATGATGCAGACCCACAGAGATTAAAAAAAAGAGTAGGACAAATCTAAGTTGGCAGATAGCACAATGTGCACAGATTACACTTGTGAAAGCCAGGACCAAAAGCCTCAGACCTAGCTTTCCTTCCCCAGAAAAGCCAATGTGCAAAACAGTTCTCCTATCACTTCAAACTCTGGTTTCTCGGTGTGGAGTCCCAGGCACAGCACATAAAATCTATGTCAGGGCATCAATCTAGGACACCTATATTAGAAATATTCATTCCTTTCCTTATGAAGAAGTGTAAGTTTTCTGTGGTATTTATAAATTGCCCGTTTTTTTTTTTTTTTCCTTTTTCCTCTTTCTGACTCTGTTCTATTCTCTTTAGTCATTTACAAGAACAAAGAAAGAAGAGTAGAAGAAAATATTGATTTGCTTTGGGCTAGAGACTAGGAAAGATAGAATGTGATTTTTAAAAATAGATTATAAAGATCAAAACAGAATACAGTAAAGTGAGTTTCTGAATGTAGGAATGGGAATTGTTTTAGAGATGATTTTATGAGCACTGAATAGACCTTACAAAACCGTTGACCAAAATACAACTTTAATTCATGGAATAAACATTTCAAATAGCTTAATTAATCATGAATACAATAAATATTCGAGATGTTAAATTTACTTACATGTTTCTGATAATTTGGTAAAGCAGGAGCTCTTTGCCATGAATTGTCTGGTATCCTTCCAAATACACAAAAATGTAAGGTGGAAGAGTCTGTAACTGAGCAACTCTAGGGATACACATTTCCTTTAGTAAAGGATTTTGTGTTTTCATCTTCCTTTGATCAGGACAATGTTTCATGATTTGGAAGAAGATGTTAGTAAATGCCTTATGGAGTTATGGGAACTACTTTTAACCGGAAAGAGTAAGAACCTACGCTCCTTAGATGAACCTTAGCAAAATGATACTCTTCTGTATTATGCCACTCCTCATGAGTGCTGGTTTACAATGTTTTGATTATAAGCCATTGAAGCATATGCATCAACATGTAGAAAACACTGCATAATTCCATTAATGATCTGTTTGTGCAATTAAAAGCATAACAAATTAAACACATTTTTCTCTGGCCTAAATTCAATGCTGTTTTCAAAATAAGAGTTTCAGACCAAAAATACAATCATATGTTTAAGATTTGATTATAGTTTCATAATGATTTTAAAATGTGGAACAATAACCCAGGGTGGTACAAAGAGCAATCAATTAAGACACAGTAAGAAAATATTAGTGATTCTCTTTATTTTTTAAGTCATCTATAATAGTCTGCTCATGCTACCATGACAAAATACCATAAACTGGGTGGCTTAAACAACAGAAATTTATTTTTCACAGTTTTGGAGGCTGCGAAGCACAAGATCAAGGTGACAGGCAATGTGGTTTCCAGTGAGAACTCTTTTCTTGGCTTGTAGTCAGCTGCCCACTTGCTATATCCTCACATAGTAATACATGACAGAGAGACAGAGTGTGAGAGAGCAAGAGAGCAAGTCTTCTGGAGTCTGTTCTTATAAGGGCACTAATCCTATCAGATCAGGGCCCCTTAAGACCTGATTTGACCTCAATGAATTCCTTAGAGAGCTATCTTCAAATGCAGTCACATTAGGGGTTAGTTCTTCATTATATGAATTTTAGGGAACACAAACATTTAGTCCATAACATTATCTATTCTGTATTGTATTTTATGGCATGCTTCATGATGTTTTAATATACTAGCACTATAGTATGTTTCTACACCATACATACACACAAACATATAGATACACACAAAAGTGTACACACACATAGGTATGCATGTATGTATAGTATATCTCATTAAAAAAAAAAAAAAACTAACAGAAGCCTGTCCACAAGCATCAAAGTTTGGAGACTGCTGATCTAGGGCATATTTTAATGCTAATGGTGAGCAAATTACTATGTCTCAAGATAGCATAGTCTATTTTTAGATATCTCTTTTTGAAGTTTTCTAGTATTTTCAGTTAAAATGTACCCCCCAATAATGATCATTCATTGGTTTCACTTCTACTACTTCACATCAAATAAAACAAATCCATCCCTTCTTCCTGTCAGAACCAGTTATTTGTATAAGTTATTACACTTAATACAATGCATTTAAATATCTATTTATTGAGTCTCTCTTATGCCACCAAATGCTGGGGATATCATCTCCTACCCTAGGAAGTATATAGAGTATTTTTTTTCTCTTCTTTTTCAAAGATTTTATTTATTTATTTGAGAGAGAGAATGAGATAGAGAGAGCATGAGAGTGGGGAAGATCAGGGGGAGAAGCAGACTCCCTGCTGAGCAGAGAGCCCGATGTGGGACTCGATCCCAGGACTCCAGGATCATGACCTGAGCCAAAGGCAGTCGCTTAACCAACTGAGCCACCCAGGCGCCCTAGAGTATTTTAAAGATATTCATTTATAGGGATTATTTTATTGAAATAAGGTAAGATCAAGGAAAAGGATGTAACTATGTGAGGTGACCGATGTTAACTAAATTTATTACGGTGATCATTTTGAACATATACATATTTAAAATACAACACGGTACACTTTAAACTCATGCAATGTTATGTCAGTTAATAAATGGATAAATAAAATAAATGTCAATAAAATGGTAAAAAAATATCAAGAAGGAGATGGGCCAAAACAGTGCCCTAAGGAAAAGCACCTAATGTGAAGAAAGGGTGGTGATTAACAGAAGCATTCCTGCAAATAAAAGTTTTACAAAATAAGCCCTTCAAGAGGCCAGGGCAGGAAGGACAGCCTTCCAGGAAAAGAGTGAAGCTGAGTCCTAAAGGTCCCAAAATGAAAGAGAATAAGGCATATTTTGGGAAGTACCAACAATTCCATAAACTTCAAGCAGAGCAGGTAGTTAATGTTGAAATCTAAGCTGGAACTAGATTTTTAAAAACCCCCCAAAACAAAACAAAACAAAACAAAATCTCCCTGACAGTAATGACAAATGTTGGGATTTCATATGCATGGTAATAAATAACAGTTAAAGGACTTTAAGCCAGGGAATGATATACTTAGTGTTTTAAGAAGTTCTCTCTAGTTGCATAGTGGGAAAAATGACTGCATATTCACAGGCCAAAAAGGAGGTGAGGATCTATGCTACCCAAAATATCTACAAAGGCTAGAACTCATTTGATAATGGCATGGCATTGTAAGAGCTGTTAACCTCATCTCTAGACTTTTTGTGTGTGTGAGGGAATCTGGGCAAATTTATTCACTTGTAAGATCTTAAGGCAAGGAAGTGAAAGTTAGTCAATAAGTTTTGGGGATATGGAAATATTTACTTACAGGTATTCCAAAAGACACAGTGGCAAAATGCCTTGGAGAAATAAAATCAAGAGAAAGGAGTCCAGAGTAGTACAAGGATAAAGTATGAGGGAACTCATAAAGAAAACTGATAATTAGGTGGACTAATGTTTTGCAAGGTAACCAAGTTAGAGAGGGATATAAGCTATGTTTGTAAAACCTGGCCTCAAAATCACCATTCCCTTCCTTTCTGGAAGGAGTCAGTGGTGACCTAAACTGATTATTATTCTGAGAATGTCCTGTCCTAGTTGACCAAACTAATTGTATGTCAAAAACAGCAGCAGGAACACCTGGGTGGCTCAGTTGGTTAAGTGTCTGACTCCTGATCTCAGCTCAGGTCTTGACCTCAGGGTTGTGAGTTTGAACCCTGTATTGGGCTCCATGCTGGCCATGGAGCTACTTAAAAACAACAACAACAACAAAACAAACAAAATATAAAACAGTAGCAGTATCACACATTGTCAATGTGTCAGGCCTTTCTGGAAGTAGTCTTCTATGATTCAGGCCAAAAAGCTCCAATGGTTTAATGTCCTTCATAAACTTGGTTAGTCTTCACAGAAGATATTACAGTTTGCCTATGATGACAGAGCAGTTTATAAAATCTAATTTTTAATTTGTGCCATGTTTGTTCCAAAAAATGATTTAAAATAGCTAAAATGGGTGATATTATAATATGTCAGTGGGGGAAAATGAGACAATAGGACAAAAAGTGTAAATAACAAAATATGAGACAATAGTGAGATTAAATATATAAAGTATATATCATAAGGTCTTCAGTATTTACCAAAACGAGGCTACAGATCTGGTTATACTGTTTTCTACAACATGTAGTGTGTGTGTGTGTGTGTGTGTGTGCGTGCACACATATTCATAAAGGTATTCATGTGTATCTGATCCTGATTTACAAAAAGAGAATACTCAGAGAGCCACAAGGCTCTAGTTTTTTGTGATTCAGTGAGAGTTACCTGGGAATGTTTAAAGGCTTTAATGTCATGGCCTTCTGTGATGAATCTATCTTCTATGATTTCTGTTCACAGAAAGTTTGCTGAAAGGCAGCCCAAGTGAATGATATATTAAGGTTATCAAAGATCGTAGCAATCCAAAATCCATTTCGGAGCACCTAAACCTGTGAAGTTTATGGAGATTCAAGGGCCCCCCAGCTCTTGAATGTTCTTCTCTGCAGCTAATCATACTAAGCTATATTTTTAAAGTGACACTGCTGACTTCTCACCCAGTCCAAGTCAATTAGATTAAAACAGTTCTGACATTGCAAATGGAATAGCTAATCTCATAGGTGATCTGATCTAAAGTCATCATTCCTGGCTGACTTCAATCATGGCTACTAGTACTGCTAAAGTAAGAAACCACCTTGGGCAACTCAGATCGTTCAATGAGACTAAATTAGAGCCATAATGAGCTAAAGTAAACAAATAACAGAAGTTGATTTAAAAAATCATAAAGCAGGAAGAAAAGACCAACATTGCTATGATTTCTCCTCATGACATATCTTGACAGTGAAGACAAAAAGAAATAAATATACAATTTCAAATACCACATAAAAGAAAGCAAATTTGTTTTTGAGTTTATGTCTAAAAGTTTAATACCACAGAATTCCTCAATGACTATAGGTTTTATCTTACATACTATAAAAAGGCTGACTCACCAGGGCACAGAGGTGTGTAATAGATGCTTCTTTACTCACCTTGATATGTACTTTAAGGAATGTACTTCCTATAGGAATGTACTTGGTATGTTCTTACTAAAAGAATCCACACTTTATAGGATAAAGGCAATAATTATGTTTCTGATGTTTGTGGGAAATAACTTTGAAAAAGAAGCATTTTGCATTTAGATTTTGGGAACAAGCATCAATGTTAGCCATTAGAAAAATTATTTATTTATTTTAAAATTGCAACCTTTACCTCTTTTTCTTTGGACACTTCCTGTCCTAATTCTCCAGTTTTCCTACTTTTTACTTATGCCCATCAGTTCTGCTCTTATTGTTTTTTGGTAGAAAAGAAGTATGCGATTCTTAAATATTTTTCAAATATTAACTCATTTAAAATTTACAGCAGCCCTGTGGAGTAAGTCTTACTATTGTCCTCATATTACATATGAGGAAATTATTGTATACAAGAATTAAATAATTTTCTTAGTTTTTAAGTAATTTCCCCTATGTTTGTATAATGCCCAAGTTCCTCCATGTAGCATTTCAGTTCACTATAGCTTCAAAAATGGCACTTTTCAAAAAACATGTTATACTGCCTATGTAAAGAGATCAAAAATATATATATGTATAGTAATATAAAGTAACTATTTTTCAAATTATAAATATGTATCAGCTAATTTAAATAATCTCTGTGACAAGCAAATCCTTAAGCAAATGT
The DNA here is from genome assembly GCF_011800145.1 of Mirounga leonina. NCBI lineage: Eukaryota > Metazoa > Chordata > Mammalia > Carnivora > Phocidae > Mirounga > Mirounga leonina. The sequence goes on from NW_023270305.1 coordinate 60,631,653, forward strand.
AGAAATAAATAAACATGTATATAAAGTTAATTTAAATAAACATGCTCTTGTAGAGGATTTAGAAAACTTACAAATATTTATTTATTTATTTTTAAAGATTTTATTTATTTGACAGAGAGATAGAACACAAGCAGGGGGAGCAGCAGGGAGAGAAGAGAGGGAGAAGCAGGCTGCCCGGTGAGCAGAGAGCCCTATGGACATGGGGCTGAATCCTAGGACCCTGAGATCATAACCTGAGCCGAAAGCAGGCACTTAACTGACTGAGCCTCCCAGGTGCCCTGAAAACATACAAATATTTAAAGCAAAAAGTTAAAAATTACAAGCAGTTTCAACAATCGTAGAAGCCATTTCTGACATTTTGGTGAATTTCTTTCCAACCATTTACACATGCACATGTAAGTATTTATTTTCATTTACTTATTATGTCAATTATGACATTCTGATAATATTAATTCCACATTGCCATTCATATTTTGCCATTCTACATTTGCCCAAACTTTCAAAAAGCCATTCTCTCTGTAAGTTCTACTGTAAGATAAAACTGTTTCCTCCACGTAGTGTTACAATTGGCAGTGACCCACAGATATTTCTGTTTTCAGTCACTGCCTTAAGGGAGACATCTGTTGAGCCCTCTCCCCCACAAATAGTAAAGTTTTAGAAAAAGGTATTATATCTTAGTCATCTTTGAATCCCACATAGTACCAAAAAACAATGCCTTCTATGCTGTTGGCCCTCAGCCAGTATAGACTGAATCAAACTCAGAGTATGATGAAAACTGAAGATGTGTAGATCTTAACATTCTTAAAACTTTAACATTTGACCAGCCACAACTGTAAGAGTTTGGAATAGCTACAGTGGCAAAATGTATCTAGAATCAACTAGAACAGAATGATTTTTGTATAGTGCTAGTCTTGGTCAGTGGAGCGTCTTTGGGAATATTAACATCATCTGCCAGTCTAGTGCATTTTTTGTTATTATCTGTGTTCGTTGATATTTACAGAGTATTCTTGGGTGAATCCTTAAGTTTCTGAGAATAAAATCCATTTTTATTGCTTTTATGCCTCACTGAAAGAAATATATTTGAATTATTTCTGAGTATTTAATAACTTAATGGGTTTATGGGATATTGGATCATGCCATTATCTATTTTGTATGTCTTTAGGCTTTAAAAGGGTCTCCCCCTTGCATTCTCTGGAACTTGTAGAGCAGTTAGCTGATTTAATTTGTGGACATTTTAAAATCAAAAATGCCATGCCTTCTACCTCACATTACCTGAGGGAACATTTCATACTACTATTTCTCTATATGTGCATTATAAAGTAAATTTCTCAAGTGGTGTCTATTAAACATTATAGTGGGGCCTGGCATGTCTGGCACTCAGTGTACAGGAGGATAAGGTAATAACCTAATCCAGTTTATTACTGGTATGTACCTAAACTTTCCCTCCACTAAAATCAGCATGAGAAAAGGAAGAGTGAAATTTATGTTTGTTTGTTTTTTTCTTTCCTGTTTTCAGGTAGTTTATCTCATAGACTATTTTTAATATGTTAGGGGGGAAAATGTAGTAGAACTCTTCAATATAGACCCAGAAAACACATAAATGCTTTTATAAAGTTTTTTTTTAGAGTAATTCTTAGAAAACTAGTCTAAATGTAATTTTATGTTAAATATTAAAAATTATAAGAACTATATTATATTTTTAATCATTTACTGTATTATTGCTAACCACGATTTTCATAAGTTTCACTTTTGAGAGAGAATGCTTGATAATTAATATAAAATTTAACTTAGTTATTTAATATAGAAAGTATTTCCTAGTTTTGTTACTCTATGAAATAAACATTAAAGCATATTTTGGTATAAACTTCTACATGTTTTCAAATATCATTTAAAATATTTTTTAAACTGTAAGAAATTTCACCTTTTTCTACAATAGGATAACACACAATTATTTGGACATCATAATTTAAGTCTATTAAGTAATTTTAAAACTAATCTTTCTAGAGATTACATATTTAACTGGAGAAAGACACAATCAGATAATTTTATTTTGTCTTTTGAGTTTGAGCAAAATTTTTAGCCACTCTGTAACAAGGGAATAATAGTAAATGAATAAAACAGTGGGCTAGATTTTGTTAGCTCTTTAGTTCTCTTCTAGATGTGAAAAGGATAATTATAAATTGGTGAATGAGAAAAGATCTGCAGAAATTTCAATACTCTTGTTTTATAGTACTCTGTCAATTCTAAAGACCAACATTTATATCATTGTTAGTTTAACATTTGAAAAGGTTTATTATCAAAGGTTTTTTTCTCAAATTAGTGTAGCTAATGCAAAGCAATAAAATACTACCCAATATACAACCTTCAATTATATATCATCACACATCTGCCCATCTAACTACTGTAAAAGGTTCCCATGGTCCCCTTCAGATACAGGGTTCCTCAGTAGTTGGATGTAATTTATGAAGAAAAAGACAAAAAGCCTTTTAAATTTTACTTCATGATCTAGAGCTGGAGATGAGAGAGAAATATAGAGGTTCCACAACTCTTAAGAAGCTATAAACCATTGTGCCTGTTTTAGCATTTATCAATTTTTAACCACTGCTACAAGGCTTCCAGCAATCAATTATTCCCTGGCTCAATGAGGGACTCAAAGCTATTTCAAATAAATCAGAAATCAACTTTATTCATATAGTCTCTTTCCATTTTCCTTTTCTCAAATTAATTGAAAAAGTTGAGGGAAAGATTTATTTTAATTTTTATGGGTTTTTTTAATTTTTTTGCTTTTCCTTTGTGTAAAACTGATTTGTAATTGATGGGAGCCTTATTTATTTCAGTTAAGCCATCATCTTTCTCCATCTCATTTCTGTTTTGAGTGCTGTTAGATAATGAGAAGAGGAATACTTGGTAGAAGCACTGTTTAGCATTTTCCCTTCCACCACAGACACTGGAACCAAGTGATCACAAATTTCTCCTTATTTTTCATTCTCTTATATTTTTACTCCATTTTAGGTTTTTTCTCACTTTCCATTCATAGATGTTTGTTCTCCAATTTACAATGTTTCCACACAATTCAATCACCACAACACTATGCTATTTCAGAAAAACTTTAGCTTGGTCAGGGAAGTAAGGGATATAGGTTAGGGTGATAGGCTGAAAATGATGTTGAGAAATTATTTAAAGATAAAATAAATAGGGGTGCCTGGGTGTCTCAGTTGGTTAAGTGACTGCCTTTGGCTTAGGTCATGATCCCAGAGTCCTGGGATCAAGCCCCACATCTGACTCCCTGCTCAGTGGGGAGCCTGCTTCTCCCTCTCCCTCTGCCTGCCATTCCCCCTGCTTGTGCTCTCTCTGACAAATGAATACATAAAATCTTTTAAAATAATAAATAAATAAATATCCTGATACCGTTTTTAATAAGGATTAATTTTGAGAATGTGTAAATATTGCATTAAACCCATTTTGAACATACAGCTATTATAGATGCGGGCTCTATGTTAAACACAGTTGGATTATAAAATTTTGATTTCTATGCATATTATATTGATATAAGTGTAATTAATATGTTTTTCAAAAGAATGATTCCTTCAAAAAGTTATTAGTGGAAACTTAATGTGTATAAAAATTAAAAAAAAATCATTTAGGCAGTTGAGGATTCCAGGTAAAAAGGAAAACCATGAAAAGAAAATCTACGGGGGAAGATGGAAAAGGTATTCATCTAACTAACTTTGTAAATGAATGAAATCCATAAGAGGAAAACACAAAAGAAACTACATAGCACTGTACTCAAGTTAATAAAGTTGTTTTCCACTTGGGTAAAGGATAATAATTCTGATACTATTATAGATGTATATTGGAATTTAACAATTAAGTAAATGGATGGTGATGTTCAAACCCAAGTTTCTCACTATTGGAGCTGGAGATGACAGGTAAGTGAGGCAGAAGGCTAGAATGATCTTGTAATAACAAATAACCACAAGTAACTTTGGAGACATCATTATAAATTTGTTTTTTCTATTATATATACAAATTGTTAAAGAATGGTGACATACAGAATATATACATAACATATATATATATAGGTTATTATGCACACATGTATTTTTTTGTGTTGTTAACTAGAGGGCCAAAAGAAACAATATCACAATAGCTATGAGCATACCTAGTTGATAACATTCTTCTGATAACATTCTTCAATACAAAATGCTAAGGCTCCTTAGACAACTGTCTGGTTCTAGGACTAGGGCAGGAAATATACAAGGTTAACATGGAGCATCTTGTAATATCAGAAAGTAAGAATGTATTCAAAAAGAAAAAAAAATAATGAAGTATGTCAGTGGAGCAGAGAAATCAGTAAAAGAGCTCCCTATGACAAAAGCTGGAACAATTTAAGCAACAAAATAAATTCTTATTGGTTTATAACCCAAAGTATAAAATAAATATCCATGAGTCAATACTGATACAAATAAATGACTGAATAAATTAATAAATGGTATAGAAAAGTTTCCCACATAAAATTCCAAATTATTTATGTATATATACCCTGCCCTCAAGGAGGGAGAAAATAACTCCCCACTCCTGAGATGTGTGTGGGCTGTACTTAGTGACTTCCTTCTATTAGCACCACGCTCTAACCAACTGAGCTAACCGGCCAACTCTTAGTGACTTCCTTCTAAAGAATACAGTATTGGAAGGGGAAAATTAAAGAATAACTTTACAGTGCAGACCAGTTGACCACATTATACTCTTTTCTACTTTCTGGTTTCATAGCTTCTGCTCATGTTTTAGCCTCTTTAGTAAGGAAAAGCCTCTTTTTCCATAAGCAGTGAATTCAAGTCAGTCAAAGCCCTGCCTTGTCCTGGATAGGTGATTTGGAATAAAGTCTTGCTTTCCTACAAAAGTAGCAAAAAAATAAAAATTCAAAAAAAAAAAAAAAAAGAGAGAGCGAGAAGAGAAGAAAACAAAAGAAAAGAAAGTTTCAAGTTTATTCTTTTAAATGGACTGCTTTATCTGTTTGGCATAAACATTTTTTGACACATAAGTTAATGAAAAAGGTGAATTATGATTATATAATATTATCATTGTTATATGACATGGTGACTTCACTGTAAGATGACTATGCTCAGTACTTAGTGTCATAAATGGAAGTACAGAATGTCTTCTTTAAGTTATTAAGATTAATATTTATGTAGTTATCATGTTCATTTTGCAGTAATTTTTGTACTGTACTTGTTGAGTAAATCAAAACTTCCTTCCAGGCCAGAAATTATTTATCTGTGCCTAATGTTCATAATAGATGCTTATTTTTATAATCTATAACAAGAAACAGAATGCACATAAGGATAATTTTTACACAAAAATGAGATTCTGACAATGTCATTGATCAGTAAAATTACTTAATACAAGTTATTTAAATAATACTAATCAATGTAATATCCTGGAGATTTTATCAATTAAGCAAAAGGTTACCATACAGACTTAAGTTATACTGTAGAAAACTTATTTTAAATGTTGAAAGGAAGTATGAGAAAATCTTAATATGACAGATAAAAAAATATATCCAAAGTAGCTCTAGTAAACTAAAGCCAAATTAAAAGTCATATGATACCCAGTTATATATTTGATATATTGTATAGCTTTTCTAAACTAATATTTTAAGTGATGCAATTGTGAAGATAGTCTAAAGGTTAAAGAATTTTAATAATGGAAATGGATCCACTCTTCATATTATTTACTTTTTCATTAAAATGAGACTAAAGTACATTTGTCACAACTTTATAAACAGAATCAGAAATGGGCAACTGGCATGGGGCAATTCCTAAAAATGTTAATATGATATGTCTAATAGAACTTTTACAGAAAGTACTTCAATCTCCGTATTGTCACTGAAAGACCTAGCCTTTGGCCATGATTATATTGTCACTCAGTTGTTACCAATGAGAAATTTTTAGACACTTTGAAATATTCATATATACTTATGAGCTAACAAATTTTATTTAATGTTATGAGGGTGAAGTTTACTTGAACTTCTAATACAAAATGCCTCCCTGAGATATGGACAAGCAATACACAAAGACTATTACAAATCACCAGCACTTAAATTTAGTAAACTCACATAAATTTAATAATTAAATGAGGTGCTAATGGTTTTTTAAGTATTAAACTATTACTACTATTTTGACAAGAAGAGAGAAGAGTCATATATTTGTGTTCTATAGGGTCCCAATCTCTACCTTTACTCTGTTTATTCTGTACATACTTTCCAGGACTATTCTATCTCCATGGGTTCTAAAACTCCCAGTACTTATGTTTAATGCTTGTATCTGTCTAATATTCAGACTTTTCTGACTTTTGGATATATTCATCTTATTTTCTCACTCAAAGCACATTAAAATCAATTTGGACAAACTCAAACAAATGGTTTACTATTGTTTTACATCAACACTACTTCACTTACTCTTTAATCATTATTGAAATTAAGTGCTTTGGAGAAGTTGATGATGTCAGGTTTGGGCCAGGGAAAATATAATTTGAACTTACCACTGTTCCAGAAAATTGAAAAGTGTTCAAATACCGATGGGCACTTTTCACAAGGACACGAGAAGATGCTGCTTTTAGGTACCACTAAGTATCTTGGGGCTTATCAGTGTTTCTGTAGAAAAATACTCAAAAAATAACCCATAGAGATTATTTTTGAAACTTTTAGAGAGCGGATGAAGCAAACAATATCTAAAGAAGTAAGACCTACAAGGACTGAAAGGCCTTAGAAAATGAGATTACTCCTGAAGTCACTTATACCTTGAGGATATTTGTTGGTTATGGTGAGAAGCAATCATGTGAGAATTCTTACACCAATGACATCCATAGCTAGAGAACAGAAAAACCAAAAGGTTGTTTGTCATAGACTTGCATATTGTCAATAATTTAGCTGAAATTTCTTTCAGGAGAACAGCCAAATTCTAGGTTAGTGCAGGAGAGGAGATGAAAAACCTAAGTGAGAGACTACTAGGACATAGTGTTTTAAACAATATTGTGAGTAAAATATTAGACTTGAGATCTGCCAAAAACATACAATGAAAATACTAGGTTCTTAGTTGAAAACCCTGGGGGAGAAGAAGGTAAAATAGAGATAGTCCCATCAAGATGGCAGTCAACTAACTGTAAGCTAGCTCCAACCTTGATTAAAGCAATGTGATCAGGCACTGTTCTATCTGCCAAATACAGGAAATGAGGAACTTCACAGGGATTATAGTATCATCAGGAGTCCCTACAAAGTATATGCACAGTATCCACTACTCAATAAAACATTTGAAAGGTTCACCAAGAAAACAATAAAGATTCAAAAGAATGATAATTAAAAAAAGAAAAGAGAAACTGATCCACAGGCAATTTTTAGACTTTGAAGTTAGTTGACAAGTACTGTAAAACAAATGTCAAAAATACAAAAAAGTATTTTTTAAAATGTTGGACAAAATAGTTAGAATGACAATAAATCAATAAATCTAATCTATAAAAGTCAAATGGACAATTGATAAATGATAAATATGTGAAATTTCAAACTCATTATAAAGGAATAATAAGAAGAATATAAGAAAAACAAGATTTGTAAGGCCAGCATTACTCTGATATCAAAACTTGGGCAAAGAAATTATAAGAAAAGACAAAGAACCAAAAATATCCTTTATTAGTATTATATTTAGTACATCAAAAAGAAGTGGAATTTTGTCTAAAGAATAAAGTTGGGATAACATTAAAAAATCAATATAATCTGCAATATTAATAGAATAAAAAAATCATAAGATCCTATCAATAGATGTACAAAATGTAACAACAAATCTAACATTCATTTCTGTTAAAACTCTCAACAAATTAGAAATAGAAGGATAGTTGCTAAAATCATAAAGGGCATCTAAAAAGAACCTAGAGCTTACATCAGACTTAATGGTGAATGACTAAATAATTTTCCCCTAAGGTCAGGGAGTCTATTCCATATACTAACAAGAAACATTTCAAAATTAACAAAAAATACAATATTCAGTAGTATCCTTAAATATAAACTATAGATAAAGCTGTAAAAAGATGGATATGAAAAAATATAAAACATTGCAATGAGAAATTAAAAACCTAAAAAGTGAGACATATCTGTTAAAGAATCAGAAGATACAATATTTTAAGATGGCAGGAGTACTCAAATTAATCAAGACAATGCAATCTAAATTTGAACTAAAAGATAAACATAAATGTAAACTAAAAGCAAAAAAGACACCCATCAGAATAGCTGGGGGGAAAAGAAAATACAACTCTTGGTGACAAAATACACCAGTCAAAACTCTCAAATTCTGTTGGAAACACTCTGAAAAATGTTGGGTATCTACTAAAACAGAACATGGGTGTAACATACGGCCCATCATTTTCATTCATAGGTATTTACCCAACAGAAATGCATTTAGTTCGTCTAAAAAAGGGGATTTAATAAAATGTTCATAACAACACTATAATACTCCAATGGAAATACTTCACTGTCCATCAGTAATATAATGGATTGTTTTAAATTCTTATAATAGAATACAATATAGCAATAAAAATGAATTATCTACTTCATGCAACATTATTAATCTCACAAATATGATGTTGAATGATCAAAAACAGACATAAGAATACATTTTGTACAATTGTATTTAAATTTTTAAAAGTGGTGAAAGCAAATGTATGATGTTCAAAGTGAGGAAAATGGTTACCCTGTGGGAGAATATTGATAAGCAGAGGATATGAAGGGGCTTCTGGGGTTCGGATAATGTTCTTTTTTAAAATATATTTTAGGACTAGTTATATAGATGTGTTACCTTTGTCAAATTTATCAGGATAAGTACTTATCTACTGTGAACTTTTGTGTATGTATAAGTTAATATTTTTAAATGGTCTAGAATCTAGCATGAAGAAGTTGTTCCTGCCAATTTTGTGATAATTTGGGCATTAAAATACTAATGATGATAATGGATTATACCACATTGCTAATAATAATAATAATAAAAGAGTTTGAGTGATGTTCAAAGGAGTAGGGCGTGTTCTTCATTACCAGGTAATGCCAACTAATAAGTATAGGAATCAGAAACAATTGAGAGAGTGGGCAGTTAGCTAGATATGAGCAGAGAACAAGTGCTTTCTGACTGATAAAAAGGCAGAGGCCAAGTTCCAGACAGCCAGGACAGACCCCAGGCGTTCTTCCCCATGACCACCACCCTACAGTAACATACAGCTTCGTTATAATACATTTATTCTTTTTTTCTTCCAAGTTTTTATTTAAATTCTATTTAGTTAATGTAATATTAGTTTCAGGTGTAGGATTTAGTGATTCATCACTTACATACAACACCAGTGCTCATTACAAGTGCCCTCCTTAATACCCATCACCCACTTAACTCACATCCAGCAACCCTCAGTTTGTTATCTACAGTTAAGTCTGTTTTAGGGTTTGCCTCTCTCTCTTCTTTCCTTATGTTCATCTGTTTTGTTCCTTAAATTCCACATAGGAATGAAATCATATGGTATTTGTCTTTCCCTGACTGACTTGTTTCCCTTAGCATAACACTCTCTAGCTTCATCCACAAATGGCAAGATTTCATTCTTTTTTACGGTTAATATTCCTGTGTGTGTGGGCGCCTGGGTGGTTCAGATGGTTAAGCGTCTGCCTTTGGCTCAGGTCATGATCCCAGGGTCCTGGGATCGAGTCCCACATCGGGCTCCCTGCTCCTTGGGAGCCTGCTTCTCTCTCTCTCTGTCTCTCATGAATAAATAAATAAAATCTTTAAAAAAAAAATATTCCTGTGTGTGTCTGTGTGTGTATGTGTGTGTGTGTGTGTGTATACCACTTCTGCTTTATCCATTCATCCGTCAATGGACATTTGAGTTCTTTCCATAATTTGGCTATTGTTGATAATGCTGCTATAAACATCAGGGCACATGTATCCCTTCAAATTAGTATTTTTGTATCCTTTGGATAAATACCTAGTATTACAATTGCTGGATCATAGGGTAGTTTTTAACCTGTTGAGGAAACTCCATACTGTTTTCCAGAGTGGCCGCACCAGTTTGCATTCCCACTAACAGTGTAACAGGGTTGCCCATTCTCCACATCCTTGCCAACATCTGTTGTTTCCTATGTTATTTTAGCCATTCTGACAGGTGTGAGGTGGTATCTCATCATGGTTTTGATTTGTATTTCCCTGATAATGAGTGATGTTGAGCATCTTTTCACATGTCTACATATCTTAAGAAAATGTCTATTCATGTCTCTGCCCATTTTTTAACTGGATTGTTTGTTTTTTGGGTACTGAGTTTGATAAGTTCTTTATAGGTTTTGGATACTAACCTTTTAACAGATCTGTCATTTGCAAATACCTTCTCCCATTCCAAAGGCTGCCTTTTGATTTTGTTGATTGTTTCCATTGTGGTTTTAACCCCCCCAGCAGAGAATGGCTGCCATGACAATACCAACCAGGACTATATAGGGCCAAAACTACCCCTCCCAAAAGGTAAGAAGAGTTCCTTAAATGACTGGCTGTTACTTTAGTCAGAAACTTTCCTAGCTATGATCCATAACCTACCCAAACATAGAAAGAAAAGACAACTTGGACCCCCGGGGCGGCTGCCATCTCAAGAGTGTGTTCGTTTAAACCACTATTAAAACCTTGCTTTCGTTTAAACCACTATTAAACACTATTAAAGCCATTCAGAGTTTCTGAATGTTTCTTGGCCAAACTCAAGAACCAAGGCCAGAGAAGAGGACTCGTCATTGAGAGAATCAGAAAAAACACCATTTTCTATAACCAATGTAATTAAAGATTTAGACAAGGATCACCATTGCAGTATGTTTAAACAAGGGGTTAAATTTAGGTAGGGAAAAGGATTTTCAAATGGTATCAAATTACCTTTTATGGTCTGCTTAGTAATTATAAAACTGAAAACGTTACTTTATGGTGGAACATTCTAGCAGATGCCAACTCAATCAAGGGATCAACAATAGAGAAAACAACACCACCACCACCCAACAACTGACATAATGTGTTTTTTGATGTGACATTTGGGCCAAATTTGTTTCACATTAATCTAATAATAAGGAAACAATTATACTAATCTATGGTTTGTGACATTCTAGGACATAGCTGGATTTGACTCTTTGGGTACACAATTGCCACTGGAAGTAAAGAGAAAAAAAAAAGAAAAGAAAAAAAACAGGGAAACTTTTCCAATTAAAAGAAACTAAGGAGATATGACAACTAAATACAAGGCATGAGCTAGATTAAATCTTGGATGGTGCTGCATTCCCTCCAAAAAAGTTATAAAAATACTACTGGTATAATTGGAGAAATTTAATTTGGACTGTGTATTAGATAAAATGATTGTACCAGTGTTAAATTTCTTGGGTATAATAATAATGCTGTAGTTATGCAGGAGAATGTCTTTGTTCTTAGAAGATAACAATGAAAATTCAGGAATAAAGTATCATACATTTTGCAATGTATCTTCAAACGATTCCAAAACTAAGATATTAAGATGTTTGGTGTGTGTGTGTGTGTAACAGAGACAGGCAGACAGGAGACAATCAATACAATGATAATATCTTCTAATCCATTTGGTATCAAACAAAAGAAGCACTGCTGAATAGTAATACACCATATTTTTTCCATATCTATACCCTGTGTCTTATCCCGTCAGTATCCCCCTTGTCAGGTCCACTTAAAGATAATGTAGGAACAAAGAATCTAAATCAATGATAACATCCATAACAATATATATAAGAAAAGAACATGCAAAGAAATGGGAACTTTTTACATAAATTAATAGAACTAACCATTACTGCATTTATATTAAAGGTGAAATTTAAAGGTAAAGAGAAAATACAGCTAAAAGTTTTATTGAGATTCATAATTTAATTGAGTAGATTTTTATAATTCATAATGACCTTTCCAGTTAGATATAACAACCAAAAATTTAAAGACTTTCATTCTTTGGGGTGCCTGGATGGCTCAGTCAGTTAAACATATGACTCCTGGTTTTGATTTAGGTCATGATCTCATGGGTTGTGAGATAGAGCCCCACATCCAGCCCAGTGCTCAGCAGGGGATCTGCTTGAACATTCTCTCCCTCTGCCCCAACTCACTCACACAAGCATGTGCTCTCTCTCTCTCAAATAAAATAAATCTTAAAAAAAAAAAAAAGACTTTCATTCTTTAACAGTGATTTTTTTCCTTCTGTTTGAATGATCAGAGATTGTTTCAAATGGTAAGTAAATCCACCTATATATTCTATTCCTAGAAAATTATAAGACAGTAATATACACTTCCCATTTGCTTCATGATCATATTTTTTAAGATTTTTTAAATTTTATTTTATTTTATTATGTTATGTCACCATACAATACATCATTAGTTTTCGATGTAGTGATCCATGATTCATTGTTTTTGTGTAACACCCAGTGTTCCATGCAATACATGCCCTCCTTAATAGATCATATTTTTAAAATAAACATTTGTCTCCTAAATAAGACCTTCTGTAACAAGAACTTTGAAAAAACATTTAGTTATAGTTATGAATGCCGATTTTCTTTCCATTTATTTTTCATGAATGAGAGGGATAATCGATGGTCTGACATTTCTTTGTGCATTGAAATTATAGCATGAAGTGAATTGCATCCTTTTCTAGTTAGCATTTATATTGGGCCAAACTCACCCTGATCATTTATATGCAATCATTTGCATGTTTCTTTTGCTCTTTCTTCCATCCCTGAGAGGTCAGCAAGTATTACTGTCCTGCCTTGACAGTGTAGGTCACTAAAGTACACTGAGAATAAGGAAGGCTTGCAAATGATCAGCAAAAGCCATTAGGTTCAGCAACTCCAACACAGGAAGCATAATTTGCATGCTCCCTGATTGCATCTTATGATATAGTCTCTTAACCCTTTAGCCATCTTCTGTGGTTTTTATTGCTCCCAATACTCAATTCAACTTCACAAGAGTGTTGAATATTCACTTAGTGCCAGCAACACCCAACTTACCTGGGAGATACAAATAGTTCAGAACATGGAACACAGGCTCCTGATTACTATGGGAATGAATAAATAAATGAAAAGAAGAGTGATATATTAGAAAATAAAGTAAAAAACCAGTAATGAGAGATGGGGATAGACAGAGTAACACAACTGAAGTAGGCCTATCATGCCCCCCCCAAAATAATAATAATAATTAAACACAGAGTGAAGAAAACAAATAAGTATGATATATTACCAAATGATATATTACCAAATGAGATAAATAAGCATGGCATCAAAATAATTCCCTATGTTTATGGCATGGACTGGGATGATGAAGAAGCATCACAAAGCACATAGCCCATCTTAAAAGTCTATTGCATGTCACAGAATACATTAAGTCTCTAAAACATAAAAAGACCTTGGAGACTACATCTTTCTCTAAGCAATAAAGAATAGAGAATAAACCGGCGGGGGGGGGGGATACAGTAGTACAAGAAACCATAAGAGAGGTATGTAAGACCTTTGGGGATAATATCAGGCAAAGAAAACAAAAAAGGCTATACCAAATCAAACTCTCCCATGTTAAATTTTTACAATTTTTTAAAATTTTTTATTGTTATGTTAATCACCATACATTACATCATTAGTTTTTGATGTAGTGTTCCATGATTCATTGTAGGTGCTTAACACCCAGGGCTCCATGCAGAACTTGCCCTCTTTAATATCCATCACCAGGCTAACCCATCCTCCCAACCCCCTCCCCTCTAGAACCCTCAGTTTGTTTTTCAGAGTCCATCGTCTCTCATGGTTCGTCCCCCCCTCTGATTCTCCCCCTTCATTCTTCCCCTCCTGCTATCTTCTTTTTCTTTTTTTCTTAACATATATTGCATTATTTGTTTCAGAAGTACAGATCTGTGATTCAATAGTCTTGCACAATTCACAGTGCTCACCATAGCACATAACCTCCCCAGTGTCTATCACCCAGCCACCCCATCCCTCCCACCCCACCCCCCACTCCAACAAACCTATTTGTTTCCTGAGATTAAGAATTCCTCATATAAGTGAGATCATATGATACATGTCTTTCTCTGATTGACTTATTTCGCTCAGCATAACACCCTCCAGTTCCATCCACGTCGTTGCAAATGGCAAGATCTCATTCCTTTTGATGGCTGCATAATATTCCATTGTATATATATACCACCTCTTCTTTATCCATTCATCTGTCGATGGACATCTTGGCTCTTTCCACAGTTTAGCTATTGTGGACATTGCTGCTATAAACATCGGGGTGCACGTACCCCTTCAGATCCCTACATTTGTATCTTTGGGGTAAATACCCAGTAGGGCAATTGCAGGATCATATGGTAGCTCTATTTTCAATTTTTTGAGGAACCTTCATACTGTTTTCCAGAGTGGTTGCACCAGCTTGCATTCCCACCAACAGTGTAGGAGGGTTCCCCTTTCTCCGCATCCCCGCCAACATCTGTTGTTTCCTGACTTGTTAATTTTAGCCATTCTGCCTGGTGTGAGGTGGTATCTCATTGAGGTTTTCATTTGGATTTCCCTGAAGCCGAGCAATGTTGAGCACTTTTTCATGTGTCTGTTGGCCATTTGGATGTCTTCTTTGGAAAAATGTCCGTTCGTGTCTTCTGCCCATTTTTGATTGGATCATTTGTTCTTTGGGTGTTAAGTTTGATAAGTTCTTTATAGATTTTGGATACTAGCCCTTTATCTGATATGTCATTTGCAAATATCTTCTCTCATTCTGTTGGTTGTCTTTTGGTTTTGTTGACTGTTTCTTTTGCTGTGCAAAAGCTTTTTATCTTGATGAAGTCCCAATAGTTCATTTTTGCCCTTGCTTCCCTTGCCTTTGGCGATGTTTCTAGGAAGAAGTTGCTTCGGCTGAGGTCGAAGAGGTTCCTGCCTGTGTTCTCCTTTAGGATTTTGATGGACCCCTGTCTCACATTGAGGTCTTTCAACCATTTGAAGTCTATTTTTGTGTGTGCTGTAAGGAAATGGTCCAGTTTCATTCTTCTGCATGTGGCTGTCCAGTTTTCCCAACACCATTTGTTGAAGAGACTGTCTTTTTTCCATTGGACATTCTTTCCTGCTTTGTCAAAGATGAGTTGACCATAGAGTTGAGGGTCCATTTCTGGGCTCTCTATTCTGTTCCATTGATCTATGTGTCTGTTTTTGTGCCAGTACCATACTGTCTTGATGATGACAGCTTTGTAATAGAGCTTGAAGTCCGGAATTGTGATGCCACCAGCTTTGCTTTTCTTTTTCAACATTCCTCTGGCTATTCAGGGTCTTTTCTAGTTCCATACAACTTTTAGGATTATTTTTTCCATTTCTTTGAAAAAAAGTGGATGGTATTTTGATGAGGATTGCACTGAATGTGTAGATTGCTCTAGGTAGCATTGACATCTTCACAATATGAAGATGTCAATGTTCTTCCAATCCATGAGCATGGAATGTTTTTCCATTTCTTTGTGTCTTCCTCAATTTCTTTCATGAGTATTTTATAGTTTTCTGAGTATAGATCCTTTGCCTCTTTGGTTAGATTTATTCCTAGGTATCTGGGATTTATCCCTGGGCTGCAAGGTTGGTTCAACATCCACAAATCAATCAATGTGATACAATACATTAACAAAGGAAAGAACAAGAATCATGTGATCCTCTCAATAGATGCAGAAAATGCATTTGACAAAGTACAGCATCCTTTCTTGATCAAAACTCTTCAGAATATAGGGATAGAGGGTACATACCTTAATATCATAAAAGCCATGTATGAAAAACCCACCGTGAATCTCATTCTCAATGGGGAAAAACTGAGAGCTTTCCCCCTACGGTCAGGAACGTGGCAGGGATGTCCACTATCACCACTGCTATTCAACATAGTATTGGAAGTCCTAGCCACAGCAATCAGACAACAAAAAGAAACAAAAGGCATCCAAATTGGCAAAGAAGAAGTCAAATTCTCACTCTTTGCAGATGATATGATACTCTATGTGGAAAACCCAAAAGACTCCACCCCAAAACTGCTAGAACTCATACAGGAATTCAGTAAAGTGGCAGGATATAAAATCAATGAACAGAAATCAGTGGCATTCCTATACACCAATAACAAGACATAAGAAAGAGAAATTAAGGAGTCGATCCCATTTACAATTGTACCCAAAACCATAAGATACCTAGGAAATTTTTACAAATTTTATTATTTATCATTTCACTACAATTTCCAAAATTATAAATGAGAGTGTAAAATATTTTTAAAAGAACCTTTAGAAATGAAATTCATGAGATACCTTATTTTTCATGTATCTCCACTGATTTATAACATTTTAAAATATCAGTCAAAAGGAGTTTCAAAACTTCTACTGTTACCTATCTGCAATCAGTTTAGTTGAGTTTATACCAATTGCACTTCTGCACTAAAATTCTTTTCAATTAAAGTGTGGTTGAAGATACTATGATACAATGAAGGGAATAAATCCATAGTTCATTAAATTTTACTACAGTATCTCCTATTCTTTTTTTTTTAACTTTTTTTTAAGTTTTATTTTATTATGTTATGTTAGTCACCATTCGTTACATCATTAGTTTTTGATGTAGTGTTCCATCACTCACTGTTTGCATATAACACCCACTGCTCCATTCAATACGTGCCCTCTTTAATACCCATCACCAGGCTAACCCATCCCCCCACCCCTCTCCCCTCTAAAACCCTCAGTTTGTTTCTCAGAGTCTATAGTCTTTCATGGTTCATCTCCCCCTCCGATTCTCCCCACTTCATTTTTCCCTTCCTACTATCTTTTTTTTTTTTTTTAACCTATAATGTATTATTTGTTTCAGAGGTACAGGTCTGTGATTCATCAGTCTTACACAATTCACAGCACTCACCAGAGCACATACCCTCCCCAATGTCTATCACCCAGCCACCCCATCCCTCCCACCTCCCACCACTCCAGCAACCCTCAGCTTGTTTCCTGAGTATCTCTTATTCTATATAAACTTCTTCAAAATAACATTCTCTAAACTACTGAGCTTTTCATATAATTTATGGTAAAAGATTTTCCAGATTATTATGTTTCATAATCATACTGGTACACATCTATAGTGGGTTAAGCCTCCCTGGACAATTGGAAAGAAAAAAACAAACAATAAAAAAAAACAAGTTACACAAGATAATTAGGTGTACAGGATTGCTCCAGCACTGCAGACATCGAGCACCCTTGCCCCATTCACTAATTTGATAAAGGAAAAGATCCCATATTAAATGCCTCATAACTATGAATCACTGTTAGAGAATGGACATGGACAAGAGCGCATGTGGCTGAAGGCAGTATAAGTCTACTGCAATAATGCAAGCAATAAATATGGAGTCTATATTTACACAGTAGGTATGAGAAGAGGAAGAGGGAAAGCAAGTAGTTGAGGTGTCTTGATATTAATCATACATATGCTTGTTCTGCCATGTAGAGACTTGGTGTTACCATATGTTCGATTTCTGAAGACAAGCATTTTGTCTTATAGGTCTTTGTCTTTCTGCTGCACTTCTCTAGCACACTGATCCTAACATGTCATGTACTAAGTGCTTTCTTAATCTATTTTTCCAGCCTAAGTTCACTTTTCCTTGCCTCTTCTAAATAATCAGAGTTGATTCTCTCATCACACCCAAAGTCTTTCTTATTCCCTTATTATTCTCCTTCAAATCAGCACTGATTAAAATGGCCAAATTCTACAATCCTGGGGTCTTTCTCTCTACTTAGCTTCCTTAATCTGCTTGGAGAATCTGACACTTCCATGTTTTTAATCACTTCATTTCATGCAATTTTTCTCCTCTCATGTTTACTGTGACCCTTTACTTTGATACTATTTTAATTATCAAGAGAATCTAAGACATGCTGCTTTATTTCTTGACTTCCTCTTTTTTATATCTTCCAAATTTTTAAGTCCCCCAGATTCTTATCATCTCCTTTTAAAAAAATATTTATTTATTTATTCATTTATTTGAGAGAGGTGTGGGGAGGGGGGGGGATGCAAGCAGGGAAAGGGGCAGAGGAAGAGGGAGAGAAGCAGACTCCCAGCTGACACTGGAGCCCAGTGCAGGCTCGATGTCACAACCCTGAGAGGTCATGACCTGACCTGAAATCAAAAGTCTGACACTTAACTGACTGAACCACCCAGGTGCCCCATTACCATCTCCTTTTTATCATCATTTTTACTCAGGTCTTCTCATACCTCTTCCTTTTCTTCTTCTTTTTTTTTTTCTTATTCTCTTCCTTTTCCTTCTATTCCCTCCTCCTTCTTTTCCTTTCCTCCTACTCTTTCTCCTTATTTCCTCTCCTCTCCCCCCTTTGTTGTCTATACTAAATTATTTTCCTAATCTATTTCAATTAATCACTTTTTTCTATTTTTTATTTTATTATGTTAATCACCATACATTACATCATTTGTTTTTGATGTAGTGTTCCATGATTCATTGTTTGCATATAACACACAGTGCTCCATTCAGTACATACCCTCTTTAATACCCATCACCAGGCTAACCCATCCCCCCACCCCCCTCCCCTCTAGAACCCTCAGTTTGTTTCTCAGGGTCCATAGTCTCACTTCTATATAGTTAAATTCCCTAATATTTATCACTGCATCTTAACTCCAGTCCTACTGGGCATTTATATACCTCCTTAACCATTGACACATTCATGGTGTAATAAGACTGAACAAATTCTCTCCCTCATAAAACTTCACTGGCCTCCTCCAGTTTTCTTAACAACATCATCATTGTTAAAATGCTCCAAAATAAAGTCAGAGTTCTTTTTTCCCCACTGGTGCCTACCTTCAAATGGCATTTAAGATACTTCTCTCTTTATTTTCCTAACTTGATTTTATTACCTCATGCTTGGTATAGTATGATAAGTCCTTAACTAATTTGCCTGTTTCCAGATATGCTAAATCCAAAGTCATTTTATATCTACTCACTGAAATATATTAGGAAACCTCTTTACACAGAATTATTCAAGGCTCTCCACTGAAAAATGAAAGCCAAGTTCTTATTGTGATATTTATGGTGTTTTTACATGCAATCACTGAAACACTGTAGTTCAATTTATGTAAAATGTCATTACGTTTCCTACTTGACCCAATAGGCAGTATTCTGAAGGCAGAAAACATCTTGCTTACTTCAAAGCCCACTGATAAACAAGGTTCAATCAGACTTAGAATGTAGTCAGTCTATTCAAGAGTTCTTGCTTCCAGAGAAGCTCTCCCCAAGCACATTCTCCTCCTCCTCCTTTCCCTCCCCCTCCTCCATTGTCGTCGTCGTCGTCGTCGTCGTTGTCATCATCATCATCATCATCATCATCATCATCTTTAGCTTATGAATCACCAGAAAGAACTAAAAGCATGGGAAAATTAGCAAGGGGGGGAAAAAAAAACTCCCTACTTAAATCTCCACCTTTTCTTAACTGATCTTCATTTGCAGCAAGACCCACTATTACTATTGCCAGACAAGTAGCAATTGCAAATAGCAAATAGCAAGAAGCAATATTGCACTGTTATTTATTGCAACACTTGATACTTGGGGTGATGTTAAAATGCAGACTCTGATTCAGTAGCTCTGTGGTGGGGCCTAGATGCAACATTTTTAACTTGTTCTCAGTTGGTGCTAATGCTACTAGTTTATAGAACACACTTTGTGTAACAAAGACCTATTGGAAGGCAGTGAAGTGGGGATGGAGGCAAGGTATGCTTACAAAGTAAATGCACAAAAGAATAAAAAAAAATTTTAAATTGGCTTCAATTTTGCCAGAATGCCAGTTAATCTGTTCTAGCTGGTTCACCATATGTGAATATAAAATCAATTAAGAGAAAGATTTCATCAAAAAAGGAATCATACCACTCTCTTTCCACATACTTTGTAGACAATCAACATATATTTATTGCCTTTTACTGGAGAAAAGTCATTTACAATCTCATAGTATCTTTATAACTTTTAATAATTTGCAGTAGTGATTTCTCCAATTTCCATATAGTTCCTGAGACTGTTCGTTTTTCCTTCACACATATGCTGCATAGTTTTAAATTTTCATATTTTTTTTCTACTTTGACCTTTTTATTTTTGGCACCTCAAGTTGAAGTGGGCATTGTCCACGAACAAAAATAACCAAAGAATGACAAATACAAATATCAAGGTATTATTTATTATCTGAGCTACTGCCGAAAATCTAATTGCAGGTCTCTTTGCTTAAACAGGTGTGACTAAATGAGTAAGAAAGCAGAGTCTCCAACCACCCCTAACTTCAAACTCAAAACACAACTCTTAGGACCAGCTGGCCTCAAGTCTGAAGTCATTAAAAACAAACAAACAAACAAACAAAAAAAAAAAAACAACTCTGGCTCTTAACTTCTTGTGTGAGGAAAGAAGAAACAAGGGTGAAGAGGTGCCTGTTCTCCTTGCTTTGGAAGAGAATTCTAGAAAAGGCATCATAGTTACATGCAGTCTATTAATGCATTGTGGAGCTGTACACCAGCAAGCAGTGCCCAGCCAGTCTCCTGGAATCAGAAACCTCTCACAGAGGTTAGGGATTGTATAGAAAAGGAAGAGGGAAAAACAGACTTCCAGATTCCACTACCTCCCTCCCAAACTTGGGGCAACTTCACTAATGAAAACAGAAAAGAAACTAAATAAAAGACACTGAAGGAATTAAGTACTTTGATTTGAATCTATGAAATCAAAATAGTTTATGTCAAATTCTTGAGGTATTTTCATTATTACATTGTGCTGCATTTTAGAAGTTATGCATACATTCTGTGGCTTGTCAAAAGTAACCTAACACTATGTAATTTCTTCTGTTTATGTAAAAAGTCTTCTATATTTTTTCATTTAATGATGTGGCATCACAACTCAGAAAAGAAGTTATAAGCACAGTAAATGGATATACCACAACATCTGCTCCCATCCTAATCTTTGTTATGTTGTCATCGTGCTAACAATGGCTCATGGCCATGCTACTTATCGGATTGTCCAGCATTATAGTATATAAAGCAGACAGAGGCACAGCGGCCACATACAACATCTGTACTGTGTTTGCAGAGAAGCCAATTTTATTGTAAGAAAGGTAATCTGTAATGAGGAATAAGAGACAAAATAGAATTTTGACATTCAGGCTCTTCAGAATCCATGAAAGGACATTTGTACACACACGGAGTCATAAACACAGAATCTTTTATGGACCTGATAAAAGAATAACCGAGTCAGAACACTGTGTTTGGAATATATGCCTCTCTGAAGTACTCTTCTCATCACTCTCTAAAGACCATTAAACCTGAACTTTGACCCCAGTCCCATTAACACTGCTCTACATGAAGAGCCAATACCTCCCACTGTCTTTCTTCTAATAAATCTCCACTTCCATCTCCAGAGACAATGTTTCACCTGACTGTGTCTGTAGATGGTTGAGCTAAAGAGAGCTACCAGATTGTCCAGAGGAACAAAATAATCAATTTAAGATTATTGCTCACTATTTAGGAAATATATATATGGGTGTTAGGAGAGCTCTCTGGGCAAGTTTTATAGTAGAAATGAGTCCTTGGATAATTCTGTATTTCTTCACATGAACATATAATATCTGGAGTCAGTGATAACCTTTTTTATTTTAATGTTCAGTTAAAAAATATATATGTATATGTATTTATATAGAAACAAGCTTAACACTTTTTGAACAAGGAAATGTACATGGGTTTTTTTTTTTTTAACCCAAACAGGGAACATCTCCTAAGTTCGCTCATTTATATCCACTGTACAAAAGGTTTATCTATAAAAATGTTCTTAAACACACACACACATTCACATACACACACTAGCACATACACACTATTCAACACATGTTCACACACTGCTTACGATCAGAAGACAGGAGAAGTTCAAGTTCACCCAAACAACCAGATTGGCTGCCTTTTTGAAAAATACCTTGCAAAATAAATTATTTAAGTTCTATCTGCTTTAATTGTGACAAAACAGAGACATTGTTCACAAATATAAATGTGGACCCAACATAGTTGGTTCACTAAGTCATTTTCTCTTCTAGCGTCTCTCTTCCCTGCTTTCTCTTTCTCCTACCTGTCCTGATCATTGCTTTTGCATTTGAAGGGCCATGCTGTGAAACTAGGAAACAATCTGAGGAAACTGTCCCTTCTAAAGAGAGCCAACAGATTGATATTACTTTGTGTTGAAGACATGTTTGGGCCTTGTCTGTAGCATTTCAAGTGCATACATTTAATTTTTCTCTGTGTGTTATGCGACTTCCAGACTTACTTTCATTTATACAGATGAGTAATGTACAAGTAAATTTCAAGTATTAATTCATCATGAGAATGAATGGTTGCTGGTGGGGCTGGTTATAATTGTCTACACATACAGAAATTCTATGGGGAGACAATGCAATTCAAACTTTGCCTGATAGGCTCTAAACCAGAAGAATGCTATTAATCTCTAGGGACTTAAAATATGATAGCTCAAAGCAGCCATCTTTATGATAGGTATAAACCTCCTAAATGGACCACTCATTCCTATCAGCTGAATGAGGTACTCTTTTCTTATGGATAGTGTTAAAAATTTCTTGAGTTCATTCACTTCTGTTTAAAAATATTCTTTCATACAATTATAGTTATATGGATTAGATTTAAATGTTCTTAGTGACAATCACAATTTAATCATATCTCCTTGATATCCCAGTTTATGCTGATTTCATGTCACATCTTCTTCAGGTTCTTCAACCATACATTTATAAAGCATTTCTTACGTTGGTTGTGATGATAAATCATCATCTCTTTTTAATAGCTTTTTCAGTGGGTAAACTTGAATGTTAGTTTTAACCTTTATTGTATTGCAAATACCTGTTTAGCTTTTATCTTGATTTGGTAATGACTTTTTTTTATAATTGAGAGCAAAAACAAAGGCAACAAAGGAAAAGCAACAAGTGGGACTACATCAAGCTAAAAAGATCCTGTACCGTAAGGGAAATCATCAACAAAATGAAAAAACAACCTACTAAATGGGAGAAAATATTTCAAAATTCTATATCTGATATATCCAAACTATATAAAGAATTCATATAATTCAATAGAAAATAACCAATCTGATTTTAAAATGGTTAGAGGAACTACACAGACATTTTTCCAAAGAAGACATGCAAATGAAAAGGTGCTCAACATCCCTAGTTACCAGGGAAATACAAGCCAAAACCACAATGAGCTCTCACAACTATTATAACGGTTGTTTGCTTGTTTGTTTGTTTTTAAAGTAAGAGATAAATGTTGGCAAGGAAGTGGAGAAAGGGAACTCTTGGGCACTGCTGATGGGAATATAAACTGGTGCATCGATAGCAGAAAACAATTTAGAGGTTCCTCAAACAATAAAAAAAAATAGAACTACCATATGATCTAGTAATCTCACTTCTGGGTATGTATCTAAAGGAAATTCAAAGGGGATATTGAACAGTTATTTGCACTCCCATGTTCATTGTGACATTATTCACAATAGCCAAAATATGGAAATAACTTGTGTCCATCAACGGGTGTGTAAAGAAGGTGTATATATTGTAACATTATTCAACCATGAGAAAGAAATTTTATCATTTATGGCAACATGGATAGACCTTAAGGGCATTATACTAAGCGAAATAAGCCAGATGAAGAAAGACCAATACAGTGCGGTATCACTTATATGTGGAATAAAAAACAAAAGAGGTCAAACTCTGAATCAAAGAGTAAAAAAGTGGTTGCTGGTGGGTGGGGAAAAAGGAGTAGTTTGATAGAAGGGTACAAACTTTTAGGTATACAATGAATAGATCTGAGGATCTAACATAAAACATGGTGACTAGAGTTGATACTATGTTCTGTAATTGAAATTTTCTAAGAGAGTAGAACTTAAATGTTCTCACCAAAAAAAAAAAAAAAAAAAAGGAAAAGAAAGAATAAAAGATAAATATGTGCGTTGATGGATTTGTTAATTAACTGGATGGTGGAAGTCCTTTCACAATGTGTACATACATCAAGTCACTATGATTTACACTTTAAATATCTTACAATTTTACATATCAATTATACTTCAATAAAGCTGAAATTTAATAATAATAATAATATAATAATAATAATAAGTAGCCTCAAAGTACCCTGGGTTTCCTATAACCAATAAACAAATCAACATATCTGTATGGGTGTTACATCATTAATTGAAAAGCCCAGCCACAAATTTGTGGGATGATGAGACGTTCAGGATGCTCATGATTTCTGGAGACCAGTCAGAGGAAAAGTCCAACTTCTTGTCTTAAGAACACTTGCTGCTCAAGAACCATGGCTTTAAGAAATGAGCCAAATCCAATTCCTTACTTAGTCAAGCCCTACTAAGCAGATCTCTGAGTCTTTCTCAAACCTTTTTTTGCCTCTCTTCAAAAAACCCCTGATGAAAATTATACCCTCAGGGAGAGAGTTACTAGAAATGATTGCTTATAGTGGCCACAAAGCATAGTGCTGGTTTTCCCACTGACAAAGATGGCATTAACCTGGGTCACCCTGGATTTGAAACAAACACAGTACAGTAGGTGTGTGGCGAATCACATACTGACTGCACAAAATAGGGAAATTTCTTCTCTTCATCATTTCAGGAAAAAAAGGTCAAAGTGGTCACTTGAGACTGGGGCTTTTGTGATTTTTCTGTCTGATTAAACTTAAAGTGGAGTGTCACTGGGCCAAGGAGCTTAAGGGCAAATGAGAAATTCACTGTGCATTGTTACAGAACAGAGCTAAATCCCATCTACAGGAAAGTGGTTTGAGAACTTACGAATAGAAGAAACTTGATCAGCTGCAAATATCTCATAAGATACAGAATAATCTCTTTTTTTTTTAGTTGACAAAACTAGACAGCTTTTAATTACTTTTCTGTATATAAATCACATTTAGGTGAAAGAGCAAGAAAGTGGGGAAAAAATGAGAAGGAATTGCATTAATGAGGATCTTAGGGATCCTATGACCCCATAAAGATAAGGATCAGAGCTGATTCTTTGACTTCAAACTAGTATTTGGTAGGGATGCTTATTAATCTGCTGAACAAAACTGAAAGGAAGTAGGGAGGGAGGGAGGAAGATTTTTTTTCCCTTAATATCAACTCTTTCCATGCTCCTGCTGAAACTGTGAATTCTAGGTAAACTGAATCACTTACAGGTTCCCAAACACATGATGATATTTCTTCCCCTTTCTTTGCCCAAGCCTATCCCTTTGCCTATGACATTCTTGCCCTTACACATTCTCCCGAATATCTTTTTTCCTCCTCCAGAACTTAGCTCGGGGGGCATGTTGGTGGCTCAGATGGTTAAGTGTCTGCCTTCAGCTCAGGTCTTGATCTCAGGGTCCTGGGATGGAGTCCCACATCCAGCTCCCAGCTCATCAGGGAGTCTGCTTCTCCCTCTGCCTCTGCCTCTCTCCCCTGCTCCTGCTCTCTCTGTCTGTCTGCCTGTCTCTCTCTCTCTCTCTCAAATGAATAAATTAAAAAAAATCTTAAAAAAAAAAAACAGGCTCAGATGTCTCTCTTCTTGAGAAAATCCTCTCTGATGCATATCATAAAATGCAGCAAACCAAAGAGAATCCCTTCACATAGCAAGCATTTCAATATATTTTATTTATCTATTTGTTTTATGTTTTATTCTGCTAGCTGCATAGGGGTATCATTATAAATGTTATTAGCACCTATTACAGTGTCTGGTACATAACAGGTGATCAATAATGATTTTGCTGATAAACCTCATAATCATTCTCCTCATGACTAGAACCATCATCAGCTAAGGAGAAAAATAGAGAAGAAGGTATGCTGATATCAAAACAAACCTATTGCTAATAACAGTAAAACAATATATCCATAATATACCTCTGAAGATGGACCCTAAAATCATGTTTATTCAAACATATTAAATAGTACATTAATTTAAGTGGGAAGAAATGTAATTGAAGCCATGACTAAGATTATTTTTCAGTATTAACAGACATACTAGCTGATGAAACATGGTAGGCAATTCAACCCTTCAAATTCAACAAGTGCTGTACCTCTGAAACAAATAATACATTATATGTTAAAAAAAAAAAGAAGAAGAAGAAGATAGCAGGAAGGGGAAAATGAAGGGGGGGGAATCGAAGGGGGAGATGAACCATGAGAGACTATGGACTCTGAGAAACAAACTGAGGGTTCTAGAGGGGAGGGGTGTGGGGGGATGGGTTAGCCTGGTGATGGGTATTAAAGAGGGCACGTACTGCATGGAGCACTGTGTGTTATATGCAAACAATGAATCATGGAACACTACATCAAAAACTAATGATGTAATGTATGGTGATTAACACAATAAAAAAATGTGCATGTCTCTTAAAAAAAAAAAAAAAATCAACAAGCGTTCAACAGATTCAAATGTCCCAGCCCCTTTTGTCAAATCTAGACTCTACTATAAATGCAATCCTTGGGCGCCTGGGTGCCTCAGTTGGTTAAGCGACTGCCTTCGGCTCAGGTCATGATCCTGGAGTCCCAGGATCGAGTCCGGCATCGGGTTCCCTGCTCGGCGGGGAGTCTGCTTCTCCCTCTGACCCTCCTCCCTCTCGTGCTCTCTGTCTCTCATTCTCTCTGTCTCAAATAAATAAATAAAATCTTTAAAAATAAATAAATAAATAAATGCAATCCTTCCCCAACCCTGGAACTCTCTTATCTCACTCGCAACCCAATTTTATTTTATTTTACTATTTTATTATTTAAATTGAATTAATTAACATATACTGTATTATTAGTTTCAGAGGTAGAATTCAGTGATTCATCAGTTTTATATAACACCCAGCACTCATTACATTCCATGCCCTTCTTAATGTCCATCCCCCAGGTACCCCATCATCCCATCTCCCTCCCATCTAGCAAGCCTCAGTCTGTTTCCTATGATTAAGAGTCTCTTATGGTTTGTCTCCTTCCCTCGTTTCATCTTGTTTTTATTTTTCCTTCCCCTCCACTATGCTCCTCTGTTTTGTTTCTTAAATTCCACATATGAGTGAAATCATATGATAATTGTCTTTCTCTGACTTATTACACTTAGTATAATATCCTCTAGTTCCCTCCATGTCGTTGCAAATGGCAAGATTTCATTTTTTGATGACTGAGTAGTATTCCATCGTGTATATATATACACATCTTCTTTATCCATTCATCTGCCGATGGACATCTGGGCTCTTTCCACAGTTTGGCTATTGTGGACATTGCTGCTATAAACATTGGGGTGCAGGTGCTTCTTCGGATCACTACATTTGTATCTTTGGGGTAAATTCCTAGTAATGCAATTGCTTGGTCATAGGGTAGCTCTATTTTCACCTTTTTGAGGAACCTCCATACTGTTTTCCAGAGTGGCTGCACCAGCTTGCATTCCCACCAACAGTGTGAGACGGTTCCCCTCCCTTCTTTCAGTGTTGAGTTTGATAAGTTCTTATAGATTTTGGATACTAACCCTCTACTGATAAGACATTTGCAAATACCTTCTCCCATTACAGAATGTCTTTTGATTTTGTTGCTTTTTATCTTGATAAAGTCTCAATAGTTCATTTTTGCTTTGTTTCCCTTGCCTTTGGAGATGTTGCTGCAGCTAAGGTCAAAAGGTCGCTGCCTGTGTTCTCCTCTAGGATTTTGATGAATTCATCTCACATTTAGGTCTTTCATCCATTTTGAGTCTATTTTTGTGTGTGGTGTAAGGAAATGGTCCAGTTTCATTCTTCTGCATGTGGCTGTCCAATTTTCCCAACACCATTTGTTGAAGAGACTGTCTTTTTTCCATTGGATATTCTTTCCTGCTGTGTCGAAGATTAGTTGACCATACAGTTGAGGGTCCATTTCTGGGTTCTCTGTTCTGTTCCATTGATTTATATGCCTGTTTTTGTGCCAGTACCATATTGTCTTGATGATTATAGTTTTGTAATAGAGCTTGAAGTCCAGGATTGTGATGCCACCACCTTTGGTTTTCTTTTTCTTTTTTCTTTTTTTTTTTTTTTAAGATTTTATTTATTTATTTGACAGAGACAGAGATAGCGAGAGCAGGAACACAAGCAGCGGGAGGGGGAGAGGGAGAAGCAGGCCTCCCCCCGAGGAGGGAGCCCGATGTGGGACTCGATCCCGGGACCCTGGGATCATGACCTGAGCCGAAGGCAGACGCTTAACGACTGAGCCACCCAGGCACCCTGGTTTTCTTTTTCAACATTCCTTTGGCTATTCGGGTCCTTTCTGGTTCCATACAAATTTTAGGATTATTCGTTCCAATTCTTTGAAAAATGTTGATGGGATTCTGATAGGGATTGCATTGAATGTGTAGACTGCTCTAGGTAGCATAGACATTTTAACAATATTTGTTCTTCCAATCCTTGAGCATGGAATGTTTTTCCATTTCTTTGTGTCTTCCTCAATTTCTTTCATGAGTATTCTATAGATTTCTGAGTACAGATCCTTTGCATCTTTGGTTAGGTTTATTCCTAAGTATCTTATGGTTTTTGGTGCAATTGTAAATGGGATTGATTCCTTAATTTCTCTTTTTTCTGTCTCATTGTTAGTGTATAGAAATGCAACTGACTTCTGTGCACTGATTTTATATCCTACCACTTTGCTGAATTTCTGTATGAGTTCTAGCAATTTCGGGGTGGAGTCTTTTGGGTTTTCCACATAGAGTATCATGTCGTCTGCAAAGAGTGAGAGTTTGACTTCTTCTTTGCTGATTCAGATGCCTTTTATTTCTTTTTGTTGTCTGATTGCCGATGTTAGGACTTCTAGTACTATGTTGAACAACAGTGGTGAGAGAGAACATCCCTGTCATATTCCTGACCTTAGGTGAAAAGCTCTCAGTTTTTCCCCATTGAGATTGATATTTGCTGTGGGCTTTTTGTATATGACTTTTATGATATTGAGGTATGTTCCCTCTGTGCCTACACTGTGAAGAGCTTTTATCAAGAAAGGATGCCGTACTGTGTCAAATGCTTTTTCTGAATCTATTGAGAGAATCATATGGTTCTTGTCCTTTCATTTATTAATGTAGTGTATCACATTGATTGACTTGTGGATATTGAACCACCCTTGCAGCCCAGGAATAAATCCCACTTGGTCGTGGTGAAAAATCCTTTTATGTAATGTTGGATCCTACTGGCTAGTATCTTGGTGAGAATTTTTGCATCCATGTTCATCAGGGATATTGGTCTGTAATTCTCCTTTTTGGTGGGCTCTTTGTCTGGTTTTGATTCCCAACCCAATTTTAAACTCTATTCCTTGACTCTCAGTCCTCCCCTCCTTTTGTATCAAGGACCCTTCAAAACAGAACTACAACCCCTTACTAAAGATATTGGATAGAAAATGATCAAAACAATGAAAAGCTTAATGTTGAAAGAAAATCCAAATTATAGGTGAAGATTTTCTCAAAGTGTCATGTGCTTCCAGAAATTTAAAAACTTCCATCTTAAAAAGTGGCATTCTTGGGGATGGGATGTTCTTGCTTAAAATGGTACATGACTGGGGGCACCTGGGGGGCTCAGTTTGTTAAGCACCTGCCTTCAGCTCAGGTCATGATCCCAGGGTCCTGGAATCAAGCCCCACATCTGGTTCCCTGCTCAGTGCGAAGTTTGTTTATCCTTCTCCCTCTGCCCCTACCCCTGCTCATGCTCTCTCTTTCACTCTCTCTCAAATAAATAAAATCTTAAAAAAAAGTTACATGCTGGGACACATATAAAATACAAAGAGGAAGGGGTGCCTGGGTGGCTCAGTTGGTTAAACATCTGACTCTTGATTTCAGCTCAGGTCATGATCTCAGGGTTGTGAGATCCAGCCCTGAGTATGGCTCTGTGCTGGGTGGGGACCCTGCTTAAAATTCTCTCTCTCCATCCCCCTCTGCCTCTCCCCTTTCCTCTCCCCCTCTAAAATAAGTAAGTAAGTAAGTAAGTAAATCAATCAATCAATCAATCAATCAATCAAAGAGGAAGGTGAGGTAAGATGCATTTTGTACCTACCACATGCCAGGCATTTAGGTATAAACAAACAAAAAGTCTAGCTAATGGTCAGGGTCATTTGTTTTGAAGGGTATTACAAGTTCCATTTAGAGATAAAACTTTAGATGCAGGTTTCTGAAATAAAATGCTATTATTCACACAGAGACTAGTGGAATAGCATAATTTATTTCCTCAGCTATGAGTAATGATAAAAGTTTAAATAGGGCATCAAGTCCAGTCATTCCATTCTGAAGAAAAAAAAAGCCTCAAGATGTTACTACATTTTTCTGGGAAGACAAACATATTTTAAATAATGGATACTTAACAGGGAAGTTCTACAATAAGGTGGAAAGAAAACACATCAAGAGTGTTCTAACTAAAATTTCTGCTTGAAACATGACTATGTTATGCTCAACAAATAAGCAAGCGGTGTGTTTCTGTTCTTTGAAATAGATGTGGATGTTATTTCTATTAGTGGTTATAAAATAATATCATCGTGGGTTTAAGAATTATCTTTTTAAAAAAAATTATTTAAACTTGAAAATCTGCAATAATCCAGAAATACAGTTCAGTGGCATTTTTCATCATGTGGCTCAGTAACTAATCTAATACTTGACAATCTAATTCCTGACATTAGATATTATATCCCAACTTTTAAATAGGATTTCAGTGGGATAAATGCATAAGAGTATAATTAAAGCTTTAGCACATAATGTCCTCCCTAATGTTACCAAAGGATGATTATATCATTTACAAATTAATCCCCAAGTTATAACCACTGGTTGTGTACCTAATTAAGAGTTAGAAAACTAAGGTGTCAAAAAAATGGCCTTGGAGTTGTATCTGGCTTTTGATTTGTGAGCCTTATTGATAGATGAAAGTTGTAGAACCATTTTTCCCATACAACAACTGTATACAGCCTCTTAAATATCAAAAGTGGATTTTTACAATTGTGAGATTTCCTTTCTACAAAAAATTTAACCCTTAATCAATAAGGCTGATATATGTATTCAACTCTAAATCTCTACATCTACATTTTTTACCTAACCTTTATTCCTAGACCACTTCAATTTTATTGGTATATTCCTATATTCCTCCTCAGATATCAAATGTTGGTAATAATATTGCAGAATTTAAGAGCTATTGCTTCTTGGTGATTTTTCACAGTTACCATGGTTAAATTTCTCCGTTAAATTTATACTCATTGTTTTTTTTCTACTTCTGAATGGGCCATTTAGAATTAAATGCTGCATAAATCCCTGAACTTGAGAGTATACTTTTAGAGGATCTAAATCATAGAAATACGACATTCTGCTCAGTTAATCAGTGCAACATGTTTATGTCTCTATGGAGATAGATTGAGTTGGGTGTCCACTCAACCACAGACTGCTGAATATCATTTGGCTTCAGTAATACCAATGTGTCTTTATCTAAGATATGTACTGTTCATGGATGGGATCTTTTCATTCTCAATCAATCCAGCTTACATCACTCTCCTTTTTTAAATTCCCTTCAGTGTTTGACTTACGCTTTTCTCATAGAGGTAGTTGTAACGTGGTGGTTTTAAATCTGTGTATGTTCAAATGACTTTTACCAACAGATTATTAAACACCTTCAACTGCAATTTATCTTTGCTTAAAATGGATATATCAACTTACACTCTCCCAAGCTAACAATGTAATTCTTACCTATTATTCAAGGCTAAGCATCAATACCTTCTCATTCTCTTACAACATAACCCACAGCAATTTCACTTTATTCTGAAATGCCAAATAGTTTTTGTATTTTCCATGCACTGGAAATTGTTTTTTCCTGTATATGTATTTTCTTAATGTAGCGCAATCCATAACACACACTTAAGTAATGATCGCCATAGCTTATTTTGATAACTTTAACATAATTAACATAATAATCACTGAAACAACTGAAACTTTCATCTGTATTACTTCTTCCTCCTCTAACACATCTCCACCATTTAACTGTAATTCTTGGAAAAGGCAGAATTCTTGATTTGTTGTGAGTAAAATCAGTACAGGTTCTTTTTCCGATTCAACCATTAATTGGAAAGTGAGATATTTGGCACAGTAAGTAGCTTCTCTTATTCTAAGTTCTATAGGTAGAAGATGAACCAAAATAGAATAAAAACTTCTTTTGTGGGGAGCAGGGGAGCAAAATCTTCTGCCAGCAAATTTGAAGATAACCAACCTAGGTGGGGGCGGGGGACACAAATGTTGATTTAGAGTGTCTGCTATCTCAATGTTTCCATCCCCTTAATCATTTGAATCCAATTCTACCAACACTGAATAAGTCTCTACCATGTTAATTGAGCTTCTCTAGGCATTCTAAAAACAGAGAATTCAACAGTATCTGATTCTGGCTTTCAGTCCTCATCTACTGACAACTTGTGGGAATAAAACAAGAATTTAGATAAGTATAAATCAAAAATATATTACAGAATGTACTCTGGTAGAATTAAAATTAAATGGCTCTTATATCTCAGGGTTTCTTTATTTGTGGGTTGTTTTTGGTTTGTTTGTTTGTTTTTGTATCCTACATGAAAGATTTTAATTCCAATTAGCTAAAAGTTTTGGGAGAAAGAGTATCATTTATACTGAGTTTCAGAGAAAGAGTAAAATATTGACAATTACAAATAGGGTAAAGGTCTTCTACTCTGATGGAAATTCTTGAGCAAAGATGTTGCTACTCTGTTTCCAGAAAAAGGAGTGGAAGACCACTTCTATCCTCAGTTGTCATTGCTGTCAAATGGTTCTAAAGCTTCCTAACCTTTGTCAAATATGTAACTCATCACTATCACCAATGATGCAGAAACTCTTACTCTACAGGATTAACAAGACCATGGTCTTCAGAGTCTTACTTGGGAAGCTAAAGGAAAGAATCAAGAGTAAAAAATTACAACTCCATCTGCCCTCTAGTTCAATGTATCCTTTGTATCTGATGAATGACTTCTAAAGCTAGGAAGTATTTGATCTGAAATTCCATTATTACGAAGCAGGAGATTAAATTGAAAATATAAAATGTTCTGAAGAGTACATGTTCCTTATTTTAAAATATTATAATTAGTAAAGATGCTTAAATATCAACACAGGAAAAATTTTAATTGGAGATATTCCTAAAGCATGCATAAGCAGAGAAATCATATGAATAGTCAGCATTTATCCTGCCAAAGGGCAGACCATTTTTTACTAAATGCTATAATTAGGATATTCCTCTGCTATTTATGCCATCATGAATATACAATTTTGTGCTGGAAAAGGCTTCTGAATTTATTTAGTCCTAGTACCTCATTTCACAGTGGTTAAACAACTTTCACAATATTAGAGAGAATCATTCTGTCAATGGAAGACTAGATATAGTAAATCAGGGATTTTATCCTCTATACTGGTATCCTTTCTTATAGTCCCAAGAAACTTAAATCTCATTATTTGGCATCTCGAACAACCTTTATAAGTAAAGTTTCTAAAGAATCAACTTAGTTTTCCTAACAGTAATCCTTTGTATAGATCACATGAGTAATTGGACATCTATTTAGTTTGTCATCTTTTCTGTAGCAAAATATAACAGAGATATTGGCCAAATACTGCCCACGTTGGAGTCTCAGAAAAGGGTAACGTCTTCTCCAAAGACAAGAAGAATCCCTGGAACAAATCTTGTGTCCAGGGATAACTCAGAAGGTAGTATTTATTAAACATGTTTGGAAGACTTAGCTTATTAAGCAAATGTCTGGTTCATCATTTATTGAGGTGTAACAAAAAAATCCTTAATTTTTTTTGGAATTCACCAAATTTTTTTTGAAATTTAATAAAAAGGAGTAAAGAGAAAGCCCATGTATATAGCTTAATAATGCCCAGTGCTGCATAAGTACTCTGACATCGACATATATTAGAAAAATTCATGTTTGCTTATAACTAATCTGTGTGAAAACTGAAGAAAGGCTTCTCACCCCAAATAGGACAACAGAGGCACTGGCTTAAGGGCAAGACAGACTACCATTTACAGCTTCTTATAGATATATCTCTGGCATTTTGAAAAATGTGCATTAACAAAAGGGAGCTGCAAGCTAGGGATAATGACAGAGGCCAGATGGAAAGAAAAAGAGAGGCAGGAAAGCAGATCAGAAGGCATGATAGCATAGTAGTTAAACAGATGGATCCCTGTGGTCAGATTATGTGTTTTCAATAGCCAGCCCTACTCTATGTAGACTTTTTGACCATGGACATACTACCTTATGTTTCTGTGACTCCATTCGTTCATATATAACATTCGGAAACTAAACTGTACACTACTAGAATTGTGAAGATTAAATAAGTTAATATGCACAAAACACTAAAACAATAGAGGGTATATAACTACTAAGTATTGGAAACTCTTATTAGAAGAGTTTGGTGGAAGAATATGGTCAGTGGTGAATATGATGAATAATCCCTGGGCCAAAGAGGTCGAAGAGAACAGAGAACAAAAATTGTATACAGGTAGAACTTAATAATTTGGAGTCTGAACAAACAACACTCAGATACTCAGGAAGGGACAGGGTGTAGTTGGCAAGGCCTAGAAGGAAAGACTGGGGCCCTGAGCTCATTTTCAATATTCTGGCCATTTCAGGGGCTGGATATTGAGGAAGGTAGGGCCATCGTCTTAAAGGAAAGGTGCTGAGGTCCTCGGCTTGTTATCCAACAAGTTAAAGACAGAGTTACTAAATGTAGAGGAAAAAGCCTGGGGTTTAATCAGAGGAAAAGAAAGAAGCCATAATTACTTTGGGTCTTAAAGTAAAAGTAGGATTAGCAGAAAGAATAATTGGTGCTGAATTAGCTGTACCACAAGAGAGATCTCAAAAATTTCCTAGAGAAAAATTTAATACCTAAATCTCAGGCATATCAAAGTTACAGGTCTTGATTAGGAACCTGTAGGTGGGAAATAAGTGACACCTACTTAGTGGATCCTGGGAAACACAACACAAAGCACAAGGACATGTGTATTCATGTGTTTGTTAAATATCCTATAAGGAATAAAGTGATTTATAATTTTGAATATTTCAAATTTTAGTTTCAGAAGTCCACTCACCTCTGTTGTTAAAAAAGTGAAATATCAAAATGTAGCAACATGCTGGCATTGGAATCTTAAAAATAGCAGAGTAGCCATTGAAAACATTTTATACACAAAAGTCCTGAAAATCTTATTTTTTTATATAACAACACTTTGCATTGATCAAAATATCTAACTAGCATTTAACCAAAAGAACATTGATTCAGATTCTTCAAATATTTTACCAAAAATGGTCTAATGAGCCATCAACAGTGCTAATATTTCATATAAAAATATATAAAATGTAAGAAAAAATTTAAATGGGTGTTATATATACCACTCTTCAATATAGCTTATAATTTGTTAATAGTTGACTTCTCCCCACATTTTAAAAGGCAATAACAATAAAATAACAATAAAAATGAAAATAACAAAATATAAATGTAAATAAAAAATAAGCAAATGTCAAGCTTCATCATTTTTGATATAAAGTAATTATCTCTTTCCAAATAAAAAATGTAAATTAGACCTATCCATTTTTATATCTCATTGGTATAATTTTATACTCTAATAAAAGGTACATTTTCAAGTATAATCAGTTTTAAATCACATAAGGAAAAATTCAGATTCATTTGGATGAATGAACAATTCTGAGTGACTTAAATAGAATTCCAAAAAGTGATGATTCATATCTCACTTTCACAGAATGCTAGAGTAAATGAGACAGTGTACCTAATATGACAAAGCAACAACAACAAAACTAAAATAGCATCCTTTATTAAACTTCATTAAACTTTATCTGATAGGCACTGTTCTAAGAAGTATCTATGGAACAAGTTCTATAATGATTCCCATTTTAGGTAGGAAGAACTGAGGCACATTTCTCCTGAGTAAATGCTTCAGTGTCACACAACTGGTAATAGGAGAGGCAAGGTTTGTTCCTAGATGGTCTGGATCCAGGGCCTAAATTTAACCACTTACTATGTCCAGCCCTTACAAAATGCTAGAGGCATAAGGCACATAAGCAACTACATGTTTAGTCCTCACTTTTTCCAAGCATTCTGATACTATGAGAATCATACAGTTGCTCTCTAAAAGTTCTAATTTTATTTTTGGAAGTAATTCACTAACAAATAGGGTCATCTGTAATAGTATCAAAAACTTTAATTCTTGGGGCGCCTGGGTGACTCAGTCGGTTAAGCATCTACCTTTGGCTCAGGTCATGATCCCAGAGTCCTGGGATCAAGTCCCACATTGGCTCCTTTACTTAGCAGGGAGCCTGCTTCTCCCTCTGCCTGCCGCTCCCCCTGCTTGTGCTCTCTCTCTTGCTAGCTTTCTCTCTCTGTGTCAAATAAACAAATAAAATCTTTAAAAATACCCTTATATTCTTTTATCATTTTTTCAATTCCCCTATCTTAATATTTTCCACGGTATAGACTCAATTATTCCTCAACCTGAACTAAGCTGAGTGTTGTTTAACCATTATTCTTTAGAACACAGTAAGTCAAAACTCAACAGGAAATCAAGCATAGTGTGTTAAATGGATGTTTCTGTTAACTGCAGAGCAAAATGAAGACTTAGACTAATATGTTCAAGTCCTGTAGGAAAGTTAACATGCAGAACTTAATTCAAAGAAAACACTAGTATGCTATTATGACTTCAGTCAAAAGTAAAAAAATGGGAATATTTGAGTTTAAACGGGGCTATTGAATTGGCATGTGAAAGGAATCTCTGCATGCAATTTGCTATCTTTGATTCAAATCTAAAATAATGTAAAGAGAAGTACCTAAAGTCAAAATCCCATGTATTATATTTAAAATGAAACCTGCTGTACATTATCCAAAATTATTGTATTTAGTTTCAAATAGCATTATTCTTAGCAACATGGAACATAAACAAATGTATTGGAAACTCTTTCTTTAAAAGGTCAC
Source organism: Mirounga leonina (assembly GCF_011800145.1). Lineage (NCBI taxonomy): Eukaryota > Metazoa > Chordata > Mammalia > Carnivora > Phocidae > Mirounga > Mirounga leonina. Next base: position 60,668,694 of record NW_023270305.1, read on the forward strand.
TTTGTGAGTTGGTCTAATGAGCCATGTTTCTGGTCAATAGGAAAGGTACCCCCAAACTGAGTTCAATCAATTAAGTCCACAGAAAATAAGTAGGGCATTTCACATTCATTCATATTTAGCCTACTCTTTTAGCACCAGACTTTATTGCTGAGTACTTTGGGGAAAAGATGTCTGCTAAGACCGCTCTATAAAAGTAGGGGAAAATGTAAAATGTTTATATAATTGTTTCATAGTTAACTTTTTCTTAAAGGTAGATATTTTTCTTCAACCATCTAAGAAGGAAAAAACTTAAAATTCAGGGACATTAATAGTGAAAATGTCAATGTACTCTGGAAAAATTAACCTGTTCCCTTTTTATATGGTCTCTTCACTGGCCACTTTTTCTTTTTTTTTTAATTTTTATTTATGTTTTAATTTTTTTGAGAGAGAGAGAGCACACAGAAGCAAGCAGGGATGGTGGGGGGAGAGGGTCAGAGGGAAAGAGACAGAGAATTTCAAGCAGGCTCCATGCTCAGTAGAGAGTCCAAGGCAGGGCCCCATCTCAGGACCCTGAGATCATGACCTAAGCCAAGATGAAGAGGCCAATGACTTAACCAACTGAGTCATCCAGATGCCCCCTGGCCACTTTTTCAATAGAGTTTAAGGCTGCAACCTGAAGTCCTTATAACCACCTTGAACTCTTAACCCATATAAAAGAGAAAAATAAAGAGAAACAGAGCCTCATGTTTAATTTCTTTCTATTATATATTACGAACTTCTTTCAAAAACTTCTTAACTCCTGGGAGTTCTCAAAGTATATAAGCAAATCAGTATATAAGCAAAGGGAAGATACTGGGATTATTGATGTAACAGCATTTAGAAGAGAGTCATATTGATTCATTTCCCTATTCCCTGGTTAGTGCAATTACTAGTCCAGTTAGCGCACTTATATTAACAGGCAGTAATACTATAAAAGTGTTGATTCTGAGATAAGGAGTCCAAGTTACCATATATCCCTAGCCAGAGCCTACACTTCCCACTGCAGATGACAGGACAAGGTCCTAGGCAAGGAAAAGGGGGTGATTCAGGTTTTGTAGAGAATGAAACTTTTACAATTTTGTGGGTGTTCATTAAATAAAAATACAAATTAGGGTTGTCTGGGTGGCACAGTGAGTTGAAAGTCCAACTCTTGGTTTCAGCTCAGGTTGTAATCTCAAGGTTGTGAGATCTGAAATGGAGCCCTGCACTGAGGGGCTTGCTTGAGATTCTCTCTCCCTCTCCCTCTACCCCTCCCGCTCACTCATGCTCTCTCAGGTAAATACATAAACCTTTAAAAAAATACAAATTATAAATACAAGATTAGAAACAAATGGACATATTTTGAATGATGAAAGTTTCAAAAAAATTACACATTTTAAAAGCCAACTAATATCTCAAAGCAAAAAAATACATAATGTCATTAGAACCCATTGTGAAGCACCTCCCTCAGTGCTGAACAGTGCTAATGTTAAGGTGCACTGTTTCCCAGAAAATCTGCCTCTAAAAGGGACTGTCCGCTTCTTTATTTTTTTTTTTTAAGATTTTATTTATTTATTTGACAGAGAGGGACACAGCGAGAGAGGGAACACAAGCAGTGGGAGTGGGAGAAGCAGGCTTCCTACTGAGCAGGGAGCCTGATGCAGGACTCAATCCCAGAACCCTGGGATTGTGACCTGAGCTGAAGGCAGACGCTTAACGCTTGAGCCACCCAGGCGCCCTGGGACTGTCCACTTCTTGAGAAGAGAGTTATTTCACTTACATTATGGAGAAGATGCCAAAACTACATCCTGATGGCACAATTTGGATTTACATCTTGACAAAATTAAAAAATTCCCTCTTGTTTGAAAGATAAATTTTGTTGTAGAAAAAAACTAATGGAGACAACAAAATGTTTAAGAAACAAGGCCAGGATAACTTCCTAATGATTTAAATACATCTAAATGCCAAATTTCAAGGATAGTGCTATTCTTTATTCTTCATGAAAAGCTAAAATGCTTCACATTACTTCTTTTGGAAATGATGATTTGTTTTGTTTTGTTTTGTTTGTTTTTTTGGGTTTTTTTGGTGAATGTATTTTTTTATTGCAAGGTTACACGCAGCTCTGTTTTCTTAATGTTTCTGCATAATGTATAAATCAAACAGGTATACTTGATACATATTTATGGAGGATTTTTTTTTTTTCTTCATTCTCTGATCTCAGGAGACATCACAAAAGGAAGCAGCTAGGTCTTTGAAATGCATTGGTTTTGTGATTGTACTTTTAGGACAAAGTGACTAGAGTCTGTTTTCTTTATAGCTTCACCAGTTAATAATTTTTATAGTGCTAAGTTAACATTCTTCCAAAGGTTATAAATAAAAACATGATTCAACAAAATTGCAAGCAGGTAAGCAGACCTGCTTCAAAAGCTTTTAGATTATTTCACTTATTCAAAAATGAATTACAAATTCATTCTCTATCACCCATCAGATATAAGGAATTGTTCATAAAAGACCTTAAAGGAAAATTGTGTATGAAGACAGTTGAAATGAGAAAACTTAGCAGGAAACAATTTGAGAACAATTACAAACAAATATGTTAACCAGTAAAAATGATACAATATTACTTGACTAAATACATTCTCAAGGAAACAAATTTTGTAGAAAGAGAAGTACTTCAAAAAAAGGATAAATATTATGTCTCAATTAAATCCAAAGCTTAATTATTTGTGTCTTTTATTCTAAATGCTACAGCCAGGTTTGGGCTCTTTGTATTTTCTTAACCAACTCATTTTATACAATACCTTCAGTTACTCCTGATTATTTCTTGTTTTCTCCCTTTGACTATGTCTAGACCCAAATCAAAAATTATTTAAAATTTTTTAAGAAAACCTTTTATAATTTAATGAAAAGTTCAGTTCAAATGCTAATTCTCAATTATTACGGTAACAACTACTGCAGTTCAAACTGAAAAGAAACCAGAAGGGCTTCAGTCATAATTTACCCAGATTTACTTTTAATTAAGTTTGGACTCCCTGGGTAGTTGAAACTATTACCAAACTATTTCACTTAATCAGCAGAAAAGTTGGTAAATGTGAGGCCTCATAAAATCTTCAGCGATGTTTTTCAGTTACTGTAAATAATGCAGTTACCGAGTTAATAAATAATAGCCTAAAGTGAAAGAATGAAAGGAAGAAGCTATGGCAAGTTAGAAAAGATGTATTTCTGACATCAATTGTAAATGAGATAGTTAATCATAGAATCATAGACTCAAAAAGCTAGAAAGGATTATAAGGCATTTTTTATTTGCCTGGGTTTTTATGAAAATGAAGTTTTTAAATTTCTCTTTTCAAATCTTTGAAATCAGTTTTTTGCCTTTCCTCCAACATGGAGGAAATTGTAAAAGCACAAGGACTACCATAAGCTGGGGTCTCCTCAAGTAGTGAGGAAATTTGCACCATCTGTTAGTTTTCATTAAAGCAATCCTTAATGAACTGACAAAGAAATAGAAGTTATATTCTATGCCCTTGAAGAGCTTAAGTTCTCCTCAAGAGAATATTGTCAACAAAGGATAACAAAAACATACCTGACTCCAATTAATTACAAAACTATATATTACAATTGAGTGTTTTTGTTCTAAGGCAATACTGAGTGTGTAGAGACACTGGAATGAAGTAAAATACATAAAGGATTTCCTTAAAAGTTCCTTTTTCACTGGAAGTGATAGCCACATGCTTCAGTATGCAGAATGATAGTGCATCACAAATAGTTTTCATCTGATTTCCTGTGTCACATTTTATTTTAGCATCAATTATTTCTTGTGTGTTTTCTTGAATCCTCAATTATACTGCCTAATCACTGGAAATAAATCTCTTAGAATTCTTTTATATGATGCCAATTCCATAAATAATACTGAGCACTACTTAAGACATAAATAAATGATTATTGATTGATTGACTAAAAATTATTTCTGCAAAAGGAAAATTTAATTTTAATTAATAAACAATAAATTAAATAATTCACATTCAACTAAGAAAGTAAGTTTGATGGAAATGTCATTTTATGCAAGAACCACAGAAGATAATAAAATGCTAAATATATCTTTGAACACAGTAATAAAGTATGATATAATGGTTTAATATTTAAATAGCAAAGTGACTGTGATTTGAATGAATTCAAGGCTACTCTTAATAACTGATGAGTTGCTTTCATGCACCTTTACAGGTAGTAGAAGACTTGACCCCAAACACAATGAAAGTCATCTAGAGAGGAGGAAATAGCTAGTGGCATGTGGTGATTGAGGTTACTTCCCAAGCATACATCAGATACATAAATAATACTGAGCACTACTTAATAGTGGTAGTGCTATTAATACCCATAAATAGTACCCATAAATAGTTGGTAAGTATCATGAAAGAGGCTTATGGCCCTCAAAGAGTAGGAGGTGGTTTGAATTAGATACATAGATCATTATTATATAACTTTATTCCCATGTCACTGTGGTTTATAACACGGAGATTATAGTAGTTGTTCTTTAATTCCCACACACCTTGTATATACAGTGTGTATGCATTTACAGTTCTGCACCACTGAAAACCTATCCAGGAGCCAGCCTGGGAATTTAGGTCACAGGCAAAGCAAGGAAGAACTACATGGAGATGTTATATATCAGCTTAGAGATAGATCTGGGGACAAAGGGGAAGTACTATAGATCATGGTTAGGTTAGGCAATGCAAAAACTAGGAAAATATGCTTATAAGCATGTGGTTAATTGTTGACTTACTTTTTATTTTGGAATTTCTAATTCTTTCATTTTTATCTTAAAAAAGAACTATTAGTGCTACTCATATTTCATATATGGAGTCCCCTCCCACTTCCTACTAAGTCCATATGTCAAATTTTATAAATTTTCAAGTAAATGAGGTATATCAGCAGGGTAGAGTCAAAGTTCCACAATGCAGAAATTTTCATAATGAGGCCATCACTGCTTCACTGGCTTTCAACATATTATGATTTATAAGAGCTTGTTTGCCAACTTAAACTGATTTAGGGATTATATCTTCTAATTTTAACTTAGTTTTCACCAAAAGGAACAGTAGCTTTGAAAGATACTTTACAAATAAATGTCAGGTTAAAGACAGTATTAATAACACCAATAAAAGCAAGAAATAAGAAGTTGGCAAAGGCTACACTACTACCACAAGTCCTGGTAACCATATTATGAGGTGAAATAAGATGATTTAATCTCTAACAGAATTTCATATAAGAGTATTCTATGGAGGGACCTGGGTGGCTGACTTGGTTAAGCATCTGCTTTTGGCTCAGATCATGATCCCAGGGTCCTGGGATCCAGCCTGGCATCGGGCTCCCTGCTCAGTGGGGAGTCTGCTTCTCCCTCTCCCTCTGCCCCTCCCCTTCACTCATGTTCTCTTTCTCTCAAATAAATAAATCTTAAAAAAATAAATAGATAATAAATGCTTTTAAAAAGGAGTATTCTATGTCTTAAGATATTAACCTATAGAAATCATGTTCTAATGGATTCATTCCCAATCAAGTACTAAACATTTTATAGAAAATATTTCTAAAATTTTATCAATGATGAGTGGATGGACTTGCTCTCTATGTAATATGAAATTATCTATTTTACTAAAATTAAAAATAACAGCATAAAAAAAGGTATTAACTGGGGGCGAAGCAAGATAGCAGAGGAGTAGGAGACTGGATTTCGTCTGATCTCAGGAATTCAGCTGGAGAGGGATCAAACCATTCTGAACACCTATAAACTCAACAGGAGATCGAAGAAAACAATAGCAACAACTCTCTGAACAGAAAAGCGACCACTTTCTGGAAGGTAGGACGTGCAGAGAAGTGAATCCAAGGTGATATTCGGGAGGAGAGACGGCGGGAGAGGGGGCCTCCATCGGCCACTTCTGGCAAGTGATAGAACCACGGAGCACAAAATCGGAACTTTTAGAAGTCAGCTCCGCTGAGCGATGTCGCTCCAGTGGCTAAGCAGGGGGTGGAACCCTCGTGGGACAGTGTGATCTCAGGACCCTCGGGGTCACAGAAAGACCTGGGGTGCCTGAGTGTGGCAGAGGTCCTAGGTATTGGAGCAGGGAAGCCGGCTGCAGAGATGGAGCCGAGGCGCAGGCTCTCAGCTCGCGGTTGCCATAAACCATGATCCACGGCACAGTCGGGCCACTGCTCCTCCAGCAGGGACCCAACAAGCGGCAGATCCGGGGAGACTCCCCTTCCTCCCCCGGGAGGAGCAGCGTGGGAGCACACTGCAGGGATCTGCGGGGTTTGGAGACTCCACACCGAGTCCGGTGCCAGAGATAGAAATGCTCAGTCACAGGCTGGGTGAGTACAGAGTGCGGCCGGAGACTGGGGGGACAGGAGTGACTGACTGCTTTTCTCTGAGGGCGCACTGAGGAGCGGGGTCCCAAGTTCTCAGCTTCTCTGGGGAGGAGATTGGGAGGCCGCCATTTTCACTCTCAGCCTCCAAAGCTGTATAGAAAGCTTGCAGGGAACAAAAGCTCCTGAGAGCAAACCCCAGCTGATTCCTTAGCCCGGAGGGGCAAGGGCGAGGCAATTCCGCCTTTGGCAAAGACATTTGGGAACCATGGCAACAGGCCCCTCCCCTAGAAGATCAGCGAGAACAGTCAGACAAGACCAAGTTTACGGATCAATGACAACAGCAGAACTCCAGCACTAGGGGAATAATGCAAATAGAATCCATGGCTTTTTTACCATGATTCTTAAGTCTTTCAAAGTTAATTTTTTTTAACTGTCTTTTTTTTTTCTTTTTCCCTTTTTCAACCAACATCTTATCAATCCCTTTTTAAAAAAACATTTTTATTTTTCATTTTTAGAGTCATATTCTATCTCTTCATAGTAGTTACCCTTATTTTTGGCATATATATAAAAGTTGTTCTCTCTTTAAAATTTTGAGAGTTTCTTCTAACAGATCAAAATATACCCTAAATCTCTAGTGTATGGTTTTGTCCTACTCTCCTGCCTGATCACATTCTCTTTTTTTTTTTTTTAAATCCTCTTCTTTCTTTTTTCAAACAACTTCTTATCAATTCCTTCTATAAAATTTTTTGTAATTTTCATCTTTACAGTCATATTCCATCCCTTCATCGTATCAACCCTTATTTTTGTACATATATAACTTTTTCTTTCTTTAAAATTTTGGGAGGCACTTTCTTCTAACAGACCAAAATACACCAAAAATCTAGTGTGTGGCACTGATCTATGCACCAGCCTGATCATATTTGATCATATTCTGATTTTTTTTTGTTTGGTTTGGTTTTAGTTTGTTTTTATCTTTTATCTTTTTTCTTTTTTCTTTCCCTTTCTTTTCCCCTGGGTTCAGTTCTTTTCTGATTTGTTTAGAGTATATTTTCTGGGAACGTTGTTACCCTGTTAGCATTTTGTTCCCTCATTAATCTGTTCTCCTCTGGACAAAATGACAAGATGGAAAAAAAATCACCTCAACAAAAAGAACAAGAGGTAGTACCAACTGCCAGGGACCTACTCAATACAGACGTTAGTACTATGTAAGATCTAGATTTCAGAATCATCACTTTAAAGATACTAGCTGGGCTTGAAAAAAGCATGGAAGTTATTAGAGAAACCCTTTCTAGAGAAATAAAAGAACTAAAATCTAACCAAGTCAAAATCAAAAAGGCTATTAATGAGGTGCAATCAAAAATGGGGGCACTAACTGCTAGGATAAATGAGGCAGAAGAGAGAATCAGTGATATAGAACACCAAATGATGGAAAATAAAGCTGAGAAAAAGAGAGTTAAACAACTACTGGATCATGAGGGCAGAATTTGAGAGATAAGTGATACCATAAGACAAAACAACATTAGAAAAATTGGAATCCCAGAAGAAGAAGAAAGAGAGAGAGGGGCAGAAGGTATACTGGAGCAAATTATAGCAGAGAACTTCCCTAATTTGGGGAAGGAAACAGGCATCAAAATCCAGGAGGCACAGAGAACTCCTCTCAAAATCAATAAAAATAGGTCAACACCCCAACATCTAATAGTAAAACTTATGAGTCTCAGAGACAAGGAGAAAATCCTGAAACTAGCTCGGGCTGTCATTGAAAATAGAAGGAGAGATCAAAAGCTTCCAGGAAAAACAAAAACTAAAGGAATTTGCAAACATGAAACCAGCCTTACAAGAAATATTGAAAGGGGTCCTCTAAGCAAAGAGAGAGCCTAAAAGCAACATAGACCAGAAAGGAACACAGACAATATACAGTAACAGTCACCTTACAGGCAATACAATGACACTAAATTCATATCTTTCAATAGTTACGCTAAATGTAAATGGGCTAAATGCTCCAATCAAAAGACACAGGCTATCAGACTGGATTAAAAAACAAGACCCATCGTTATGCTGTTTGCAAGAGACTCATTTTAGATCCAAAGACACCCCCAGATTGAAAGTGAGGGGGTGGAAAACCATTTACCATGCTAATGGACACCAAAAGAAATCTGGCATGGCAATCCTTATACCAGACAAATTAGATTTTAAACTAAAGACTGTCATAAGAGATGAGGAAGGACACTATATCCTACTTAAAGTGTCTATCCAACAAGAAGATCTAACAATTGTAATATCTATGACCCTAACATGGGAGCAGTATATTACATAAGGCAATTAATAACAAAAGCAAAGAAACACATTGAAAACAATACAATAATAGTGGGGGACTTTAACACCCCCCTCACTGAAATGGACAGATCATCTAAGCAAAAGATCAACAAGGAAATAAAGACTTTAAATGACACACTGGACCAAATGGACTTCACAGACATATTCAGAACATTCCACCCCAAAGCAACAGAATACACATTCTTCTCTAGTACCCATGGAACATTCTCCAGAATAGATCATATCCTAGGTCCCAAATCGGGTCTCAACCGGTACCAAAAGATTGGGATCATTCCCTGCCTATTTTCAGACCACAATGCTTTGAAACTAGAACTCAATCACAAGAGGAAAGTCGGAAAAAACTCAAATACATGGAGGCTAAAGAGCATCCTACTAAAGAATGGGTCAACCAGAAAATTAAAGAAGAATTAAAAAAAAATTCATGGAAACCAATGAAAATGAAAACACAACTGTTCAAAATCTTTGGGATACAGCAAAGGCAGTCCTGAGAGGAAAGTATATAACAATACAAGCCTTTCTCAAGAAACAAGAAAGGTCTCAAGTACACAACCTAACCCTACACCTAAAGGAGCTGGAGAAAGAACAGCAAATAAAGCCTAAACCCAGCAGGAGAAGAGAAATAATAAAGATCAGAGCAGAAATCAATGAAATAGAAACCAAAAGAACAGTAGAACAGATCAATGAAACTAGGAGCTGGTTCTTTAAAAGAATTAACAAGATTGATAAACCCCTGGCCAGACTCTTCAAAAAGAAAAATGACCCAAATCAACAAAATCATGAATGAAAGAGGAAAGATCACAACCAACACCAAAGAAATACAATTATAAGAACATATTATGAGCAACCATATGCCAGCAAATTAGATAATCTGGAAGAAATGGATGCATTCCTAGAGATGTATCAACTACCAAAACTGAACCAGGAAGAAATAGAAAACCTGAACAGACCTATAACCACTAAGGAAATTGAAGCAGTCATCAAAAATCTCCCAACAAACAAGAGCCCAGGGCCAGATGGCTTCCCAGGGGAATTCTACCAAACATTTCAAGAAGAATTAATACCTATTCTTCTGAAACTGTTCCAAAAAATAGAAATGGAAGGAAAACTTCCAAACTCGTTTTATGAGGCCACCATTACCTTGATCCCCAAACCAGACAAAGACCCCATCAAAAAGGAGAATTAGAGACCAATATCCTTGATGAACATAGATGCAAAAATTCTGACCAAAATACTAGCCAATAGGATCCAACAGTACATTAAAAGGATTATTCACCAGGACCAAGTGGATTTATCCCTAGGCTGCAAGGTTGGTTCAACATCCGCAAATCAATCAATGTGATACAATACATTAACAAAAGAAAGAACAAGAATCATATGATCCTCTCAATAGATGCAGAAAAAGCATTTGACAAAGTACAGCATCCTTTCTTGATCAAAACTCTTCAGAGTATAGGGGTAGAGTGTACCTACCTCAATATCATAAAAGCCATCTATGAAAAACCCACAGCGAATCTCATTCTCAATGGGGAAAAACTGAGAGCTTTCCCCCTATGGTCAGGAACGTGGCAGGGATGTCCACTATCACCACTGCTATTCAACATAGTATTAGAAGTCCTAGCCACATCAATCAGACAACAAAAAGAAATAAAAGGCATCCAAATCGGCAAAGAAGAAGTCAAACTCTCACTCTGCAGACGATATGATACTTTATGTGGAAAACCCAAAAGACTCCACCCCAAAACTGCTAGAACTCATACAGGAATTCAGTAAAATGGCAGGATATAAAATCAATGCACAGAAATCAGTGGCACTCCTATACACCAACAACAAGACAAAAGAAAGAGAAATTAAAAAAAAAAAAAAAAAGAGAAAGAGAAATTAAGGAGTCGATCCCATTTACAATTGCCCCCAAAACCATAAGATACCTAGGCATAAATCTAACCAAAGAGGTAAAGAATCTGTACTCAGAAAACTATAGAATACTCATGAAAGAAATTGAGGAAGACACAAAGAAATGGAAAAACGTTCCATGCTCATGGATTGGAAGAACAAATATGGTGACGATGTCAATGCTACCTAGAGCAATCTACACATTCAGTGCAATCCCCATTAAAATACCATCCACTTTTTCCAAAGAAATGGAACAAATAATCCTAAAATTTGTATGGAACTAGAAAAGACCCCGAATAAACAGAGGAATGTTGAAAAAGAAAAGCAAAGCTGGAGGCATCACAATTCCGGACTTCAAGCTCTATTACAAAGCTGTCATCATCAAGACAGTATGGTACTGGCACAAAAACAGACACATCGATCAATGGAACAGAATAGAGAGCCCAGAAATGGACCCTCAACTCTATGGTCAACTCATCTTTGACAAAGCAGGAAAGAATGTCCAATGGAAAAAAGACAGTCTCTTCAACAAATGGTGTTGGGAAAATTGAACAGCCACGTGCAGAAGAATGAAACTGGACCATTTCCTTACACCACACACAAAAATAGACTCCAAATGGTTGAAAGACCTAAACGTGAGACAGGAGTTCATCAAAATCCTAAAGGAGAACACAGGCAGCAACCTCTTCGACCTCAGCCGAAGCAACTTCTTCCTAGAAACATCGCCAAAGGCAAGCGAAGCAAGGGCAAAAATGAACTATTGGGACTTCATCAAGATAAAAAGCTTTTGCACAGCAAAAGAAAGAGTCAACAAAACCAAAAGACAACAGACAGAATGGGAGAAGATATTTGCAAATGACATATCAGATAAAGGGCTAGTATCCAAGATCTATAAAGAACTTATCAAACTCAACACCCAAAGAACAAATGATCCAATCAAAATTAGGCAGAAGACATGAACAGACATTTTTCCAAAGAAGACATCCAAATGGCCAACAGACACATGAAAACGTGCTCAACATCCCTAGGCATCAGGGAAATCCAAATCAAAACCTCAATGAGATACCACCTCACACCAGTCAAAATGGCTAAAATTAACAAGTCAGGAAACAACAGATGTTGGCGGGGATGCGGAGAAAGGGGAACCCTCCTACACTGTTGGTGGGAATGCAAGCTGGTGCAACCACTCTGGAAAACAGTATAGAGGTTCCACAAAAAGTTGAACATAGAGCTACCATATGATCCAGCGATTGCACTATCGGGTATTTATCCCAAAGATACAAATGTAGGGATCCGAAGGGGTACATGCACCCCGATGTTTATAGCAGCAATGTCCACAAACTATGGAAAGAGCCAAGATGTCCATCGACAGACGAATGGATAAAGAACATGTGATACACACACACACACACACACACACACAATGGAATATTATGCAGCCATCAAAAGGAATGAGATCTTGCCATTTGCAATGACATGGTTGGAACTGGAGGGTGTTATGCTGAGGGAAATAAGTGAATCAGAGAAAGACATGTTTCATATGACCTCACTGATATGAGGAATTCTTAATCTCAGCAAACAAACTGATGGTTGCTGGAGTGGGGGGTGGGCTGGGAGGGATGGCGTGGCTGGGTGATAGACACTGGGGAGGATATGTGCTATGATGAGCCCTGTGAATTGTGCAAGACTGTTGAATCACAGATCTGTACCTCTGAAACAAATAATGCAATATATATTAAAGGAAAAAAAAAGATAGCAGGAGGGGAAGAATGAAGGGGGGAAATCGGAGGGGGAGACGAACCATGAGAGACGATGGACTCTGAAAAACAAACTGAGGGTTCTAGAGGGGAGGGGGGTGGGAGGATGAGTATTGGTGATGGGTATTAAAGAGGGCACATTTTGCATGGAGCACTGGGTGTTATGCACAAACAATGAATCATGGAACACTACATGAAAAACTAATGATGTAATATATGGTGATTAACATAACAATAAAAATTTTTTTAAAAAGAAAAAGAAAAAAGATATTAACTAGATATTATGGAACCAATATGATTCTCCGTCCATTTATAAAAGCTAAACATCAAAACAGGAGCTCAAACTCTACATTCTTCTCAGTTATATTTAAAATCATGCAGTGCTCAATCCAAACTTAATGACAAACATTTTAAGCCATCTTTAATAGTTTCTTTTTTAGTAATGCAAAACAAAAAGCTACATGTTACTGGTAAGTATTTTGTTTACTGCTCTATATAAAAATGGATGAAACAATAAACAGAAAATAATATGACACAAATTAAAATAAATTTATTATTTCAAACATTAAAAGCATTGTTAGAAGTTAGGAAAAATAACTTTTGCTATATAGTCATAGAAAATTAAAGATTTTTAATTTTATAGTATTTTAATACTTTAAGAAATAAAATAAAAAATATAAATTACATTTTTATGAGCCACAAAAAGAATATACATGTATGAGAGAAAGAACAGAAAGTAACCAAAAGAGATGGATTTTAATCCAACCATATTAATAATCGTATTAAATGTAAACAGTCTAAACTCACCAATCAAAACAGAGAGACTGTCAGACCAGATGAAAAAAACAGATATGGAGGTTATGCACATGTAGGTGTAGGGAGTTAATGGGGAATCTCTGTACCCTCCACTCAATTTTTAGGTAAACTTAAAATTGCTCTAAAAAAATAAAGCAAAAAAGAAAAAAAAAAGATAAGAAAAAGCAAGATCCAAATATATACTGTCTACAAGAAACCCAATTGAAATACAAAGACACAAATGGTAAAAGTAAAAGGCTGAAAAAAAAATATACCACACAAATATTAATCAAAAGAAAGTGGGAGTAGGGGTGCCTGGGTGGCTCTGTCAGTTAAGCATCTACCTTCGGCTCAGGTCATGATCTCAGGGTCCTGGGATCCAGCTCCATGTTAGGCTCCCTGCTCGGTATGGAGTCTGCTTTTCCCTACCCCTCTGCCCCTCCCCCTGTTTGTGCTCTTTCTCTTTTCTCTCCCTCTCAAATAAATAAAATTTTTACCAAAAAAAAAAAAAAGAAAGAAAGTGGGAGTATCTTCACAGTATCAAAGCAGACTTCAGGAAAAGGACTATTACCATGGTTAAAGCAGGATATTATGTAATAATGAAGAAAACAAAACATTTCTAAATGTGTATGCAATTAACAATAGAGATTCAAAATAAATAAAGCAAAACTGACAGAACTGAAAGGAGAAAGACAAATCCACAATTACGACTACTGACTTCAAAACTGTTACCTCAAAACTTGTATGCATATGTCTTAATTATAATCACCCAAAACTAGAAACTATCAAAATGTGTTTCAACAGATGACTGGATAAACAAACTGCACCAAAGGTACACAGTGGTCAGCAATAAAACGAACTACTGGATCACAAAATATTGCTCAATCTCAAATTCATTTTCTTAGTAAAAGAAGCTAGAGTCAAAAGCTACATACTCTACCTTTCCATTTATAAGACATTTTAGAAAAGGCAAAACTTTAGAGGCAGGGAAAACACCAGTAGTTGCCAGAGTTTGGGAGTAGAGGGGGAGAGATGCTACCATAGGGCCTTAAGAAAAATATTTTGGGGGTGATGGAAATGTTCTGTATCTTGATTATAGTTTTGAATACACAACTGTGTGCATTTGGAAAGATTTGTAGAACTATATACCACATGGTATGAATTTTCCTGTATGTAAATTAAAATAAAAAATAACAATATGAAATACAATGGGTTAACAGAATTGAATATGAGCTAAATATAACCTTTAAAAATACTCTCCATCCCTTCTACAATTAAAGGATTTTGCCCATTAATTACCTATTGAACACACTTGCAATATTTCCCTATATTAAACAATGCCACCATGAGCATAACATTTATATCCCTCTCATATATTTGCTAGAATTTCTTAAGGATAAATATATAGAACTGTAATCTCTGGACTACATAATATGTGTATAATATAGACAAGTAAATACATAAAAACGCTAAGATGAAGAAATACTTGATATTTTTTCTTCCCATATCAACAGAATATATGTGATACTCATATTCAGTATACTGCCTTCACAAAATACAGCGCATATTTTCTAACAAATATGGATTTTTTTTAAAGAATTTATTTATTCATGAGAGACAGAGAGAGAGGCAGAGGGAGAAGCAAGCTCCCAAGGAGCAGAGAGCCTGATGCAGGACTCGATCCCAGGACCCTGGGATCATGACCTGAGCCGAAGGCAGACGCTTAACCATCTGAGCCACCCAGGCACCCCAAATATGGATATTTTGAAAACTTCCAGTTTCATATTACTTCTACATCTCTTCCTAGAGATGCCATAGAATCCACAAAAAAATGACATTTATTAAAATATGGGATCAGAAGTAATTTTATCTGCAACCAATTCAAGATGCTGTATTTGGGCTATATCCTATATAATTAAAAAACAATGTTAATAATGGTTTCTCCTATATCTCTGTTCTATACTAATCTCAAAAATTACAGATAATTACTACGATGTGGGAGCTGTTTCCTCTTTTTTATATACTTTCACTTCTGACTTATGTATTGCTAAGCATTATATAGTATGATATGAATAATAACATATTAGAAGTGCCTTTAACATGCTTTTATATTAAACTAATTAATTTCAGGCTATTCATGATGATACATATAGGTTTTGCCCATTGATTTCCTCTTCTATATGATATTCAATTGATAATGCCTCACATCTTATTTATTCAGTTATGCATGGATGAATTTCATACATGCTTCCAAATTTTACTATTTTAAATGATGCCACTATGGGCACACATTTTACATTTCTCTTAGATGTATTTACAAAAACTTCTCAAGGCAATACTTAGAATTTTAATTTCTGGATTATATCATAGGTGTAGTTTTAAAGTACTCAAAATTTCTGATTGAGTCTCCAATGTGACTAAACATATTTAAAGGTTCATAAAATGTGTATGAGATTTGGGGCCTTCTAAATAAATGTTCATTAACACTGAGAATTTATATTTGATTTTTGCCAATCCAATGGGTGTAAAATAATATAAACTATACATAACTTGGAAATTAATCTGGAAAGCTATTGGGTGACAACCAACTGTTTTTGATATATCCTCTATTAATTTTTTATGCATTTGTACATTACTGCTAAATTTATTTCTAAAAATATATCTTTTGTTCACAGTCTGAATAGCACCTTGTTCTTCTTCCATATATTTTAATTAATCATTGATATGTACAAATATTATATGTTGATCTTTTTATTAATTTTTATTGAGTTTAACTTACATGCACTTCACAAATCTTACTTGGTATCTTGGTATAAATATGTGGTCTCCAAGGGGTACCTGGGTGGCTCAGTCAGTTAAGCTTCCAATTCTTAGTTTCTGCTAAGGTCTTGATCTCAGGGTCCTGGGAAGAGCCCTGGCTCAAGCTCTGCACTTGGCACAGAATCTGCTTGTGCCTCTCCCTCCCCCTCTGCATGTGCACACTCTCTCTCTCATCAATCAATCAATAAAAATCTTTTAAAAATATATGTGGCTTTCAAGAAGATGAAGCTACTACCTTTTGCCCCTCTCAGTATGTACTGTCATTAAAAATAATCATATACTGAATTGTATGTTGTATACTCCTGAGAGTCCAGTTTCTTTCAGTCTATGTTGCATCAGTGGGAGATTGATTCATATTGTTAAATGTAGCAGAATTCATCATTTGCCATTGCATTATTTTTCTTTTCTTTTTTCTTCTTGTCTCTTCTCTTTATTTTTTTCTTCTCTTTACTTTTTTTCCTTTTTCTCTTCTCTTCTCTTCTTCCAATGTAGTTAACACACAGTGTTGTTGTATTAGTTCTAAGTGTACAATATGATTATTCAGCAATGCCATATATTACTCAATGCTCATCAAGTTAAGTGTACTCTTACTCCCCTTCACCTATTTCACCCATCCCCCCAGCTACCTTTCCGCTGGTAACCATCTTTCATTCTAAGATATATATTTTTTTAGAGTAAAATTCATAGAATCAGAGAGTAAAAAAGTAAAAAGCTTTTAGCTATAACATGAATAAGGTCTGAGGATCTAATGTTAAATGTGGTGACTATAGTTCATAGACAGTGTTATATAATTGAAACTTCCAATGGAGTAGAACTTAAATGCTCATGCCAATAGTAATAATAAATATTAATAAATAGATATGTAAGGTGATGGATATGTTCATTAAATAGGTGGGGAGAATCCTTTCACAATGCATACAAGTATCAAATCACCATGATGTATACTTTAAATCTTTTATGATTTTGTCATTTATACCTCACTACAGAGGAAAAAGGAAAAAAAAAAAAAAAGAAAAAATTTACCAGCTTATATTCTCACCAATCATGTGTAAACATTCCTCCATATCTAAACTGTTATTCACTTTGTTTTCCCAACTGCACAGTTGTATGCCATTGACATTTGATGGTGTTGCTATGATTCATGTTTTTGTCTTCTTTTAAAAATTTTGCTAAGTTTTTTCATAGTTTAGGGGCGCCTGGGTGGCTCAGTTGGTTAAGCAACTGCCTTCAGCTCAGGTCATGATCCTGGAGTCCCGGGATCGAGTCCCGCATCAGGCTCCCTGCTCAGCGAGGAGCCTGCTTCTCCCTCTGACCCTCCCCCCTCTCATGTACTCTCTCTCATTCTCGCTCTCTCAAATAAATAAATAAAATTAAAAAAAAAAAAGTTTTTTCATAGTTTAGTGACAGTTTTTAATCATAAAGTTTTGTTAATTCTATTCATTGATTTTCCTGCTTATATTTTTGTCTGCTTTATTCTATTTATGTAGTGAATTACATTGATTGATATTTTAATGTTATACTTGCATTTGTGAAATACATTTCATTCAGTTGTTATATCTTATTCTTTACGTGGTTTGTTTTGTGCCTATATTTACAAAAGACATTTACCTATAATTTTCCTTTTTTGTAATGTCCTTGTTAGCTGTTTATTTTTTTTAATTTTTTTTAAATATTTTATTTATTCATATGAGAGAGAGCACAAGCAGGGGAGAAAGGGAGAAGCAGGCTCCTCACGAGCAGGGAGCCTGACCAGAACCCTACGACCATGACCTGAGCTGAAGGCAGACATTCAATCGATTAAGCCACACAGGTGACCCCTTGTTAGTTGTTTAAATCAAGGCTATGATGCCCTCATAAATGTGTTGGTAAGTATAACATCTTCCTATACATATTCTCTAGAAGAGTTTGTATATGATCAATATTTTTGTTTAATAGGTATAGATCTAATCATTTTTCTGTTTCCTTTTGTATATAAGTTGTACTTTTCAAAGAACTTGTCTATTTTATCTAAATTGTCCTTTTTTGGACAAAATTAGTTTTGGGCATTATACTAATTGAAATAAGCCACACAAAAATATAAATACTGAATGATCTCATCTACATGTGGAATCTTACAAAAAAAAAAAAAGTTGAACTCATAGGAGTATAGAATGACTGGGGGTAAGGAAAATGGGCAGATACTGGTCAGAGTACAAACTTATTTGTAAGATGAATAAGTTTGGGGGATCTAATATATAATATACAACATGATGACTACAGTTAATATCGTATTGTATACTTGAAATTTGCTTAGATCTTAAGTTTTCTCCGCACACACACACTTAAAGGTAACTATTTGTGGTGATGGATGTGTTAACTAACTTGATTGTGGTAATTATTTTACAATGTATATGTATATCTAAGCCATCAGGTTTGTACATTTTAAATATGTACAATTTTATTTGTCAAGTATACTTGGTAAACCTGGGAAAAATAAATTTTAAAATGTATGTCTTATCTTTTAAACATGTGGGAATTTGTAGTGATGTATTCTTTTTCATTGCTGATAACAATAATTTGTGTTTTATCTTTTTTTCCTTGATTTGTCTTGCAATGGGTTTACATATTGTATTAATTTTATCAAAGAAGCAATGTTTAGCTATGATGAATTTTACAGAAAATATATTTTTTCTCCTTTTTACTTTTCATTTTTATGCTTATTATTTCTTTCCTTCTACTTTTTTTGGAGATTAATTTCTTTTTTTGGAGATTAATTCCTAATCTCTTTTCTAGTTTGGAGATTGGAATATTGTCATTGATTTTCAGCCCTTTTTCTACTGAAAGTTATTTATAGTTCTAAATTACTGTCTAAGTACTACATTATACTTCCATGATAGAATTATGTTATGTTGTATTGTCATTATCATTCAATGAAAATATATTCTAATTTTCATTATACTTCTTCACTGACTCACAAATTGTTCAGAAGAGTGTTACCATCATTTCTAAACAGTTGAGGGTTTAGTAATTTTCATTTTCCGACTGATTTCTAGGATAATGCCAGTGTGGACAGATGACATATTCTGTATGACTTTAATCCATAAAATTTGTTGAATCTTGATTTATGGCTCATTATATGATCAATTTTGATAAATGTTCCATGTAGCATTAAAAATAATATGGGGGGGCACCTGGGTGGCTCAGTCGTTGAGCGTCTGCCTTCGGCTCGGGTCATGATCCCAGGGTCCTGGGATCGAGCCCTGCATCAAGAAGCCTGCTTCTCCCTCTCTCACTCCCCCTGCTCGTGTCCCTCTCTCGCTGTGTCTCTGTCAAATAAATAAATAAAATCTTTAAAAAAAATATATGAATTCTGCAAATACTGGGTTGACTATTCCTTATATTTCAATTAGGTTAAGTTTCTTAAGTATATTTTTCAAATCATTCTTTCATGTGTATTTGTTCTAACAGATACTAAATTAAACCTCCAATTACTACAGGTATTATTCTACCTGTAGGTCTTTCAGTTTTTCTTAGTCATATAAACATTTTGGATTGATATACTGTCTTATTTTATTTACTGTTTTTCATTATAAATAATCCTTTTCATTTCTGATAATGCTTGCTTTACAGACTACCAGATTTTTAAAGTAAACACTTGTGTGATATTTTATATTCATTTCTTTTTAGTTTTTCTTTATCCTCATATTGAAAATGTGGCTCTTATTGGCAGTATGGATTTTTTTTAATCATGTCCATCAAATTTTTTTCTTTTACATGGATAATTGTTACATTTCCATTTAATGATATTACAAATATTGCTTCTATTCTATTTCCCCAGCCTCTATCTAACCCTTTAAAAAGAAGGGGGGTGGAAATTTATGTATTTGTCTTAAAGAGAGAGAGAAACTATGAGTACAGGGAAGAGCAGAGGGAGAGAATCTCGAGCAGACTCATCACTGAGCGTAGAGCCCTATGCAGGGTTCAATCTCATGACCCTGAGATTGTGATCTGAGCTGAAACCAAGTGTCAGACGCTCAACTGACTGAGCCGCCACCCAGTACCAAGCTCCCCAGCCTCTATCTAAACTGAAATACAATTATTTATCCACCAATTCCATATGCATCACTTATTTTCTGCTTTAACCACTTTAAATCCACCAACTTGCTCTTTATTTTCTAATTGTTCCATTTGTTCTCTTTTTTACTTTATCCTTCTTTGTTTTGGTTTTGGTTAACCAGTTATTATTGTTATTATTATTTGTTTCTGCTTTCTGAGGCTGTTAGTCAATATCTTTCTTTGTATTTTAATTAACAGAGAGATTATAACATTCATATTTAACTGATTATAGACTACCTTAAATTCATAGTGTTGCATTTTCCTAGACAATTCACTTCCCCACATATCTTTACCAGTTCATATGGATTTAATACCTTTGTTGTTATATATCCCCATAGATCATATATTTAAACACCCATAAAATTTTAGAGTTACCCTCGTATTTGCCCTTTCTGTATGTGTCTGTATGTGTTTTCTTGCATAACCTTGGCTTTACCTGTAGTTTTCTTCTGCCTGAATACCCTAAAGGTTTTTGTTTGTTTCTTTCTTTTGGTTCAGGATTTTTGTCTATAAACTCAATTTTTGTTTGTGTTGATAATCTCTCTGTTCACCTTTATTTCTGAAAGATGGTTTGGCTGATTATAAAATTGTATGTTCACAATTATTTCAGCACTTTCAAGAAGCAATTCTATTGGCTTTAGGTTTCCAAATTTTCTGTTGAAAAGTAAGATCTTAGTTTTATTATTGCTTCTTTAAAGATTTTGTGTATTCCTCCCTCCCTCCCTCCATTGCTGATCAGAAAATTATTCAGTATCTCATATTTCACTAATACATTTTTCTTTCTTTTTTTTATTTTATTTTTTTTATTTTATTATGTTATGTTAATCACCATACATCATTAGTTTTTGATGTAGTGTTCCATGATTCATTGTTTGCATATAACACACAGTGCTCCATTCAGTACGTTTCTTTCTTCTAAGTTTTTCATAGATATTCATAGTTAGATCTGTTATTAAATTGATAAGCATTTACTGAATAGACTACTCAATTTAAATGTTTTTCTGATTCTATTGACATGATTATGTACTTTATATATTTAATTTCTTATCAAGGAGAATCACACATTGTATGTTTCTAATTTTGAACTACCCTAACATTCCTAAAGTTAATCCTACCTTTCACTATTATTATTTTTTCATTGTTTCTATAGAGTCTGTCAATTTCAATGGTCTAATATGCTATTCAGGATTTTAGCATTTCATATTTAAGATTAAGATAACCCCACAATTTTGTTTCTATCTTTGTCCAATTTTTGTGTCAAGATTTAGTTAGTGGGACACCTGGGTGTCTCAGTTGGTAAGCATTTGCCTTTGGCTCAGGGTCATGATCTCAGAGTCCTGAGATCAAGCCCCACATAGGGCTCTCCACTTAGCGGGGAGCCTGCTTCTCCCTCTCACTCTCCCTCTGTGCTCACTTTCTCTCGCTATCTCTCTAATAAATATTTTAAAAAGAAAGATTTAGTTAGCAAAAAAAGGGGGGGGCAGGGGGAAGGATTCATTATATTTTGTATGCAAAGAAAGATAATTTTTTCCATGACTGCTTGTTAAAAGTCAGCTGTATAAGGGCACTTCGGTGGCTCGGTCAGTTGAATAGCTAACTCTTGATCTCAACTCAGGTCTTAATCTCATAGTTGTGTGTTTGAGCCCCCCGCTGGGCTCTGCACTGGCCATGGAGCCTATTAAAAAAAAAAAAAAGTCAACTGTATATCATCAAGGGCTTTTATGGAGGATATTTTTAACTATTTCATTTTCCTTAATGATTTCTTTCAGTCTTCAATGTACCTTTGTCAAATTTACATTCTTTTTAGGTATTACCTACAACATGTAAGTTTTCAAATTGCTAAGCATAATATTAGCTTATCCTTTAAAAAATATCCTGCATTAAGTGTTTTCCCCTTTTTAATTACTTTAGTGTATAAGTTTGTAGTTTATTTTTCCTCTTTATCAGCTTTTTCCAGCAATTTGGTTCTCAAATAATTTGTCTGCTATTGTTAGTGATTTCTATGTTTTTACATCATTTTCTATATCTTACCCAGTACTTTCTTTCTCATCTATATCACTGTGAGAAATATAATTTATAATCTCACTCATGACTTTGGATTTGTCATTTTGGCTTACAGTTCTCTCAAGTTCTGTCACACAAATCTTGATGCTATTTTACTATGTATAAGGTCATGATTATATTTATAACACACGGTCTTAGTATTACTAAATATATCAAACTGCTATATTGTTTTAATTTTACATTCTAATGTTCTGATATTAATAATGTTACATTAATTTTATTTGATTAGTTTTTATACTCTTATTTCAACCTTTCTATCATTATATCTTAGGTATTTTCCTTTCAAGAAGCAAACAGATTGATATTTTGAATAAGATCCTGTCTGTTGATAAGAGAATTTTATGAATTTAAATTTATAGACTCCTCTGACCATGATTAGAATTTAGTTATACAACCTTATTTTGTAACTTCTATTTAACATAATTTTCCATAACTTCATTACATTTCTTTCCTTAATCATGTTAGATTTATTAATTTGTTAATTAATTCTCCATTACTTTGATTCTTTAGTTAATATTGATTTATATGCACTTTTTGACTCACGAAATATCTTTGTGTTCCTCTGCATTTCCAACCTGCCTTGTAGTTATATGGGAGCCATTTGAGAGCAATAGCTGATGGACAGTGAGATATGATTAACTTCCTCTAAGATGAGGCAATTAAAGGCCAGTGTACTTTCCATGCTTCAGTAACATTGTACACCACATATTCTAAATACATACATAGATACAAGAGGTAGGAGACTTTGTGTACATTAGAAATAAATTCTCATTCTTAAGCCATTGGTATTACTGGGTTTGTCTGTAGCAGCATTTAACAGAAGTTATTCTGACTAAAACAATAACTTTATTTTTGCCAGAAAAGTCTAAATGTAATCATTATCTGTCCTTTTTCCTAACACTAAAAAAAACCACCCTGGAGTTTTCCCTAAAAGCCCCTCACATATTCCATATTTTATAATTCCATTTTATAATTTTATTTTCAACATATTAGTATATTATATAATTATGTTATTTGCTTAGTTTTTAAATTTTGTTTACTCTCTAATGCCTAATACTTATTTAAAAATTCTTCCATATTATTTTTTATTTTTTGAGAGAGAGCGGGAGTGAGCAGGGGGGATGGGCAAAGGGAGAGGGAGAGAGAGAATCCTAAGCAGTCTCCATGCCCAGTGCAGAGCCCACCGCAGGGCTCAATCCCATGACCCTGAGATCATGACCCAAGCTCAAACCAAGAGTTAGACACTTAACCAACTGAGATACCAGGTCCCTTCGATATGTTTTAAAATCTTCTTTGCTCATTATTACTGCCTTTATATCAGTCCTATGTTGTCGCTTTATTTTTCCTCTTGCTAATTAAAACTTTTAGCAATTCTTTCCGCATTATTTAGTGAAATTTAAACTTTTATTCTTCATGTATTTTAAAATATGCATTGCATTGAACGAGTTAATTCATACAAAGTGTTTATACAAGTTCTAGAGTTGGATCTTGTTTTTTAATATTTTCTACATATTCTCCAATTGCCCTGAGTTGTAGAGGTTTCTGTATAGGACAGTTCTGAGATCTCCTTGGCCAGGGTCCTATAGAAATCACTGGATCCAGATCACTTTTTTATTGATTTTCTGCTCATTCTGCCACACTACTTTGGTATTAGAGCTATTTGGCCCAGCACCCATTCACAGCACTGGCCATGGATTGTGATTTACAAAGGCTGAGTATGTTGCACTCATATTTCAGGGCAACTTGATGATTTTGTGCTAACTTATCAAGTTCTGTGTGTGTGTGTTTTTCACAGTTCTAAGTTTCAGGCAAGGGTAACGGTGTCAGGTCCTCCTTGAGCACAAGGTTTAAAGTCCTCGCTCCTGTTAAAACACCAGCCTTTACGACATGTATCCTTTCCCTCATGGGCTACTCCCACTTCATTGCTTACCACCTGATGGTTTCCCTTGAAAGGACTGGCATTCAACATTATATTATGTCTTCATTTTTTGTCTTTTTTTTAATCTAACATTTTAATGTTTTTAAAATAGAAGGAGGATTCTCCATAAGAAATTAAGTATCACTATAATGTTTCTAGCATCACTTGTCAAATTAAAAAAAAATAACTTGAGTTGAACTCGTTTCTTAAATTTACTTTAAACTTTAATAACCTAAAATTCTATTGTTTCTACTATCCCAGACCTCTCTAATGCCCTAAAAAGGGGGGGGGGGGCATTGTTTAATTACATTCAATAAGCATCTATTCTAACCTCTTTCCAACTTTCTGTGTAGAAACAACAGCATTAACACTAGGATATTTTCCAATAAAATTTCATTTAAAGCCAAATTACCAACACTAGGTAAGAATTTAGGAATTACTCTTAAAGAAGCAGATCCACAAGACTGAGGATCTATAGCACACATGTTGTTTCACTGTTATTCCCAGGTTCACTTCGTCTGCTACATTTTTTTCATTTGTTTCCAAGTTCCCAGAGAGATGACAGAGGACTTATCAATGAGTCAAACAAGAAACTTTAAGAGGTTCCAGTTCTTTTTGGCTGGGGATGTATCTGGCAGAGACTGGTTTGGTCCTTTGTCAGTTTTATTTTTCTTGCTTACTGCATCTCTCTGAGGACCTGGAAAGAGTGAAGATTAGGCCATCAAAGATAGCTCTGAGCCAAGAGGATGACCCTGCTTTCTTTTTTCACTTAGTCTGAGCTAAAAGAAAACTGGATTCCATTTTCCCTAACCTGATTTAACAAGAGAACTTTTGGCTTAAAGATTCCTGCTTCTGTGCTTCCCTGAACTTTTAGTTTCTCTATACTCTTAACTATGAAATATCCTCCTATAGAGGATTCTATCTACACTTTCCTCCCAACTTAAGCAAAAATGATTATATTAAAATGGATGGGTAGACAGATGGATAAACAGAGAGATAGATAGATGATAGATAGATAATCTGCTTTATTAGAAGGCACTTGTCACACACGTAAACTATGCTTGTGATTGTAGATCAAATGTAAAGAAAATGAGTGTAACAAAGATAGTTCATATTCTTCTAGTTCTAAAGCCTTAATAAGGAATTAAAGAATTCTGATTACTCAATTCCATATTTACTATTAAGCTTTTCATTTTATACAGACTTTCTCCAATTCCTTTACCAGGTCCAGTAATAACATGAGAAACTCACTGAGAATTAGAATTCATAGCTCATAAGAAGTGAACACTGGTTATTAACAAATTTTCTCTCATTTCTACCAACTCCTATAAGCCTCACAGTTTGCCCATCATTTTAATATGTTCTTACATGTCCTTTCATTCTTTCCTACATATTGTTTTTTGGATTCCTTCTTTCCTTTCTTTTCCAGACAAAAATACAAGCATATACTCCAGAAAATAACCTCATGGAAGAGGCTGCCAAAATCACTGTCAGAATTCCTTATTACTGCAAAAGTTCAATAGCTTTGTTAGTTCCTCTGCTGGAGGCAGTCTGAAATAGGTAGACAGAAATTTTACTTTGCAATGAACAGTGTGTCATAGTGAGAAGTGAAAAGCCATTTTGTTTTAGGCAAAAGGAAGTTGCTCTGAAATGTTGAAAGACTCACTTACCAGATTTTCAATTTCTAGCAAACAGCATGCTGCAGGTCTGCATAAAACACTTAGAATTCAATGTTTCGTCTTCAAACATATGTGCTGCAGTTAAAGCCTATTGCTACTCTCTAGTGTAGGATATTGGTTGGGGGAAAGTACCATTCCTCAGGCGTAAGAGAGGAAATACAGTTGATGAGAAAAAAAAAAACTTTAATAGGCAGAAATTTCTAAGAAATAATAAATGTCAGGAGACACAACAATTGTGATTTTTATCTGGAGCAAATCTCTGTGGCATTTATCCGACTGTTTCAATGTACATCGGTAGATTAATTTAATTATCATACTCTAGAATGTACCGATTTCCTTGGGGTTACGTGATAATAATCATAGTCCAAATACAGAGTTGCCTGCTATTAGATATCCTACCTAAACCCCAGTCATATGCAAGTTGTTGTTTTTTTTTTTCCTGAGAATGTTTAGCTCCTCCTGACAGAGTTCATCATTTCCTTCACTGTGTTACTGTAATTTTCACTTATGTCTACTAGAGTTTTCATCATTTTGTGTTTTTAAATTATTTTAAGTTGTATTGGTATAAAATTTAAAAAGTCTGTAGTCCGGCCATGTTTAAAAAATGAAAAACAGCAGTTCCTGTCCTATTTTTCCACTTCTTGCATTTCTATTCCTTGAAGGCAACCACTTAAATTTTCAGTTGTATGTTCTGGAATATATCTTAATATTTTTAGATAACATTATTATATAGGTATTTATTGAATTTAAGTATCATTGGTGTTGGTTACCTTGTTACCTCTTGGTGGACTTTTCTGTAGCATGAGGTAGCTGGGTTATTATGACTTTTGCTTTGAGTAGGGTTAATTTCTGCAGCATTTCAAAGCTTTGATTGCCACACTATTTTCATTACAAAAATCTACTTTGGTACCCAAAGTACCATTTTATTCAAACTTCATAGAGATTAAATCTCTAACCATCCCCTTGGAATCTTGAGACCTAAGTTTTACAAATTGGCAAACAATACTCTTTTTTTTTCACATTCTCAGACTAATGTCCTTTCTTCATATATATTTCATACTTCCCAACACTGGGCCTTTTGGAGGTTCCATGATGTCTTCTCTATGTGCTCCCCCCATTGCTGGCATCAGTTTTCATTTTCTCTGATTGCTCAGTAACGATTCAGGTATGATTTGCAAATTACAAAGTCATTTTGCTGGAATCCCTTTTTTCATTATGTTTGTCCTTAAATATTTTCTCTTTTTATAGGTGTGATAAATTATATTTAGAGAAATTATATGTTTTTCCCATTTAAGAAATCCGCTTTCTCAGCCATTGCAATGTTTAATCAGTAATTCAGTAAGTTTGTGTTAACTGGCTACTAGGTATTTAGTATTCTGACCCGGGCCTCAAAGAACTTATATTCCATCGAGAACAACATGGTCAATATTAAAAAAATAGAGCAGCACACTTTATATTAATGGGGTAAAGAATATAATTGCAACTCAAGAAAGAAGGAAATCAGTGTGGGCTAAACATTTAGAGAGGGCAGAAAAGAAAATATAGGTCTTGTACTGATCCTTAAGAAATGGAACACATTTGGTCTTTGCTGGATTGAAGAATTAATCAATAATAGTAATGGAGAACATTTATAGAATGCTTACTCATAGCCAGGAAATATACTAAAACTTTGCATACATTATCTCATCTAATCCTTAAAACAAATATATGGGCTAGTTACAATTATTTTTTTCCATTTTTATAAATGAAGAAACTGGTTTGGAGAAGTACTTGACTTGCCTAACATCAGACAGTTAATCAATAGTTGAATCAGCAATCAAGCCCAAAGTCTAACTTCAAAACCTATAAACAGTAGGTTATATTGATATTTGTATAGATATATCTTAAATTTAACAATGTATTTAAATTCAATGTAAGCATTTTCACAGATTGTTTTAGGAAGTCTAATATAATTTTAATTGTGACAGACAATGACAAGGAAATGTGGACTGGTTTATAATATATCCAAATTAAAGAAGACACTTAAACTTCTCTCATTAAAAATTAGTCTATTGAGACTGAGGGGAAAGCTTCAGTGTTAGGCTGAAGGTAAATAAATCAACAAAGCGATGAGCTGACATGGGCTATAGTACCTTACTTTACATCTGAATCAACAAATCTTGAAACAAAAATGCCATAGAACATTATTGATATTATCCCCTGCCACACACACACACACACACACACACAATTCTCAGTAAGAACCCAAGAAATGTAAACAAACAAATGAAATGAAAGACACATAGTTAGAAATAAATCTGTAAATAAATTCTATTTCCAATAAGATCTTTCCCTAACTATAAGTTCATTAGGATTCTACTAAAACACAACTTGTTACATTGTACCCCTTTGAAATACAATAACTTAATATACTGGAAGCCTGTTGCAACAAAGCTAGTCAATCAGGCATGTGATGATGCCTGCTTTCATAATGATGACTGCATCCGCTAATTATTAATAAATGGTTTCCATAGAGCTAAGAAGTACTCTTCACTTACTGACAAAATAACTTTCAGGCACATTTATTAGATATGTTCTCCACTATTTTTGCATGTCCATTTATGGAATTTTAACATACAATTTTTTTAATTTATTTTTTTTATTATGTTATGTTAGTCACCATACATTACATCATTAGTTTTTGATGTAGTGTTTCATGATTCATTATTTGCATATAACACCCAGTGCTCCATGTAGTATGTGCCCTCTTTAATACCCATCACCAGGCTAACCCATCCCCCCACCCCCCTCCCCTCTAGAACCCTCAGTTTGTTTCTCAGAGTCCATAGTCTCTCATGGATTGTCTTCCCCTCCGATTTCCCCCCCTTCATTTCTCCCTTCCTGCTATCTTCTTTTTTTTTTTTAAACATATATTATTTGTTTCAGAGGTACAGGTCTGTGATTCAACAGTCTCACACAATTCACAGCACTCACCATAGCACATACCCTCCCTAATGTCTATCACCCAGCCACCCCATCCCTCCCACCTGCCACCACTCCAGCAACCCTCAGTTTGTTTCCTGAGATTAAGAATTCCTCATATCAGTGAAGTCATATAACATACAAATTTTTAAGTGGATAAGAAACTTTCAGTGCTTAAAGCAGAAAACCTTGGTGCAATAGAAAGAGGAGGATTGATGGGTATTATTAAAGAGGGCACGGATTGAATGGAGCCCTGGGTGTTATAAGCAAACAATGAATCATGGAACATTACATCAAAAACTAATGATGTAATGTATGGTGATTAACAGAACATAATAAAATAAAATAAAAATAAAGTTTTTTTCAAAAAAAAAAAAAAAAAGAAAGAAAGAAAGAAAGAGGAGGATTGGAGTCCGGAATCCTCAGTATGGGTCCCAACTCTCCCACCAACTCTATATCTGCCTTGGGCAAATGACTTCTCTTTGTACCTCAGTTTCCTTGACCACTAAAGAGGGCAGGCTGGATCTGTAAGGTATTCTGTGACCTAATATTCAACGACTTCAAAATAGAGTTTCATGTATTTCTAGTTTAAGAGTTTTTAACAGCAACCTGCAAATTCACATGCCCCCTATGGTACATGCTCCAGCTATAATTCCTGTGATTTTGATTCTCTTCTTAAGTGATAAAGTATTTATAATTAATTAATTAATTAGATAAAAGTATCAGAAAGCAAGTCCACCCAAGAACCAACTAGTAAAAAATAGTGTTCCACATAAATTTCTGCTCCTGGGCCCCGTAACAGAATTTCAAATAGTGATGTATATCTCCTGCCCATTTCAGGTGATTTCTAACTTTTTTCATTAAGTTTAACTGGAAAAGCAGTAATTTCTGGAGTTTTTCATATGGGTTGTAAATATCATTGCCGTTGTCATTTTTTTATTATTATTATAACTATCTGGCTATAAGTTTAATTTATTCAATTTATGCAAAACAATTCAAATCCATTTGGTCTGTCAGTTCTCCTGGTCAAATGACCAGTCAAATGAGTTTACTTTCTGTCAGAAAGAAGTCTGACTTCATTACATTTTACATTTTACAGTGGCTTTCATTTCAAAATAAGTGTGCTAATACAAATCCCATAAGATCTCACTTCCAAATTCAAATTCTAAGATAGATGGATAGACAGATAGATAATGGGCCAGTTGACAGCTAGATATGGCACAGGGAGCTCTACAATGAGCTTGTTACTGACGGTGTTTGCTTTTGGTTTGTTTGTTTTGTTTTGTTGTAAGTTCATGTTGCTTTACTGCCAACCTACCCTCCTTCAATAGCTATACATTTTTTAATTATCCTTTTAATTGGTGCCTAGTAATATGGAAGGGACTAGTAGGCTTCTGGAAGGTTGAACAATTTGCCTTTCCTTGGTAACCTGGAAGGAAGGCAATTGTGCTAAGTGTGGGGATGGGAAAGAACCTTCAAATTTTCAGTAGATCTGGGTTTCAGAACTGCAGAACTCTCAATCAGGTCAATTTTAGACAGAAGTGCATTAGAAACATGAAAATCTTGTACCCCATTCTCTTAAAACAATCTGTGCCATGTATTGTCTGAAAAGTCTGTATCCCTCAAGAATAAGTACACCTGGGGTTGAAGACATCTGTTATAAAGCATGATTCATTCTTCATCCTAACAAAATTACTTTGCCTTTTGACAAGGTTAGGAATTATAAAGTGAAGCTAAATAAAAGAGTTTATTCAAGAAGATTTTAATGCATCAACACAGTCCCTTTAGTCTAACAGGCCAGGAGAAGGAGACACGGTGTTTGTCTATGGTGATGCTATTCCCCTGAATTTGATTAACTACTTGAAGGGAACTGTCAACATCTCTGTGAAACTAATCTGAAATACTCCATTTCCTTAAATGTATTTAATTGGGTTGGGGCCTCAGGGCATATTTTTATCAGACTTCTAGTGCTTCATAGCTAATGCCCTGTCCTGATGTTTCAAAAATCTGTCTTTCCCATACTCTTTGATCTGTTTTTATGTCTCAAAGCAGCAGCTTAGAAGTCATGAGCACACATAAAATTAGCAGCCACAATTACACCAACATTTCACTAATTTAAGTCTATATTGTTTTAAATTATTATGGAAAGATTTATATTCAGAGTTGTGTGTGTGTACATGCACAGTCGTGTGTTTGGAGAGAGAGAGAGAGACAGAGAGAGAAGAAAGGAAGGGAGAATTTTTTTTTTTTAAATAAAAGTAAAAGTCATCTTATTGGTTTATAGCTACAGAGTTATTACATTATTTTTTTCTTTTTTTGACCGTTCATCTGTTTACTCTGCTGTTTATTCCCTTGCTTTCCATTTCTCTCTCTGTTTTTCATAGATTGATGGATAAAGACATAGACATATTATCATTTACCTATAAAATATCTGCAAACAGCATTTCAGAAATATTAATATACTCTTTAAAAATAAAATACTTAAACAGAATAATTGATTAGTTAAACTGGAGATGTGCAGGATATGGCTTTTTGGATCTTGGAATCCATTATATAATCACATGAATTGCATTAAGAAATAAAAGGTGGACATTCATCACAACAAAAATATATTAATAGTCAATATAAATAAAGATTTGTATGCCATGGAAACTTGAAATGATGCAAAGATATTACACAATATAAATTGAAAACTGAAACACTAACATGTAATTTCTAAGTTTCTATGATGAGATGGAGGCAGAAGCAGACTACTGACACAGGTATGTAAAGAAGTAATGTAGAAGAAAATAATTATGCAAACCATATGCAAATGTGTACTGTGTTATAGGACCTCAGTCTTTTTTAAAAGTACATTGATAATGATGGTGAAGATTTTGAATTTGTATTTCCTTATAGTGTTTCTCACAATATCATTAGCATTTTTATTATAGATACATGCTTTTGGTTTCTAGAATTTGCATCATTTTTTTTCCCAAAATGCAATATATAATTAACTGATTAATTCAAGGTAATATAATGACTTTTCTTTCCCTTATATCCTTGCTATCTCTTGATTGATTTATAGTGGCAGGAAATCACACTTACATTTTACTCATGTAAAGGAATCTATGTTATCCATTCAAAAAAGAAAAAACAAAACAAAACAAAACAACAACAACAAAATGCTTGGAGCTCTAGAAAGACATCTTTTTCAATTTGTTGCTTCAGAACTGTCCCAATGTTATGCAACAACATTCATGCACCTTCAGTTATGCCAAGGCTCTGGAGTCTATGCCCCAGGATATGACAATTAATTGCTGTTGTGATAATTTTCCTGGGGTATTCTTTTTTCTACTTATTTCCCTTCCAGGAACTAAACACTCCTAACAAGGAATAATAAATACTTAAAATATCCACAGAATTCTCTTTATCTGTACAGAACTTCACTGTAAGTAGATGGTAGGCTTCATAGGTTACTTTGCAAGCTATACTGACTGAACCTCTGAAAGCAGGGATGTCCCTGGATATATGGACAATGGGGAAGAAAGCTCATGAACCACCCTTCTCTCATTATAATAATCTGTTTTATTCCTGACACTCTGGAGATCAGAATATATTTTTTTAAGATTTTATTTATTTGACAGA
The DNA here is from genome assembly GCF_011800145.1 of Mirounga leonina. NCBI lineage: Eukaryota > Metazoa > Chordata > Mammalia > Carnivora > Phocidae > Mirounga > Mirounga leonina. Next base: position 60,700,985 of record NW_023270305.1, read on the forward strand.
AAGACACAGAGAGAGAGGGAACACAAGCAGGAGGGATGGGAGAGGGAGAAGCAGGCTTCCTGCTGAGCAGGGAGCCCGATGTGGGCCTCGATCCCAAGCCCCGGGATCATGACCTGAGCCAAAGGCAGATGCTTAATGACTGAGCCACCTAGGCGCTCCAAGATCTGAATATTTTTCCAGGTCTCCTTGATTGATATCAGGTCACATGGTGTGCTTCCTTGGGCAGGCTTCTAAAATGAGTAGGCAATCTCACTTTATCCCAATTTCAATGGAAATACTCATTCCATCTTCATCCCTGCTTGTAATAGAGTTTTTGCACTCTTCACAGTTATAGTTGAGAAAAGGTACGAGTCCCTACTTTGGAGGGTGAAAGGGTGTTAGGAGCTAGATTTTTTCCACCTATAGTTGTTAGTCTGTCCCAAACCCATTGGAATTAATTAAAGCATTCCACTGAAATTAATTAATTAATAATGGTGGAGAAAGGAGGTACAGTTTGTAGAGAACAAGTATAAAACCAAACAACATTGCCAATATCCACCATTTACAGGCACTGGAAATCAACCAACGTAAGCCAAATAATGAGAAGCATTTGTTCTTTAAAAACTGCTGAAATGTTAGGAAAATATAGGCCAAACCTATGGCCTTTTTACACTCCTCCCTGCTTAGTCACTAGAAACCATAGCATTATTGCCTTTGGGTTTGGGACAAACTAGCTGCTATAGGCAACAGAGCTGATTTGGGGTGAAAGCAAGGGATAAACCCATGTCTTTGCCAACTAAATCCAGCCTACTTAGTTTGAAAGACTGAGGAAAACCCACAATATGCTAGCCCAATATGGTGGTCATAGTTCTAAAAGGGCAGTACACAAGGCAGGCATTTAATGGTGAAAACCTGGAAGTGTCAGATCCATAGAAAGAAATGCTTAACTCATATATACCTGGCTGACTGATAAACTACATGCATGGAGGTGACCTGAAAGAACCAAGACAAATTTAAAATCTAAGGCATATTGAGAATTTCTGTGAATCTAAATGATTTTCACTACCCATATATAGACAGCTCAGTAGAAGGCAGCACTTTAGATTTGAGCTGTCTAAACACAAACTCCAAACAAATCACTGCCTGTCCACTAACACAGAAAAAATACCAAAGGAAGCCAGGTAAGAAAAACAAACTATATACGTGTGTATATAAATATAAATATAAATATAAATATATATATATGTGGGCATAGGTTTTCAGTGCACTTGGGTAATAATTAACAGTGTCATTATAAATATATATATATATTTAAACTACATGATAGACAAAGTTTAAGTACCAGGCAAGTTACTAAAAACAACAAAAAAAGACCCACAGAAAAATAAAATCCAGAATTACTTTAATATATTAACTATAACATTCAATTTTAACCAAAAACTATTAAGCATAAAAATAAAGTGTGATAACATAGTAGAAAAATAGCAAAAATGGTAGCCAATAAAAACTAACACTGAGTGAGCTCCGATATTTATCAGACAATAACTTGAAAGCTGCTATAATAAATATGTTCAAGGTACAACAGAAACACATATTTAAAGAACTAAAGAGGAGTGGGCTAACAATGAGCCACAAGACTCTCAAGAGAAAAATGGATCTTACAGAAAAGAAACAAAAGAAAAAGTTACAAGAAGAAGTACAATAATTGGACTGAATATGTACACCAGATGGGCTCTTGAACAAATTTGAGCTGAGAAAAAGATTAATAAAACGTGTAGACAGAAAATTACTAAAGATATGGAAGACTAAAACAAATTCATATAAACAACATTAGAAAGTAAAGTATTTTGGAATAAATGTAACAAAAGTAGTGCAAGTCCTATAAAATGAAACTTACAAAACAGTGCCAAAAGAAATTAAAGAAAGCTTAAATGAAGAGGCAAACATATCATGTCCATAGGCTGGAACACCTACTATTTTTAAGAGCAGTTCATCCCAAACTGATCTATAGGTTCAATGTAGTCCCTGTGAAAACCCCAGCAGAATTTTGAGATGGACCAAGTGACTCTAAGTTTATATGGAAACAAAACAAAACAAAACAAAAATAAAGACCTAGAACTGCTACTATGTATTTTTATATATGTTATTTCAAAATAATTTTAGATTTATTAAAGAGTTGCCAGGACTGTACAGAGTTCTCACACCCCTCTTTCCCCTAAAGTTAGCAACTTGCATAACAATGGTATTTTTACTAAATTTCAGAAATCAACATTGGAAAAATATAATTACTGAAAGTATATACATTATCCATATTTCTCCAGTTTTTCTACCAATGTTCTTTTTGTCTTTAGCCTTATAGCCTCTAGACGCTTTCCCACTGCTTTAACCACCTTTAATAAGAATATTTCATACATTTTAATTCAGTTAGATTTATTTTTCACCATCTACTTACCACGTTGTCATTAAAAAAAAATTCTTCAAATACTAAAATTCACTCTCTGTGGTGTACAGCTCCATAGGTTTCACAAAGCATACAGTAATATATCCACCATCATAGCACCACACAAAATATTTGCATCAGTATAAAAATTCCTTTTGTGCAAACCTCTTTATAGCCTATCTCTCCTCCCTCTCCAAACCTTTTAGCAAGTACAGATCTTTATTCCATTCCAAAAAATTTGCCTTTTCCAGAATATTATATAAATGCAATCACATATATGTAATCTTTTGGGTCTGACTTCTTTCCCTTTACTAAAATACATTTGAGATTTATCCTTATTGTTGTGGTAAATCTATAGTTCATTCCATTGCATGGATTTTCTATGTTTTTTTACCCATTCACCTGTTAAAAGACATATGACTTGTTTCTATATTTTAGAGTTTATGAATAAAGCTGATTCAAATATCTAAATACAGGTTATTTTATGGGCATAGGTTTTCAGTGCACTTGGGTAATAATTAACAGTGTCATTATAAAAATATGTTTAACCATACAAGAAACTACCAAATCAGTTTTCCAAAGTTGCTGTAACATTTTCACAAGTAATGGAAATGCTCCCTTTCTTCTGCATCTTTGACAGCACTTCATTATGTCATTTTATTTTTCTTAGCCATTTTAGTAGTTCAGGGATTTCTCAGTATGATTTTAATATGCATGTCCTCAAAGATTAATGATTTTGAGCATCTTTTCATATGCTTATTTGACATGTCTTATATATCTTCTTTGAGAAAGTGTTCAGATCTCTTGTTCATTTCCTAACTGAAATGGGTTGTTTTGTTGTTGTTGAATATTAGAGTTCTTTTTATATTCTGGATAAAATTTCATATCAGTTATATAATACATAAATATCTTTCCCAGACTTTGGCCTGCCTTTTCTTTACCTTAAAATTTGACAGAACAAGAGGTTTTAATTATGATAAAGCCCAGTTCAATAATTAAATTTGTTCCTTTTTATCTATCATGCTTTTGATGTCATACATAAAAACTCATTGTAAAACACAAGGTTATGCAATTTCTTTTTTTCCTAGGAATTTTGGGATGTTATATTTTATATTTATGTCTACAATCCATTTTAAGTCAATTTTTGTTTGAAGTGATAAGCATGTATGAAGGTTCATTTTTTTAATGTTAAAGTACAATAATTACAGCACCATTTATTAAAAAGAATGTCATTTGTCAACTGAATTTTGAGTGTAGCTCTGAAAAAAAAATAGCTGACTACATTTGTGGGGATCCATTATTGGTTTCTCTATTCTATTCCAAAGATTAATCTGTCTTTCGTTGGTCAATTCAATACTACCTTGATTAGTATAGCTTTAGAGTAAGGCTTGAAATAAGTTAACATAAGTCTTTCAAACTTGTTTTACTTTTGGAGAAATAGATACATACATACAGTATGAGTCTATATTCAAATAATATTAAATTGTTTCAGCTTTAATATACCTTTAATATACAGATAACCTTTAATATCCCTATAATAATAATAATCCATCCTTTTACTTGTTATACATTTTACATATACATATACTTTAATCACACATAGCATGATATATTTTTGCTTAAAATACATAGTATATTGTAGAGCAAATAAAAATTTAAAAAAAAATTATCTCCATGGATTTTCAACTCTATTTTTGTGTAGATCCAAGCTGATTCCCTATATCACATTCCTCTGCCCAAAGATCCTTCTTCATTTTATTTTATTTTTATTATTTTATTATCTTATTTTATTTTATTTTCAAGGATCCTTCTTTAAAATAACTTATAGATTCGTTCTACCAGCAATAAATTCTGATTTTTTGTTTGTCTGAGAAAGTCTTCATTTCTTTCACTTTTTTTGATGTATATTTTCACTGGGTATGTGATTTTGGGTTGAGTTTTTGTCTTCCTTTTTGAAACCAGCACTTGGAAAATATCCATCCATTGTTTTCTTGAATGCATGGTTTCTGGTAAGACTGCTATAAATCTTATCTTTGGTTACTTTGTAGATAACGTGTCTTTCTTTCCACTCTCTTCAAAATTTTCCCGTTGTTTTCACTTTTGGCAGTTTGAATATATGTGCACAACTGAGAGTCTTTTGTGTTGATTTGCTTTGCTTTGCTTTGTTTTATTACTTATCTTGCTGGGTGTTCTGTAAGCTACTTAAGTCTGTGGTTTGGTGTCTTACTAGTTTGGAAAATTTCTTAGGCATTACTTCTTTTATTTTTAAATAATTAATTAATTGATTGAGAGAGAGAAAGCAAACATGAGCAGGGGGAGGGGCAGAGAGAGAGAATCCCATGCAGATTCCCCACTGAGCATGGAGCCTGATGTGGGGCTTGATCTCATGACCCTGAAATCATGATCTGAGTTGAAATCTAGAGTCAGACAGTTAACCCAGTGAGCCAAACAGGTGCCTCTTAGCCATTACTTCTTTATACATTTCATCTTTCCTATTCTTTTTTCTCCTTCTGAGATAACAATTACGTGTCTATTAGATCATTTGATATTATTCCACCATGTTAGATGTTCTGCTCTATGATTTTCTTTTGGTTTCAGTTTGGATAATTCCTATTGACCTATCTTGGAATTCACAGCTTCTTCCCTTGACCACATTGAGCCTACTGATAAGCCCATCAAAGGCATTCATCCTCACTCATTGTTTTGTTTCCCCCTCCCCCAACCCCTAGCATTTCCAATTGATTCTTATTATTTCTATTTCAATGTTGAAATTACCTATCCAGTCATGCATGTTTTCTATACTTTTTCTTAGAGCCATACTAAAATAGTTATCTTAAATTCTGTGTGTTGGCTCTAAAATCTGTGGCAAACCTCAATCTAGTTTTGATGATATCTTTGTCTCTTCAGACTGTTTTTCTTGCCTTTTGTAATGCCTTACAATTTTTTGTTTGAAAACTGACATGAGAGTAGGCATTAAGGTCTATCTATATCTATCTATCTACCCATATATATAAAATTAATATAAAACATATTTATACTTACACATATGCATGCCTTTCTTTTCAAAGGGGCACAAATGTGGGGTTGTGTGTTAATGAAGTGAGGAGCTGGGGGTTAAAGTTTGCTGTTACTACAGTTTCCTTCAGTATACCACAGGCTTCATATGCCTCTATCAATTGTGTTTATGGTGTGGGCTATTCTGCCCAAAGGGTTTCCTCAACATCTGCTCTTTGAGAGAATCAGCTTCTTGCAGTTCTTCCAACTGTATTCCACTGCTACTTTGATTTTTATGTTGACAGCCTGGAGGTGAGCAGAGTGGAAAGATGTCATTCCCTGATGTTTTAATTCATCCTAAGTCTCAGGCAGGTTCTGTTTCTCTTGTCTCAAGGCTTTGTTTTCACAGGAGCTCCTTCCCCTCCTGTATCTACAGTGACAAACCTAGCAGGCAAACCTGCCCTTACCATAGGGTAGTACTAACTCAACCCTCCTCTTGTCCCTTCCTCAGCTCAACAGATTCCCAACAGTGCCATTATATTCAGACTTTTCTTCTTCCCTCTGTAAATACAGGCTTCTTCTCCATGACAGAGATAGTAGAGATGAAAATAGCATCTCTCCATGAAGACATATCAGTGGCTGCTGTTTTTCTTCCCTCGTCAGTACCACAAAAAAGTTTTCTCAAGATTCTCTCCAATTTCTCCTGTGAGTGGCTTCAGGGAATCCTGGAGGAAAAGTTCACAAAGGGGTAGAGACCTGCCTACAGGTCTGTCCTGTCCACAGGGTGGACTTCACACTCTTGTGCTCTTCCACACTCACATTTTGAAAATCATTACAATGTATTAGCTTTTGTTCTTACTGGCTTATGTGATATCCTGCAGTATCTGTCCTGGAAAAGCAAATGCTTAGATTGTGTTTCTCCCCACAGGCACATATTCCCCACCCCCATATTTAGGTTACTTGATTATCCTGTGACCTCTACTCACTGATGGGTTCAAGAAAAATTATTAATTTCATTTATTTGCAGTTTGTACCGCTTGGTTGTAAAAACTAGAGTGACACTTCCAGTTCTCTACATCTCTGAACTAAAACTGTATGGTTTCTATTTTTATTTTTATTTTTTTTGTAAACAACAAAATTAGTGTGAGACTAGTATAGTATTGTCTCTATATTCATTTTTTTATTTCCACAGGTAAAACTAGTTATGCCAGTAAAAAATACTAAAAGATTAATTCAAACTTTACTAAAACTGTCTAATATTCTAAAAATACCAAAAAACACCTACTTTCAATAATATATCTTTAAATAATCAAATAAATTGATTTTCCAAAAACTTTGGCCTTTCACATTGTACTACAGCAAAGATTTTCTAACTGGCTCATTAACACTGTTACTCTGCATGTGAAATTAACTTGGGTTGGGGTGGGGGCGTGAAGAGAAGACTGGAAAAGGAATGATAATGGAGAACCTGAGTATGAGAAAAAAGACACCAAAAAGAGATAACTGAAGTTATCAAATAGTGATGTTTGATCTTAAAATGACCTTTTCAATTTGTACTCTGCTTTAAAATTTCCCCAACACTGACCTAAAAAGGCTCATTTTTATCCACAGTAAAGATATAAATCTGCGGTCTCCAAAGTGACAAGAATCCAGTAAGAATTACTGCTGACTTTTCTTTCTCAACTATTCCTGGAAAATATTTTTTCATCATAGTAGTAAAATAATAGTAATAATAATAATAATAATAATAATAATAATAATAATAATAATAAAATTTGCATTCTTGTTAATATTTAACTTCCTCCCAAGAAAATCCGTTCATGCCTGGAAGGGACATATACATGAAGGAGTTTTGAGTAATTTGCTCAAAAAATTAGCAAATGCAAAATAAGCAATGGATGCCTGAATAGTCATAATTATATGTGAAATATTGAAATTTTTAGTGTAACTAGAAGTTGAATGCTTGTGGTAGCTGGAGATGAGGCTAAGCATATGAATCAGGCCAGATAAAAAAGGGCTTGAAAGCCAGGCTGAATAATTGGCTCTTTTGTAATAGGTAAAAGGGAGCTCGCAAATAGTTTCAGTTGTCATAATAAAATTTTTAGAAAAGTAATACTAGAAGTGACATAGATAAAGACCTTAACTCTGTCACAGACCCACAATTAGAGGGCTGTTGCAGTGCTATTGGCAAGAGAGGCTAAGAGTGGGAAGAAGGAATCATCGGTGTGTGTCAGTAAGCAGAACCAGATTCAGAAGATAATTTTTAGATATGACTAATATGTGGTTCCTGATTAAACACAGAGGGGCAAGCATTGAAAATTAGATGGATGATGAAGGCTAAAATTAACTAGTATCAAAAAAGAAGGATGAAGTTTGAAGAACAGATTTTCTGAACTTTAAATCTATTTATCTCTAGCTATGATTTGGCAGCTCTTAGATATGATTTTATTCTGTTTTCAGGGACATTCCTTTGACTTTGTTATAAATCTCTTTTTCTTGTTGTTGTTGCTATTGTTTCGGCTACCTTATTTGCTTTCAAGAGCTATTGTGATTCACTGATTAATATTTTCCCCTAATATTCTATGCTTGTCCACGTAGATGCGAATTATTTACTCATCTTCCTGCAGATATTTAATGCAGTAATCTGTGAGATTTCTTCTGCACCTAACAGTGTGGCTTCTCTTTTGGGGATTCCTTTTCACTCTTCGACTTTTTATTCTTTCTTATTCAAATTGGATCATTTCCTCAACTGTCTGCTGATTCTCGACTATATTTTTATTTTTAAGAATTAAATATTCAAAGGTGATTACTTACATTTCCTGGTTCATGGCAATATGTATAATCACTGGCTTCTCTATAAAAGGATAAAACAGACAGTGGACATTTTTTTTAGGGTCTATCAAGTATCAGTATTTGGGGACACTTTCTCTGATTTAATTTTCTTTATTCAGTTTCTCTGAATAAGAATTCTGCAACCATATGCCAGAAGGCACATTTCCTGGATGTAGAAGTTCTCAGACACGTAAGAGGGGCTGTGGCATAAAATATCTAGACTTTCATTTTGTCCATCTTTATAGACATGCTGTTCAACTGTCTTCTCAAAATACTTGGCAAACCCAAAATTCTGAGGCTCATTAGGGAATTTAACAATAAATCTGTGTATTTCTTACCAACAGTCCCATTAGCAAGGGCTTTAAATTGGAAGTTACTATTTTCTAATAAATCATTTATCCTTCCTCCTCCACTTCCTTTCATTGTTCTAAACATTTTCTCTTTAATTTATTGACTTCTCTTGTCTATTCTTTTGTTATCAATGTCCTTGTGTATTTTTATATTTCCTATTTATTTTCCATCATTTGGATAGAATCTAGGTATGGAGAGAATGTAAATACAGATGGTTAAATTGTGTTCACTTATTCTAAATATGTTATTGTAATTCAGAAATTTTATTTTTCTTCCAATTAAATCTCAATTCAGTCCTTAAAAACTAGAGCATTTGGGGGAACTTGATGGCTCTGTCATTTGAGCATCTGACTCTTGGTCTCAGGTTAGGTTTTGATCTCAGGGTTGTGGACTCAAGCCCTGTGCTGGGCTCCATGCTGGGTGTGGAGCCTGCTTAAAAACAAACAAACACACTAGAGCCTCTGCCCTACATATCTCAGAGAGTGTCATGTAATTATGATTATTATAAATGTACAAGTGTGATGGCATTATTAGACATTCAAGTTAGTATTATCATGAAACTAATTTAAACCAAACCCTTTGTTTTTCAGCAGTGTGACTTAAGCTGTATTTTCAATTTGTGGGAAAAAAAGTATAAATCATATCAGCATGAGATGTTTATGGGTTTTCCTGGAAGATGTGTGGCCTACATAGTACCCAGAAATTTTTCCAGTAGAGATATATTATTATGACTATTCTCAGAGCTTATGCAGTAAATTCCCCAGAGCCTTGTGCATAGCAAGGATAAAAACAAAGGGTATTTAGATTTTATTACTTGGCAGTCATTACCCAATTCCATAGTCTTCCTTTATTTCATAATTCATGCTCAGATTTAAAAAAAATTGGATTCAAAATTTGACAAAGACTTAGACTAATTTTATAAAGCACGCACACACACATAAATACCTACCTACCCACTTGTCAGTGAGCATTGGGGGAAAGAAAGGAAGGAAACATCAATATTTAACAGGATTGACTTTAAATACTGGATTACTATATGGGTACTTTATATTTTTGTACTTCATATATTCTAACTTTTCAAGTTTCTACAATGAGTACATATTTTATATTCAGAACATAATTTATAATTTATTTTTAAACTAACTTCAGCAGATGCAGGACTGTCATGCCACAGAAATGAAAAGCTCTACTTATTGCTGATTTAGGACATGACTCAACAAATTTTGAAAGATCTGCCTTCATAATTCACCAAATATTGACTTTAGTAAATTAATCACTTGTTTATTAGAGTTTGGTTTTCAGGTAGGTAGAGACAACCTTGCAAAGAATCAGTTACTCTTTTCTCAATCCCATGGTGAGTTACAAAATATGCTAAATAATGAGTAAAAAGACCCTTCCATTAATTCTCCTAAACTTGTGTGGCTCATAACATGAAAAAGTTAGAAATAATTTTTGATCACTCAGTTTTGGAGACCCAGTATTCCCAAGAATACAGGTAAGTATTGGTTATAATTTACTGTAATAAGATGAAAAATCGGGGTTTGAATATATTTTGTACAATAGATTTTGGATCAAATCCAGGCAATGTCCAGTTTTGTTTGGCCATCCTTAAAGCTGAACTCTGAGATACTGTTAACTTTCACAGCAACACTACGTTATTTAAAGAGAACAAAAATATGGTATAAAAAGTGTTGGATGCATTTTAATAAAAGGAAAATGCTTGTGTGTGTCTGATGAAAAGTAGCTAAAACAACAGAAAGATATTCTATGAAATCTTTTTTTTTTAATTTTTTTTTTTATTTATTCATTTGAAACACAGAGATACAGAGAGAGAGAGAGCATGAGCAGGGGGGGAGACAGAGGGAGAGGGAGAAGCAGGCTCCCCACTGAGCCAGGAGCCCGACGTGGGGCTCGATCCCAGGACCCCAGAATCATGACCTGAGCCAAAGGCAGATGCTTAACCATCTGAGCCACCCAGGCGCCCCCAGAAAGATATTCTATATAAAATTAGCAATTTCATCCCTGATGCCAAAACCAAATGGATACATTTGCCTTGAGTAACAAAGAAACAGAATTGCCTAAATCTGTTTTTCAAAAGATCATCCTAAGATTTCTCAGTTATCTGCCCAAAGAAGCCCTTGAATTTCTAGATACTTATGTAACCATGTAGTATATTAAAATACTAATAAAATAAATTATAGAAGTGTTTGGTATCATTCTATCATTCAATAAGGCTTCAAACATATTTTAAGTGACTAGTGAGTTTATTCTGTTTTGTCAATTTCTACATACATGTGGAAGTCTCACACTTGTATCAGTCTGCTCAGGTTGTTAAAAGAAAATACCACAAATACAAGAAAACAAAAAACCCAAAACCACAGACTGGATGGCTTAAACAACAGAAACTGATTTTCTCATAGTTATGGGAGGCTAAAAGACACACATCAAGGTGCTGCTATCAGGGTTGGTTTAAAGCAAGAGCTATCTTTCTGGTCTGCATACACCTGCCTTCTTATTGTGTCCTCACATGGCCTTTCCTTTTTTGCGTACATGTGGAGTGAGAGAATTGTAAGGTATCTCTTCCTCTTCTTATAAGGATACCAATCCTATCAAATTTGGGCTCTACAACTGTGTCTTCTTTTAACCTTAACTACCCCAAAAGCCCTAATTTTAAGTATCACCACATTAGGAATTAGGGCTTTAACATATGAATTCAGGAACAGGGGCATAATTCAGCCCACAACAATACCATACAATTAAGTGACTTACTATTTACTAATCACAGGACATGTTCAAGAAACATTTTAAGTTAGAATTAGAACTGAGTAAGTTATTTGCATATGGATAAATTTTGGAAAATACAGTATTCAAAAGTCACTTGAAATTCAAAATACGGCAAATATAAGTGTTAATTTTTAAAGCATCACATGAAAACTAGAGTTTCAATTACACTCACATCCTTATGTGAGAGAGGGGCATGAATGCTACTTCTGTTTCCAGAAGTGAATAAATAATGCCCATCCATAATATTTACATGTTTGACCAATATCATAAAGCAAATAGAAGTAAAAACAGAACCACAGCTACATGACATCACTGATAACAGGAATGATCTGCAATTATACCACGAACCTTCAATAAGGTAGGGTTGTAGAATGTAATGGAATTCAACTTACTTGAAATAGAGGAAAGAGAGATCGTGAAAAATCAATCTTATTAACAACAGCATTATAATGTTGGGAGAGTACTATTATCCCCATAAGTAACAGTCCACCCCTTCAAATTAGAAAATTATAAGAGACTTTGCAATAGCCTTTTTGTTTTTCTCAGATTCCTAACAGGGGAATAAATAAATATCTAAGTTGGAAGGATAAAAGAGGAGTGCAATAGGATAAATTCTAAATTATTTTAAAATAATGTATGAATAAATAAATCTGATTGGTCCCTAACCAGGTCAGTATTGACTAAGAACTAAGTTAGCAAAATGAGGTGCCAGTTGAAAAACTGTTTTTGACTTTTTTTCACTAAGCAATCAACTGCTTAAGTCTACATATGTTAATGATAACTTCAAAAATCATTCACATTTTGCATAATAAAATAACAAAGCCAGAGATAGAGAGCTTTGGATTTCCTTTTCCTTACAAAAGGGCGTTATACAAACTCAGAAATCAAGCATTTCCATGAAAATCCTTTGCAGAAAATATAACATGATGATTGGATTACCATTTATTTTCAGCACAGCCTAGAAGTTGAACAGATGGCAGACTTACCACCACTGTGAGTTTGATAACTGCATTGACTTTCAGTAATTCAAGACAAAGGATAGTACTGTTTAAAGGATGTTTTATCACAGAGAGGAGTTTCTGCTCAAAACATGTATGGTGTGGGTAATTTGCAGGAAATCAAGAGATATGACCACAAAAGTCAATGTCCCATCATTTGGAAATCCTTACAATATGACAAAATATTTGGAACACCAATGACACATTTGGCTGAGCAACTGGCAGATTAGGCTTTGGAGCCTTCTACTTCTGTTTCTTGGTACCAAAGCCCACACTCAAAGTAAATTGTTTTGGATTTTTCATCTAAGATCCCTTAAATCTGCAACTGGAAGAATTAAGGAGTTATGTCCAAATATTCATACCCTGGTGTCTGTAATATACACTGTGCATACCCTAGACTTTCAATATCTCTATCTTGGTAAAGCTAGCTGCTGATCTTATTATCTACTTTACTGACACAAACACAGCACATTGGGAGTAATCAAAACACTAATTGTAACACCAGGACCTTGACTCCTCTGAAATATAGCCAATATATAGAGCTGGTTGCTATAAGCAGGATATTTAGTAAATAATGTTTTTCCTTGTTTTTAAGGGGCAGATATTATTAAAAATTTTAACTTCTGAATATAGCATACCTTTTCTTTAGGTATTTTTAAGGCTAAAATAAAGTTCCTAAATGTCTTCTTTGAGAAAAAACACTTTGGGTCGAGTTATTTTATAGGCACTCTTCATATATTTTGTTTTGTTCTGGTTTGGTTTGGTTTAGTTTTTAAGATTTTATTTATTTATTTGAGAGAGAGAGAGGGAGAGAGAGAGAGCATGAGCGGGGTGAGGGGCAGAGGGAGAAGCAGGCTCCCCGCTGAGCAGGGAGCCCGATGTGGGGCTTGATCCCAGGACCCTGAGATCATGACCTGAGCCGAAGGCAGATGCTTAACCAATTGAGCCACCCAGGTGCCCCTTTTCATATATTTTGAAGTAGTTTTTTTACAGTGATACTCAATAGAGGGTCTGCTAATGAGCTTTTTTAAATATATCACATAAACATGGAGAACTCCTGTTAACACATCTATACTTAACTGTATGTAGGTGTCCATGATTTCAAATATTAGTTGGGTTCTAACATATGTTCGGTAATTATTCACTTGTTAGTTTATTTCAATACTTGTGCATTTTTGTATAAACCCGTTTTTCTCCCTCGTTGATTAACCCAAAAGAACCCTAATTCCCAGAAAACTGTATTGTTTGCCGATAAAAATAAATTACAAAAAGGAGTGCATCTGGATGAAATATACAGAATATAAGATATTATAATCATCTCACTAATTTCTTTGTATTCTTCCCTCCCTGTCCCCTTTCTCTTCTTACTTATAGGTTCCAGAGTCTTTTTCCGGCCAGGAAATTTCTTTTCTTTCTTTCCTTTTATCTTTTCCTTCCTTCCTTGGCCTGTAACAAATAATGATTCAATATATGCTCACAAACTCTTCCTTTTTTTTCTCTCATTAACATCCTAGTGCATGCTAGGCAGTCTAACTGTATTCAAGAAATCAGGCTTCTGTATAAAACTACCTTTGTGGAACCACTAGCTCTATTACTTAATACCAACTTGTTCTTAGGCAATTTAATAAAACTTTGTCTTAGCTTCCTCATCTTTCAAATGGGGAGAAGGACATTACAATTAACAAATAGGGCTTGGCACTTAGATAAGCATTCACTAAGATTAGCTATTTCATTATACTCTTAATGTAAAGATGATCTCTCCCTCAAAGGTCTATAATGATTACATGAGGTGATATTTGTATATAACTTAGGACTTGATAAATATCAGAATAACACTACTACATTCTTTTAAAACAATTTCACAGTTTTTACATGTACATTATATCAAATTTTCTCTTAACAATTTAATAAGATAGCTCAATTTATATTGAGAGTTTGAAGTCAAAAGTTTTTTCTGTTTTTTTTTTTTTTTTTTTTTGAGAGAGAGAGAGAGAGAAAGCATGCAAGCAGGGTGGGAGGGGCAGAAGAGGGAGAGGAAGAGAGGGAATCTTAAGCAGGCCCCATGCTCACTGTGGAACCAGATGCCGGGGCTTGATCTTAGGACTCTGAGATCATGACCTGAGTCAAAATCAAGAGTCAGCCGCTTAATTGAGTGAGCCACCCAGAAGTCCCCATTCTTACCTTTTTTATACTATCTAAACCTGTTTCTGAGACTTTAAAATGATGTTAAGAAACATTAAACTATAGATTTTAGTAAAACTATAAACACAGACCTGTTGATATGGCAATGCACTCAATTCAAGAACAAAGGTGAGTCTTAGGTTCTACCTTAGTTGCTGGATTAGCCAAAACTGATCTATAAGAATATTTTAAACATACAGGCTCTTCCTTCCCTTATTATTTGTCACTTTTATATATAAAGTCACCATACAATATTTTTATAAAATCAAGCTCAGTAACAACATTATTTGAAAACATATAAATGAGTCTAGTCTCCTCAACTTCCAGTTAAGAAAATTGAGATTTAAAGAGAAAAAAAAAAAAACACCCAAAAGAGAGAAACAACCACTGTAATTAATTTAATATTGGTGCTGCCCAGGTTTCTCTTTCCCATGTCTTGGATACATAGGGAAATAGGCATACTGGACTTTCAATTTATGTTGATCTGTTCTCAGCCCCAAATATTTTTAAAAGATATCTTTGTTCATTTATAACAGGTGTTCCAAACTAAGCACTATTGACATTTTGGGTAGGATAATTCTGTACTGTGATTAGAAAAAAGGACAGCTGTCATATGCATTGTAGGATATTGAGAAGCATACATTGGCTCTCTATCCACTAGATTTCAGGCACATCCCCCAAACCATTTGTAATAACTAAAAACGTCTCTAGATATTTGGTTCCCTGGGGATCAAAATTAACCCAATTTGAGAGCCACTCATTTATAGATTAGGGTTTTTTTTTAATGGAGAGTTTTAACCAGTCCATACCATAGCCAGACTGCTTTATTCCATTTCACGCCATATTACAGGATGACATTCTCTGATACTATTTTAAGCTCAAACTGACTTTTCACAGAATTTAAGTAATGTCTTCTTCTAACTTCCCTATATTAAAACTTTTTTCTATTTTCCATCTCTAATATAATAAGCAAGATAATAATGAACAATAAAATAATATTTGTTCATTTCTTAAAATGATTAAAATAAGAGCATACACACATTGAATGATGCCTCAAAGATTTACAGCCAAATAAATTATAAAATTTTTAGTCAAAATATCATCTGGTTTGGTTGTCTTGGTCATATTGCTAATAGTATTGGAAGCGATAGGAGAGTAAAAATATTCCTTATAGTTGTATAGTAATTATGATTACCAGACTTAGTGATTCAGCAGCTACTAGAAAAACCCTATAAAAAGATGGCAAGATGTGCTGGTCATGTTCCAGACATAATAACAGATACTACCCTTAAGATTTCAAGCAGAAAATATTTAATTTAGGGAACTGATAACAAAACAGTAGGACTCTGACAGATCTTTTCAATATTTGGTAGAAACACTGCTTGTAGGTAATCCATTATTTGGTTAGAGTACTATGTCTCATGTCAATGAGTCCATGGCTACAGTTCTGTTTTTTTGTTTTTTGTTTTTTATTTTTTATTTTATTTTAAAGCTTTTATTTATTTGACAGAGAGAGACACAGCAAGAGAGGGAACACAAGCAGGGGGAGTGGGAGAGGGAGAAGCAGGCTTCCCGCGGAGCAGGGAGCCCGATGCGGGGCTCAATTCCAGGACCCTGGGATCATGACCTGAGCCGAAGGCAGATGCTTAACGACTGAGCCACCCAGGCGCCCCTACAGTTCTGTTTTAAAATGAATTATGTGTCCACATGAAAAGCTGCTCAACATCACTAATCTTCAGGGAAATGCAAATCAAAATACAATGAAATATCACCTCACACCTGTCAGAATGGCTAAAATTAACAACACAGAATATAAGAGGTATCGTCAAAGATGTAGAGAAAGGGAAACCCTCTTATACTGCTGGTGGAATGCAAATTGGTGCAGCCACTCTGGAAAACAGCATGGAGGTTCCTCAAAAAGTTAAAAAGAGAACCACCCTGAGATCTAGCAATTGCATTACTAGGTATTTACCCAAAGGATACAAAACTACTGATTTGAAGGGACACATGCACTCAATGTTTATAGCAGCATTATCAACAAGAGCCAAATTATGGAAAGAGCCCAAATGTTATTCAACTGATGAATGGATAAAGTAATGATATATAGATAGATAGATAGATAGATAGAGATATCATATATATATAATATATATGACACTTATATACATATATAATATTCATATAAATCATACATATATATAATACTCATAAATATATGAATATTATTTAGTCATAAAAAAGAATGAAATCTTGCCATTTGCAACATGTGGATGGAGTTGGAGACTATTATGCTAAGTGAAATAAGTCAGTCAGAGAAAGACGAATACCATGTGATTTCACTCATATGTGGAATTTAATAAATAAAACAAATGAACATAGAGGAAAAAAGAGAGAGGCAATCCATAAAACAGACTCTTAACAATAGAGAACAAACAGAGGGTTGTTGGAGGGAAGGTGGGCAGGGGGATGGGTTAAATGGGTGATGGGTATGAAGGAGGTCACTTGTGATGAGCACTGGGTGTTGTATGTAAGTAAGTGATTAATCACTAAATCCTACACCTGAAACTAGTATTACACTGTATGTGAGCTAAGTGGAATTTAAATTTAAAAAAAATCTTTATTTACAAAAACAGATGGGCCTACATGATTCAGTTTCCTGACCCTGATCTAAAACCCTAAATATTTACTTCCTAAAATATATACCAGCTTTATGCTGAAATAAAGTAACAATTAAAAAATATTTTGGGGTATCAGTTATCTCTTCCTAGTTAAGACTCTATATTTGTCTCCCTACACCAAGCATGATGAAATATAAACCTAATTTTGAGCCTGGGTGAAAGGTAGTTAGGGGGAATGTTGATGCAAATGTGCATGCTTTTGAAATATGAATCTGCAGCTGATATCATGATAAGGTCTTCAAACAAAGGAAGGCCAGTCTCCTAACATGGGGAAGGACCTGTGTTCCTTAGTTGTGGAGGCTCAAGGAAATTTAGGTGCTCTAGTTTCAGAGGTTTATCTGAGTCTTCACATATGTCCTCATTACAATTCTCAGGGTCCCATTTCTTTCCCATCAATTTCTTAATTTTACATAAGATCGATAAGCTTATGACTCAACTTACATTTTCATTCTCCCTCATGCAAAATTGAATTTAGGTTTGAATTTTAGCTGCAACTATCATATAATGAGACAAAACAGTTGTAGCATAATCATGGAAGATTAGTTGTTCTCATTCTGTGATTTTTGCTAAAATTTTAAAGCCTGTGCCCGTCCATTTTTCCCCTAAACTTAATCAGAAATTGCAGGAAGCTGAGTCTTTGTAATATCTTTCTTACCAAGAAGTCAACTGCAGCAATAACTGATATCTCAAAGCCTTATCTTCAAATGCACCCCATCCTAAGCAAAAATAATTAACTAAGTAAGTGTTCTGTTACTGCATACATTTATATTATCCCATATTCCACTAAACTATGAGATTATAATCATGTTCAAGCCTAGTCAATTCATGAAACCCATCCCAATTTGCCATCTGCAAAGACCAATTCTTGGGACTACTTCCCATAATAAGTACAATATCAGTCAGAGTCAACTTGAGAAAATAGAAAGATTTCTAGATATTGCTAACAGAGAAAGATTTAGTGCAGGGAATTTGCTACACATATTCCATAAGTAACTGAAGAAATAAAAGGAAAAAGAGGGTTCTTGAAGAGCACTTAAGATAAGAAATGAAACTTAGGAAGAAGGAGATCAAGTCTGAACTAACTGCAGTGTAACTGAAGTTACTACATGACCAGGGCTGGAATTACTGAAGAGGTGCTGAAGAGCAAGTATTCAAATCCTGAGATGGGATTGCCACTTCAGAAAAAAAACAACGGACTCTTTTTCTTTATGACATGCCTCATCTTAACAAGCCTCATAGGAGGCCAGCTGGCAATGGATTTGGGAATGTAATTTGCAAGCTTCCAGTCCCTGCAATGAAGAGCAGAGAATAAATAAATGGAAAAGGGGCTGTAGTCAAATGAAAACCAACTGACAAATCGGTAAATAGCCAAGTGACTAGAATCATCTAGATGGAAACACAGTATGTATGTCTTAGTGTGATGATAGATAAGTTCCCTGGAAAAGCAACAGGCCATCATTCAGAAGCTATGCCTTCGGCAAACAGATCATGATGGCGCTGGTGTGTGATGGAGAGTATCATGCATCACGATAGCAACGTCCAATAACCCTGGTGTCCCCAAAAGAAAATATCTAGAAGGAATGAATTTAAAAAGGACAGAATTTTTGTTTAAACAAAAGGCTAGAAAGTAAAAGAGAATCTCTATGGGAAATGAGTCCTTCTTTGTTTTTTAAATCTGTAATAAATAAATCCTTTTGCTTATAATTTTATAAAAATATTGACTTAAGAATAAGGGTAAACATGTAAAATCTCTGCAGTTAGTTTTTTTTTACTAAACTCTGAAATGTGTGTGTATGGGGGGGAAGACATCTTATAAGGTCTTAATTAGATTGCATCTGTTTGAATTAAGTTCTTCATGGTACATACTACTTGTAGGTGAACACAGCTGTCTCTTCCCACAAAAAAAACATTTGTGATGATATTGCTATTGACTACACCATCAAACTCCCATAAAAAGGAAAAAGTGTGGATCAAGAACATTGCAACATGATGAGACAGTGATGAGAAAGTTTTAAAAATACAGCAGTATTACTAAATTCCAATCTGTTCTCTGGTTGGGGATTGCTTATGGAACCTCATCAACCTGAGTTGAGGTTTATCTGACAAAATATTATACCTAAAAATTTAACTCTAATTTGTTAAGCCCTGCATGAGAGATTAAATATCCATGAGATTAAAAATTATATTACTAGCCATTTATTCTTCGATACTTAGAAGTACCTCCTTCCTTTTATTTTCCTCTACTTGCATCTTCTAGCAAGGTTATTCCCATGGGAAGGAAGTTGCATGCATGATATTAAAGTAAGGCAAGGTTCCCTGTACATCAGCGTATGATCTACAATTGAACTCTGTTTTACAATAGAACTAAATCCCTCAGAATTCATCACTACTTAGATTATATAACTATAATATTAATCTATATATCAGAATACTAGAATGAAAATAAATCATAAAAGTCTTTAAAACATGTATTTACCAGTATTAATGTATACTTAGGTAGGTCAAGATGCCAGAAAGTGGGATCAAAAGGTTACCATTCAAGTGATTTAAATACCACATATGACTTTTGCTCCTTTCACAGTTTTGTCTATACCTTGCCTTGAAGTTAAAAATAAATAATTTATTTAAAGTTATTAGAAGTTGGTTGGGGGATAAGGAAGGGTTATTTCCCATATGGATCATGCTATAGGCCAACTTTTTCAATAATTCCTCAACATTCTTGGCATTATTTTTGATAGACATGTGCTTCACCAAACAGCTCATTCAAATTTGGTGATTAAAAGACTAATAAAAAATTAGTAATATTTTAGTATAATGGTTCTAACCCTTAAAGAAAAAAAAAAAGACACACGAAATAGAAACTATACATGCTTAAAAGATATTTGGGGGGGGGTCCTCAAAATTGCTCAAATGAGCATCATTTGTTTTCCAACATACCTTTGAGATAGCATCTAAAAACAACTACATACAAGACAGGATACCATTTTTTTCCCAGGAAGATTATAATCAGCCAAGGACCGCAGCAAAACATTATAGAAATAGAAAAGAGCTAGTAGTCAGGAGAAATGGTTTCTGCCACTAAACTTAAATAATTCATTTAAATCTTTCTGGGTTTCAGTTTTCTCATATGTAAAAGGGGATGATCATATCCATTTCATGCCCCTCACTGGGTGTGCTGAGAATCAAATGACTAGCATAAGAGCTATAAAAGTTCTTAAGAAAGTTCAAAGGGTGATGATAAAAGTTAGGATAATATTACACAATCAGGACAGAAGGGAGCTGTCACCAGAGACTGAGATTTCTGGTCCATTCAGTGCAGAAAGAACCACAGAAGTGACAAGTCTTAGCAAAGGATACACAGTAAGAATACTACAGGGAGAGCCCTTTAAAAATGACCCATTCTCTAAGACTAGTAATGTGTTTTGTATTAGTGATGAAACCTGACAAATAAAATTGGAGGTAATTAATCTGTGTCTGTTCCTTAATCCAAATGTAGAGCAGAATGAGCAATAATAGCACTGTGTGAAGTAATTAAGAATATTAAAGAGGTAAGAATGGCTTGGCTCACAGCCTAACAAAAACTCAGTCAAGGAATGTGAAGGAAAATATTCCCTCAAAGCCCATTAACAACCATTTGACTAAAAGCAAGGAGACAAATATCTGTTTATTATGATTTGGGAAGCAGCGAAAAGTCACAAAATAACCTTGACTGTAGAGTAAATAAAATTTCAATTATAGTATCACTTCTTATTTAATGATCTTTTATAAAGGAGCCATATTTTAGACTCAAAGTATGCAAATATTTATGAAGACTTCTATGAAATCATAGATAGCTAATCTATAAATACAAGCTCTCTTTTGAATAAAGTAAAAAGAACAACTGCTACATTTTTCAGCTTATATTGTAGAGTTGCTCACTGGGGAGTTCTTTGGCACTTCTATACAGAAAAGTATTTAACACTTTTCTAAAATAACTGTTAATTGCCTCTTTTATTGCAGCAAGAGAATAGTTGGAGATATTTATGATTATTAGAGCATATGGTCTGTACATATATGAAACATGATCTATTTAATGAGTGACATGTTGCCAACCTTTGATAGGCAATTTACATTACAATTTTAATTCAACTCAACAGATATTTTCTGAGTGTCAAACTTATGCGAAACACTTAGAAAGGTAATGAATAGATACAAAGACGGAAAGGCTAATCTCTGCCCTCAGAAAATTTTCCAGGAAGTATGTATATATCTAAAGAGTACAATAAAATAATACCTAGGATAAAGTACTGCTAGTAAAAATATCCAGTATACAGGTGAAAAGGCTTTGTGTAGAAGGAAAAGCTCCCCTAAATAAGTGGTATTTGTAATTGGATGAATGACAGAAATAATTTAGATGTTACCAGTGAAGAGGACACTTAAGGTATATGTAGAAGCAGACACATTATTTGAGGAACAGCAATTAAATTTATTTTGTTGTCTTACAGAATTTGGGTAATATGACAATGGGATAAAAGATTTACTTTTGGAGCCTTAGGTGGAGAAGACTCTGGAGGCAGAACCTTTAGCCAAGAACCAATTGCAATGGATTTGTTTGGAGAAGATGAGAATCTAAATTGAGTGATGGTGTTTAGAAATGGGGTCCTGACAATTTACTGACAGTTTATGAACTATAGAATATGAGAAAGATAATGCAAAACCGAAGACAGTGTTTTCAACCTTGTGTCATTAAATAAATAGGAAACACAGAACCAGGCTTGAGGTGGAGAAAAATGAAGAAACAGCAGGGCACCCAGCTGGCTGAGTCAGCACAGCATTTGACTCTTAATCTCTGAGTCGTGAGTTCAAGCCCCATACTGGGTGTAGAGATTATAAAAAAAAAAAAAAAAAAAAAAAATTAGCTTCCAGCTAGTCATGTTTTAATAATTTCAAATATGGATTAGAATATATGCTATGTTCAGACACATCTATGTCTGAAAGATTCTGCTTATTCATGCCAAAGCATACTTGTTTAAATTTTTAATTTCTAATTTCAATTTCTTCATATTCAAAAAATATATTCAGAAAATAACTCAACTGCTTTCTTCATGTTTTTAAATGTTATGGCTCTCTGGGGTGCCTGGGTCGCTCAGTTGCTTAAGCAACTGCCTTTGGCTCAGGTCATGATCCCAGGGTCCTGGGATCAAGCCCTGCATCAGGCTCTCTGCTCAGCGGGAAGCCTGCTTCTCCCTCTCCCTCTACCTGCTACTCCACCTGCTTGTGCTCTCTCTCTCTCTCTCTGTCAAATAAATAATCTTTAAAAAAAATAAAATAAAATAAATGTTATGGCTCTGGACATCAGTGAAAATGGCAGAGTAAAAAGTACCAAAAATCTATCTCTCCATAAAAGCAACAAATAAACTGGCAAAAGCTATTGGAATCAATTTTTTGGAACTCTAGAAACCTATAGGAAGGTGACTTATAGGAAGAAAATCTTACAGCAACCAGAGAAATGCATAATCAAGAAAATGTGGCTAAATCTCAGTAAGAATAAAGAACTCTGTGGTATTTAACCTACCCTGGTTCCATCCCTCCCTTCGCAGCTCAAGGGTTGCCTTGAAAGTAATAACCACTTTCCTGGTACAAGTACTAGTACCCAAAGTTGCAGAATGACCTCATTTGCAAGGCACTGCGCTTGTGTATTTTGACCTATGTGCTGCTTCCATGGAGGATGTCCAAAGGGCTTGTCTTTGGCCGTTCAGAACATTCTGAGTACTGAAGTAGCTACTCAGGGGCCATTTGCCTAAAATGTTTAGAGGCAAACGTGTTAGTCACTACTGCCTAGGGCAATGGATCACTGTTGGGGAAAACAAGAGACTAACCAAAATGTTCCAAAGGAAAGCTGACAAAATGATGTTTTGGGGGAATAAGTTTTTAAAAGCTCCAACACATTCCTGGAAAACTAGAAAGCCACAAGTTCCTGTATACATGCTTAGGAAATACCTGAAAATGCCCTAACCTTCTATTTCTGACTGATAACTTAGGCTTTGTGCACACAGGAAGCAGAGGCTAAGCTGTGCTTCGAAGGCACATTCCAATAAATACAGAGACCATCTTTAAAGGCTTAAAGTTATTTTTTGCTCCCAAGCATTTAAGGAAATTTCTGCCCATCTGCTAGCCAAGCACCAAGCTAATGGAGACTTCAGTGGCCCCACACAACCAAAAATACAGGCATTACAAAATTAGTTCATTAAGGTTACTACATAAACAACATCTACAAGCAGCAGCAACAACAAACCCTCAAGAGGAGGGACAATCTGTTTTCCAATTTTTTTTTAATTTTATGCTTTTAAAAGTGTCCAGTTTCCAACAAATCTTATGAGAAATGCAAGGAAACAATAAAGCATGATTTATACATAAGAAAACAGAACAGTGCCTTAACTTTCTCTTTCTCATAGATATGTTCTCTAATAAAATTTTATATAATTCTTATGTATGCTTGTATAGATTTGTGTGTGTGTGTGTGTGTGTGAATTTGATAGTGGCAAGATCTAAATTTCATTGTTTTATACTGAAAACTATTTTTATGATCTGCTCATTTTGTTGTATTTTATTGTACCCACTTACTATGTAGTATACTCATAGCCCAATTTCTCTTCTTCTTTTTAAAACATTTCCCTAAAGTTCCCTGTGAGGGTAAAAAGAGACGGAGATTAACAACATATTAATGTTGCTTTTGAATATGTGAAAAATTTTTGTCTGGAAAATATGCCAGCAAATGTGATAGTCTGATAGTATACGCAGGTATTATTATCCTTCAGTCCTACCAGACTTCATTCACGAATGGCTTCTAATACTGTTCTTTGCCAGCAGCATCAAGAAGTGTTTTCCTCTGTATATTTTTATGCATCCTCCAAATAATTTTCTTGATATAAAAAGAAATATCTCATTATATAATTTGCTTTTCTCTGATTCCTATATCTTAATCTTTAAATCTTATCTTTTATAATTGGCAAATTATATCATTTGACCATATATTATTGCCTTTTTTTGTTTTTTTGGCTTTTGTTGTTGGTATCCCCAAGTTCTTTGTGTATTCTAGATGTTAATCTCTTGTCAAGTTTAGTGAAGGAAAATTCCTTCTTCCAATTTGTCAACTACCAGTGAGACTTTTGTTAAACACAAATTTTAAGGTAGTTAGATACATCCATGTTTATCCTTATAGTTTATTTGGGGTGGTCTTTTTAAAGAGATCTTTCACTATCGCTAGGTCAGAAATACACCCTCTCAAATGCTTTGCAGTCTTACTGTGTTGTGTCTCATTATGTGTTTATTTTGACTTATCCTTTTGGGGACTCTTTTTGTGACATTATTCTGAGGATTCTTGATTGTACGTAATACTGAATGTTTCTCAGTAATTTTCTCTTATACTAACTTCTTCCATTCTTTCCTATTGTGATACCATTTCATTCCATCCTTCCAAATATTCTGATTTTCTTTTCCATGTTTTTTTCTCTCAGCTACAGAATTAATAACTTTTTTCAATTGTATCTTTGTTTCACAAATTCCCCATTTAAATTGTAACTAGTTGACCATTATTCTTGCCCATTTATTCAATTTTAATAACTAGAATTTTGGTATCTTTAAAATAAATCCATTCATTTTCTTTCATGCTATACTGTTATTGCTAGATGATTTCTATTCTTTAATTTACATCTTTGAAGATTTCAAGCACATTTGTTCAATCTAGACATTCTATTTTATTGTTTGAAGTGAAAGTAGGAATTTTTCTATTAAAATGCTTAGTTCACCATGTTAACTGGAATTCTCATGTCTCATAATAAAAAGGAGTTTTTTCAATTCACTTGCCTTAACATGTTTTAAGATGCTTTGCTGCCCTTTATTGCTACAAAATATATTAAATTTCAAACTAACAGCAGAATACTTTACAAGTAAAGTTTTTCCTAAATGAACGTGAAAACCCTTGTATCTTCTATCATTACTTATTTATAATACTTCCTTTGAATAGCCACAGGTAACTCTTCCATATGCATATTTTCAGATGTATGCTCTGCAAATAAATGGGCATAAAAACACTCATGGAAGGCCCATGCAACTCCTCTTCTTTAGGCATATGAGTCATATGCAATTACCTGTTTTAACTTAGTACCAACATCGAAATTCTGCCAGGCAAATTGTACAAATTTACATGCTCACTAACATAGCATAATAATAGCTGTTTCTCTACAAACTATTGCTGTTCTATTGGTTTCTCTACGCCCAATAAATTTTTGTTAATATTGCCTATAAAATAGGAGAAAATAGTATATTCTTCCATTAATCAAAGTCTTCTGATACATTTCTGTTTACGGTTTCAATCCTTCCTCCATGTACTTTCAAAACTGGTAATCAAATTGGGGACAACACTTTATCAACATTTTAATTTTATGGATGAGAAAATCAAAGCCATAGAGTTCAGGGCTAGAGGTGAGACTCAAGAGATTTTCTGATATGTTTTTTTCAAGACCTATGGTGTCAAGTGTGGTCCTAATTGACTTTTTATTTTTCAACCCCTATTCTTTCAGGTATTCTCTCCATTTCAGAATTGTAAAGATGGATATAAATCCAGCAACTTTTCCCCCTTATTAGCTATATAACACAACCTATGCAATCACATTTCAATCTGTTATCTAAGAAAATAAATCATTATTCTGGATTAACTTGGGTCTATGTTGCTTTGCTACTAGTCTTTTTCATTCTTTATAAACTTTTAAACACAGTTCTCTAATCAGTGTCACCTTAGTGTACCTTAAAGTTATCTCAGCTTTGAGGCCTTGACTGTCCTTTATCCCTACAAAATGCACTAACAAATAACTTTAAAAGTGAAGGTTTTCCTAAATTAATGTTCTTAGATGTGATATCTCTGGTGGCTCTGTGGGAGAGGAAATAATACCATTAGTCAGGGTAAGAAAACAAACTTATTTACCATCTGGCCTGATGAAACACTGATTTTAAGAGCCAGTATATCCAACATCCAAATCTGACCAGAACCCTATGGTACTGTAAGTCTCAACATCTCTGAATATTCACCATGGAGTCAGAGGATTCTTGATGGCTGGGACAGAGTTAGTGCACTTTGTATATTTTGAGATCAGGATGTTAAAATGAGTTTCTTGTTAACCCAAAGAATCTGAAGGGAATAAAAAATCATTCAAAATAGAATCATTCTCTATTGGGAAAGTTCTGTATTTGATGAATATAACTACTTGCAGCTTTTTTCCTGGATGGATCCTTTTTCCTTGACTGGAAGGAAAACTGCTCATGGGGAGAACATTTTCACTGAAATTATGATTCATCCTATTCCAGGAATTTTGCTGATCAACTATAAATGTTGTCCTCGGTAATTATCAAAGAACACTATGAGATAGGTATTATATATTCCCATTTTGCAGACTGGGAAGTTGTACTACAATGAGGAAAAAAAACCAGCCTGTTAAAATTGCATAGCTAAAATTTACCACACGATAGAAGAATGTATGGTAAAATATCAATGTCAACATCTAGGTGGATATATGGATGGTAGCTGAAACTTTTCTGCTTTGATACTTTTGTAAAAAAAAGTTGGAGAAAATATTGCATAGCTAATAGTTAGAAGAATGGGAATTTTTAAAAAATAACCTCCCACCCTTCCAGTGCTCAACAGTCTTGCAAGAGTATTACTGTAACAGAACTTCTGTCATATCATGGGAAGAACATGCAATATGGGAACAGAAGTGAGTTCAAGTCCCAACTCTCCCCATCCTTTAGCTGATCTTGACTGTTAATCAATAAAGCCAAGCTTACAGTGCTTTCAAGATTTGGCTGTAATAATATTTGTGAATTAGTGTAGTAATTATGTTCAAGTACCTTAAAAACCAAGTCATGGGACAAAAATGGTGAGAAAGAGTCTGTTCCTTAGTCCCATTACTATCTTAAGAGCACTGGATTATCAAGGAAAAGAAACAATAATTCTTTTTCCAGTAGGACCCTGTAGGTCTTTTTTTAGAATGCTGGAAAAAAATTAAACTTAAAGCTCTTAGGGAATGAAGGCAATAGGCTCAATAGAGGGACTCAGAAAAGTAGGGAACAGAAGTGCTATGGGTAATAAGGGAACTCAATCTGAGAGAAGAAAATGCTGAGCCACCTGGGCTCTGTTTTGGATAACTGCTTTATGGACATGGCGAGTATCATTATGAATGCTGATACTGTTTATTGCCTCATGAGCAGCCTTTGTAGTAGAGGAATGCTGAAATGGACTCAGGTAGGCATTGACCCTGAACTCAACTGGAACATGGTACAGAAAGGAAAGTGATTCTGGAAAACTCATATTGATTCTAATTTTCAGCAAGCACTCACAAACATGTTCAGATTGATCTAGTACCTCACATTGGTTAGCAGGTAGCCTAAAGGTTAGATTCCCTGGAAAAATCAGGAGAGGATGAAAATACAGAAAAATCTGCTATGAGAATGACAAAAGTTGCTCCTTGAAAAATTTGATAATTCTTGCTCCAGTCAAGCAGCTTCACTGGCAGCAGCAACATTAAATGAAGAGACCTGAAAGCTAGAGAAGTTTGCCCCTTCATGGGAAGAGCTAGTCTGTAACCTCTACATGTTACTCTATGTTAGGAGGTTGAAAATTTTACCCAAATTACTTTTACCCACACTTTACCCTTTAATAGAGCTACTCTAGTTTTCCAGCCAATCACATTCTCTCTCTTTTGTGATGACCATGGAGAAGACTTCCATGAAAAGGTCCTGCCATACCCACAGTCCAACTCTTAGAATAACTTGTTCCTTGGTCATCAGTCCCAAATCTCTGTTCTTGAATAGAGCTTAGTGGACCAGAAATCAGAGCAAAGACAAAACAAACATACCCATCTAAAACAGGTGCTCCTTATGGTGGTTAATGATCAAATGATGTTGTATTTCTTAGGAGGTTACACTATTAAATTAACAGACAGAATACTTAGTTATTATGAGTATCACAGCAATGGTATCAGAAGACTGCTAGAGGTTCTGTGCCTTAGTCTTACCAACATCATGTGTCTCCATGAGGCCTAATTATTGAACAGCGGAGGTGGTTCTGAAGGAGAAGATTTATACTCATGTTCTTTGACTCCAGATAACCACAGTCTATATTTGCTCCCTTGAAGATGAACTAGTAGGCAAACACCTTCTTTTATGTCATTCCTAGGGAACTATCTTAAATTCCAAAGAGAGGAATTCTCCACACTGAGAGAAACAAAACACCAATGAGAAGTCAACATGAATTTATAACCACTGTATGGGAGATGACAATGGTAAGATGAAAGGTAAAACCAGTAGCAAGAGTCAAGAGACAATAGCTAAGGTAATCAAGGAGAGCGGAGATGTCAGAAGTATAAACCTCAAGACTGGCTGTGGTTAGAGAAGGGAGGCCACAGGAGCAGCAGATAACCCTGAGACCTCCAGATAGCAAGGCAGAGTGTGGCAACTAGGGACCTCAACGGCTGCTTGCATTAGTCATTGAGGAAAGCACAGAAACCATCAGGTAGCCAAGAGAAAGGGAAGATGAATGAAGGCCTTGTGTCCTCAAAAGCTCTATAGCCTTAAAGATTACTAGGCTTTTCCCCCCAGCCTTGGTCATTTCCTTTGACTTATAGGGCCTTGGGAAAACACAGTATAAACATTACAAAGAGACAGGCACTTGATGCTTAGAATGAAGTAAAATATCCCAAATAAAATATCCCAAATAAAAATGAAGTTACATATCGCTATATATAGTGAATAGAAAAGTTGGTATTTTTAATAGATATTTCAAACAAAAATACCTAAATATTTTCCCCATAATCCATAATATTCAATCATATAATAATTTTGAAACTGAATCTAGAGACTATATACTCATTAGTGACATCTAACAGTTATCCTTTATCTGAGTACAGTCTATGATCTTGAATTGTCATAATAGCTTTATGTATATTTTTATTTAATCCCAGTGATAATCAACCATATGAAGGTACTATTATCCCTCTCCTTATAGTTAAGTAAACTGACTTCTGTTATATAAAAATGGACATTGTTTATACCAGTAGAACCAATGGCACCTATTCTACTACAGAATTTGAATGATATTTTTCTTATGAAAGTGAAATGCACATATAAGATTCCCTACAACTATCACTGAATACTAGAAAATACATTCCAGTTTCTATATGTGACTTCTGACCAAGACAATATTCCCCTCAGCATGACTAAACTTTGGACAGTTTTCTTCCTAACTATTGCTTCTTGAGCTCCCTTTCCTTAGAGGATATGCTTCAGAAAACTTTCAAATATAAATTCTTTCTCTGCCCTGTTGAGATGTGAACGTTCACTCAGCCTCTTGCCAGGTTTACAACCCAGGAATGTCATTCTCAAGGTCGTGGAAGCCATCCCTTTAAAATGTAGATCAAAGAAAACTGTACACGTGTGTGCACATGCACATGTGGGAGTGTGGGAGTGTGTGTGTGTGTGTTCATGCACATGTGTTGAATAGGAGAGCCTAATTTCCATAAGTATAAGTAACAAAGAAGGCCTAATCACAATGACCAACCTCCCCCTACCATCACCCCTTTAGTACTTTTGCCTGAGCTCACCCTAGTGCTCAAAAACATTCCAGTCTTTTGTTTGGGAGGAATTGAGTTCAGTCTCTCTTCCCTATTGTAACAGTCTTGAATGGAGTCTTCCTGGCCTGCTTAACTTGTCTGGTGCAATTTTTCTTTGACACATCATGAACAGAACTTAAAACTGAATGAAACCTAAAGATATCTGTTAGCAATTTAAGAAATTCAAGGATAAAACTTATCTCCATTTCCTAATTATTCATTCATCCTTTGTAAAATGAGAAGTGATGTACCTTCTCAAGATTAGTGCTCTGATTTAAAAGAAGCTACACCAGGCACCCGGACCCCTCTGTCAGTTAAGTGTCTGACTTTTGGTTTCATCTCAGGTCATGATCTCATGGGCCTTGGGGCTCTGCGCTCAGCAGGGAGTCTGCATGAGATTCTCTCCCTCCCTCTCCCTCTGCCCCTCCCCCACCTTGTGGATCTCTTTCCAGGGCTCTCTCTCAAATAAATAAATCTTTTAAAAAAATAAAAATAAAAGAAACTACATTGTACCATTAGGGTTGAAGGAGTATATTGAGAGTGTTTGGAGAAAAATCCTTTCTGGGTCTGTTTGGTTAGTGTGGGTCAAGATTTATGTTATCCTTTGCTTTCCTCTAATGGATATTTTTTCAGCCATGTGGTCTATGTTGCAGCTGTATTTGCACAAATATGCAAATATGCAGTAAATAAGCAAGATAGGGGCGCCTGGGTGGCTCAGTCGTTAAGCGTCTGCCTTCGGCTCAGGTCATGATTCCAGCGTTCTGGGATTGACCCCCACACCGGGCTCCCTGCTCTGCGGGAAGCCTGCTTCTCCCTCTCCTGCTCCCCCTGCTTGTGTTCCCTCTCTCACTGTGTCTCTCTCTGTCAAATAAATAAATAAAATCTTATAAATAAATAAATAAATAAATAAGCAAGCAAGCAAGCAAGCAAGATAAACCTAGACATGGATTTTTCTAAATGGTTAACTGTTGCACGCTATGGAAATAGTTATCTTGATTTTAAACTTAATCTCTCATCTCCAATCCAATTATTATTATTTTTTCAATGCCCTGGTCATTTTATTGAGGAAAATACATGTTTTTTAAAAACACAAAATTAGAGTGGAGGGGATAAAAATCGTACCATCAAGTATAAGGTGCAAATCTCCAACTTACTGTAAAATGGGAGAAACCTAGTCTGTCTTCCAAATTCTCCTATACCATGCCTTTTGCTGCCAGCACAGAGTGAGTTATTTCAAGTTGATCATTTTATCTATAATATGGGTACAGTACAATATGTAAATGAGTAGTGCTGGGTGAGTGCAAGCCTGGGAGATTGCTTATTAAAATGAGATGTTTTTCTCTTGAGAGTCTTTCAGTGAAAATGTCTTAAACCTAAAATCAATTAAAATGCCCATAAATGCTTGGGTTTCTGTAGTCAAATGAAAGCACATAACATTTTAAGTGATGAGATAAACATGCATTTGGAGCCTGTATTGGATTGCTGAAACTCTGGCTTAGCTTATTGTATGTCTATAAAATTCTTATAAATGTTAGATTGTTTAGATTGTTAAATTTTAGATTGTTTAAAATTAGATTGTTGAGATTGTTAGATGATACCAAAACCATTATAAATATCTTGACAAATTTGTCCATATTACTCCACCCAAAGTAAGTTTACTAACTTATCAACTGTTTTATCAATCAAGAGCCAATGTTTCCTCTATTTATTTTATGACTTCTCTTTAATTAAAGAAATGTAGCATCATGTATCATAGTACTAATAGTGCCTCATCATGTAGTTTGTATTAAAATTATAATGATACAACAATATCTCTCTTGGGGCACTCGTAATTCATATTTTTACAGATGTTGCTAGTGCTTGTGAAAGCAGGTTTGGATTTGGTAAGCCAGCAAAACTAGAGCCGCAATAAAGTGATGATGACTTCAAAATGGCAGTGGAAAGTATGAAAATGGGAAATTAATGCTTTTACATTCAGAAACTTTCTTTATAATTGAATTGTGTTATTTTTCAGGTGAATGTTGTTGCCTTAGGTTTCCAGGGATGTGTGTCTAATGATTATTACTGTTTCTTGAAAATAGCAACTCATTAAGACGGCTATCTTCTGGCAGACTTACCTTTTGTGTTATTTTTCATGTCATGGAGCATATTGGGAAAGAAAAGAACGTTTATGGTTTGAGTGACTCATGTAAAATATTCATTAAGTGAAAAAGTCACACTGAAATATCTTGTTTACAAGAGACACTGGAAATGGCATACAACAAATACATATTAAGAGCATGAGGAAGGGTAGAATTTATAAAAATGTAGCAGCATTCAAGCATACCAGCAAGTAATAACAGATATGCAAATTAATATAAAACTGCAAAGCAAAGTAAGAATTAAGATTTAGGTATATTCAGATTTGTGGTAGAAACTGTTATTAAAGACATATTTTTCTATTTGGATTTTTGTTATGACATGATTGAACTTGAGATAGAATCCATTTTAACATTTATTATAGCTTTGTGATCTATAATGGTATTTTTACACTTATCATGATAAAGGAAAAGTAATAAAAATAAATGTGTTTCAAAACTACAGATTACTAATATTTTTCACACTGGCAATGAGGTCATCTACAATATAAAGGGGCACATTTTCAGTTATTTAATACAGAATTTTACAGCTTTGTATCTTCCTGAAATAGAATTTTTGAGTACTTATATTTGAAAATATTTTCATGCCTTTTGTACTTAGTATACAGCATATTTATTATAAACACACACATGCACTCCCTTTTGAGAATAGCAAGTAATAGTTTCTATTTACACCTGGGGAAAAGTCAGAGCTAATTCATAACATTAAACTTTTAAAATAACATAAAGGTTGGTTAAAAATTTTCATAGGATTTTTTCTTTTCAAAATAAGATCCAACCCTATTGTTTCCTTTATAATTTGGGAAATTCTCTAAGCATCAAAACCTACTGACCATATACATCATTTAATTTAATTTTATTTTATTTTAGTATAGTTGTCTATTTAAGACTTCAAGTGGCATTAGAAATTATGCTAGCTTAAATTTTAAAAGTTAAAGATTATTAATGATACCAAAACCATTATAAATATCTTGACAAATTTCAGACTTTTCATATCCAGTAATGTTCAAAATCCTAAAGAAAACTCCCTGTACAACATGTTGCCCTCCATGTGTGGCCTTATTCTCCATTCTCTTTGCAACAAAATTTCTCAGGGAGTTGTCTATTAACACAATCGCCACTTCCTCACATTCTATTCTTTTCTCAACTCATCCTACCTCTATTCCTTCCACTCAACTAAACCTATCGGTACAAAGGTTACCATGATCTCCAGGTGGATTGGTTTATTGCCTTCCCCACCCACCACCCCACCCAGCTACAAGTCCTATGAAAGAAGCTTTTTACACCTAGTTTACAACATTTACTGAATGTCCTAAATTTCCTGTAATGCAGTAAGCAATCAGTAAATATTTGTTCAATGAATAAAAGTTGAAAAAAATCAACAGAGATTTAATAAAAATGTACTTTACTCAAGAATTAAAGAGATCCTTTGTGCGGGTCATATTCTTAAACGAAGTAGTTGTTCATATATATTAACCTCTCTTAGGGGCTCTCCATATCTCTCAAGGCCTCTTGACATCCTTGATAATTCTCAACTAGCATCCAGTTTCTGGAACAATTTTAGACTCTTAAAATTGCAGGAATCCTAGGCATGGCCAAGGCTCCACTAGTTGCTGAATATCCCTTTCATGACTCCCTGACCCCCTCCCATGTGTATACTATAAGCCAGTTTATTTTTGCCAGCATATTTGTGAACTCGGTCATGTGCAAGCAATTCAATTAACTCAGATATGTACATACCCATGACCAACTTAAAAAAAAAAAAAAGAACAACCCTCTTAGGCATTAAGTGAAATCAGACAACAGAAGACAAATACTGCATGATTGTATGATCTCACTTACATGTGGAATCCAAAAAAAGCCAATCTTACAGAAACATAGTAGAATGATGGTTGCTAGGGGATGGGGGATATGGAAAATCGGCAGATGTTGGCCAAAGGGTACAAACTTCCAGGAATAAAATGAATGAGTTCTGGGGATCTAATGCACAGCATTGTGACTATAGTGAACTATAGGTACTGAATTATATACTTGAAAGTTGTTAAGTGAGTAGATCTTAAATGTTATCATCAC
Source organism: Mirounga leonina (assembly GCF_011800145.1). Classification (NCBI taxonomy): domain Eukaryota; kingdom Metazoa; phylum Chordata; class Mammalia; order Carnivora; family Phocidae; genus Mirounga; species Mirounga leonina. The sequence goes on from NW_023270305.1 coordinate 60,735,074, forward strand.
CCACATATACACAATGTGTCTTACTGTGTTAATCATTTCTTAATATACACATGTATCAAATCATCACATTGTACCCTTTAAACTATACAGTGTTGTATATTTCAATATATTATATCTCAGTAAAGCTGAAAAAAAAGCCCTCCTTTTCCAATTTGTCCTTTCTTCAAACATTTTCAGGGGCTTCCCATTATTTACAGTACTAACATACAAGATCCTTTGCTTAGCAACTGAAATCTTCAACAAACTTTCTCAAAGTTACCTTCAACCATTCTCATAATTAGTAGTCAAAGATTAGCAAACCTGTTGTATCAATCCCAAAGAAACAAAACCTTATTTTCATAATTTTAAAAATGACTAGATTGGAAGTAGAAATGATATTGACTATATGTATAGGCTGGGTACACAATTCAACTAAGAAAAAGTAATCAATGAATTCAATCATTACAAGCAATACAGTGTTGTATGATTTGTTTAGTATGATTAGAGTTTGAATTAAGTCAATGTCTTGATGCAACCTATTAATTCCTTGTGACATACTGCCCTTCTCTTCCAGAGGAAACACAAAATCAAATGCATCATGGTCATTTCAAAATGCACAAAAGGAATTGTTCACTTAGTACTTGATTCCAAGACCCAAATACTGCATTTAAGATGATTATTTTTAATCTGAGCAATTAATATAGACAAAAGATCAATCTCAGCCAAATTCAGCTATGACTAATTAATGCCCAGAATTTGACTGAATAGATATGTTTCAAGGCTGTTAACAAAATTTTGAAGTAAGAAAGCATTCTTCTACCATATATGATACATATGATTTCCCTTATAGCTAATTGTAATATTATGAAGAATAAGTAATTCAGGAAGCATGACCATCTTCAGTATCACAATCTCTCTCCCCTAGAAAAAAAAGAAAACTTAAAACATCAAGGGCAAACTGGCAGCTCTGAAATATGCTCAGGGACTTGACTTCTGTTCCACATGTGCAGAAATACAGAGAGAGTTAGATCTAAGCCGACAGCTCATACTGACCAAAAGGATTCCAACGGAGAAGAAGAAGAAAACACACTGACAGAATAGGGCATCTGTGACACTTGGTAATGTACAGGTGCTTTTGGTAAAAAGGGAAGTATCAGGTTTTCTTAAGAAATCTAATAACTGGAGGGTAATTGAAGATGATAGCATTTAACAAGCTTTGGTGAACTTCCCTACATCTATCTCATTGGGCAGTATGAAGCATCTGGATTCTGGAATGGATCTTTTTAAGCCAAAACAACTCTGTGCTTTATAAAGAAAAGAAGGTTTGGTTTCACATGCAGTAAAATATTCTACAAGTCAAAAAAGTATTGATTAACTATGTAACATTATAATAATGTTACAAAATAATCTGAGTATTTACCTAAAACAAAATATTTTTAGACTGTAAAACACCTCCATTCATGACAGTTCCATTACAAGTATCTTTGCATTGGTACAGATGCCAGCATGAAAATGGAGTTATGAAATTAAAATTCCCCTGATGATTTGATATCATCTAACCCCTAGTACGTTAATGAAGACAGATTCTGATGGATTTTAGAAGTTCTTTTTTCCAGTTGTATAAGTTTATGGAATGCTACATGGTTCAAACAAAAATTAAAAAAAAATCAGTTTTTATTATTTTTTATTTATAAATAACCAGTCCAAGGAAAACATAACATACTCCTCTTGAAGCTAAAAAAAGATAGTCTTACAAAAATGCTTACAATATTTTGAAGTGTTTTCTCATATTTTCAGTGTTTCAACAGCATGTATTGTCTCATTAAATTTTGCAACATTACTGGGAGGTAGTATGTTAACTATGTTAACATTGTTATTGTCATCTTATAAATGAGGCGACCAGAAGTGATATGAATATTCAAGGTATACAACAATTTGATAACAGAGCAAGGGTTGTGAATGTTGCTATACTTTAAGATTATAAGGAGGAGCCCCTTCATTGCAAAGTTGGAAATTATGATTAAATTATTTAAATTTCAAAATGAACACATATGACTCCAACCAGAGATACAGACAGTCATCATGTAAAAATAAATGACTTGTGAGTCAGCAAGCCTTAACAATGACTTAATATGACTATATTTTTTTTTTCTGGAAAACATAAGCATAATAAAGAATTGAGAAATCCCTGGTTATTTTCTCAATATCAGAAGACTAAGTGTTTTTAATCATAGCTACTATATACAACTACATTTACATATATGACTTAATTAGTACCTAATAATTGTCACTTAAATGATTATAATTTAAATTTTAATTTGGGTCCTCCAAAAATGTCTTATAGTTACCAAGCCCTAATGGCAAACTACAGTTTGCCCAGCACTTAGGTTCAATCCATGACCTAACTTGAATTGTCTAGTTTGTATGTAATCACTATGCTCATTCACTCATGTAATGAGGAATTATTGACTCTGAAACAATATCCATGCCTTCTGATCAAAATGAAAACCATAATCCTTACATTCAAGAAATCCACATTATTGCCTAAGATAAATATATGTAAACATATAAATACAATACATGTTCTAACAGATACTGGCCATTGTTTACAAAGAGTAGAGAAAATGAATAAGTATATGAATTCAGGAACTACTTCCCAGAAGAGAGGATCCTTGTCTTTGACTTTAAAAAGTATATGCCAGGCAAGTGAACTGGCAGAAAGACATTGTGAGCACAAAGAACACACATTAAAAAATGCATTGTTTTTAGGAAAATAAAAATAATTCGGTGTTACTGGTGCATAAGATGCAAGCACAATAGAGAAGCTTGAGGAATAGGCAGGTGTAAGAGCTGTGAAAATAAATGCATTTGCTAATATAAAGAGTTTAAAGATTTTCTTATGAGCTAGAAAGCTAAGGTTCTTTTTCTAATTTAGTTTTTAATTAGGAAACTGACATCATCAAACCTGAATTTTAGAAAAAAAAATGTTTATAAATAAAGACACAAGGACTCTGGAAGTTTAATTCCCCTGACATCTAGGATTCAAACTTAAATCTAAATAATGCTATAAAGTGCTGCTTCCCAATTTAAGCTATTATAACATGGTATATAGAGAGTCTGAACTAAGGATGGCAGAAGTATTTAGGTAGATTATTGAAACTTGCTTTGGGATAAACTAAATATGACAGTGATGCAGAGGGAAAGTAATCTGAAATTGAGGCAGTGAATAAAAAGGTATTTAATCAAGATGAATTATATAGGAAAATGGTAAGTATAAGAACTTTTTATTTAGATACATTTTAAAGAGACATGAAGGTAGAGATGCATAATATGCATGGCTCAAGCCACTACACAGGATCTTTCCAGGATAATAGCATCTATCTATACCTATCTTTTCCTGAGATAGTTGACTGGATCCATGAGTCGCACACATTATCTCTTTAGCAAAGGTTCCTGTTTCCAGAGCACACTATCTGGATAAGTAGAGAATCTTCCAAATCAAGTGTCACTTTCTTATTGCTTAACTGTTCTTCTCCCAATTTATCACTCTCCTAAATTTTGCCATAGGCAGCAAGGAAAAACCAAGCTGCATCATCAATATATCGCTTAGAAATCTCCTCCGCTCCAGTTTCTAAAAACATCTTCCTCATTTCCAACTGAAACCTCATCAGAAGCTCCTTTAACATTTGTATTTCCAGGTTCATGATGACATATGTATCCTCTAAGATAAAAGAAGCTTTCTCTATAACTCTCGTCTTTTTTTTTCCCTGAACCCTCACCAGAATCTCCCTTGAATTCCATGTTTCTACCAAGAACCTCTGCAAGGCCATTTTTTTTCTTTTTTTTTAAATCACCTCCTTGAAACTGTTTCAGCCTCTATGCATTAGCCAATTCCAGAACCATGTCCATATTTTTAAATATTTGTTAGGGCAGAACCCTACTTCCAAGTACAAACATCTGTATTAGGATCCTCCAGAGAAACAAATCACACACACACACACACACACACACATATGTGTACATAGTCATACTAAAATTTAGTTTTAATTAAGTTTATTAAATATGGATTTTAAATAGTTTTTAAGAGTTGGCTAATGTGACTGTGGGGACAAGCTAGTTTTAAATTTGTAGGTCTGGCCTTCAGGCTGGAAATGCTGGCAAGACTTGAAGCAGTCCTAAGTCTGAAGGCAATGTGGAGTCAGAATTCCTTCTTTGGGAGAGCTCAGTCTTAAGGCAAACATCAACTGACTGGCCGATGCCAGCCCACATTATGAAGGAAAATCTACTTTATTCAAAACTACTAATTTAAATGCTAATCACATCTGGAGAGTACCTTCACAGCAACGTCTAGACTGGCATTCGACCTACTAACTGGGCACTACAGCTTAGGCAAGTGGACACAAAAAATTAATCATCACACATAGGAACAAGAAAAATAAAGGAGTCCACAGAAAAAAGATGGTTCAGTAAAAAAGCTGAGAAGTGTGAATCAGAATTATGGAAGGTAATGAGAGTGTCCTACAGTGGAAGCCCAAGGAGTAGAAAGTTAAGAAGAATTTTTCTGGTCAACTGTTACCAGAGTAGACAGAGAAAGCAAATAAATCCTAGATTAGAAAGTGTCCCTTTTCTAAAGAAATTGTTGCCACTGGGAATTTCATAAAAATAGGCAAGAGATTTCAGCAAGAAGGCATCAAGGAGAAAATTCTGTGTCCTGAAGCATGACTAAAGAGATAACCTGAATAAACCTCCTGTCAAAACAACTAATAATGCTAGCTAAAATATATTAAAACAAAACACTCTAAAAGCTTTGCTGAGCTAAGGAGAAATTTAAAAATAAATATTCAGAGGCCTCCAAACAAAGTAAAAGTGGAAAGTCAGAGAGAGAAGCTCACACTGAGGTCAGCTTTTGCCCTGGGGTTTCTTTCAAATTCTAGTGAAAATGAACTTGTCCTTGATGAAGGTGCAAGAGACAATGACAGAGCTGAGTATATAATGTAAACAGAGATTCTGTATAAAGCTGGGGGGCCCCAAGGTAAACTAGAAATAAACTAAACATATAGAAAAGATAATTGTTCATTTTGATCTTTACACTGGGTAGAATGCAAATTAAAAAATAAAAACAGGGGCGCCTGAGTGGCTCAGTCGTTAAGCGTCAGCTTCTGCTTTCGGCTCAGGTCATGATCCCAGGGTCCTGGGATCGAGCCCTGCATCGGGCTCCCTGCTCCGCGGGAAGCCTGCTTCTCCCTCTCCCACTCCCCCTGCTGTGTTCCCTTTCTTGCTGTGTCTCTCTCTGTCAAATAAATAAATAAAATCTTAAAAAAAATAAAAACAAAAATAAAACAAAAACAAAACCTTCCATGAAATTTGAATGCATAACCTGAATTCCTAAGTAATCATTGCCTGAATGTGGTGTATTATTTGATCTGAAAATCCTTAAGGTTAAAAAGATGTTTAACAAATTTACTGCCTTCAAGTATCTGGCAAATTCAACTACAAACATATTTTGGAGGAAACCAACTTTAACTTAGTTATCAAAGAATTAACAGAAATGAAATTCCAAGGAATTTGAAACCACAATTAAAAAATCATTAAATATATGGGAACAGAAGGCAGAAGAACAAGAGCCAGCAGTAAGAGCACAAAACAGAAAACAACAACAAAGACTTTAGATACTGGAATGATCACAAAACAGAAAAAAATTATGTTTAATATCTATTTAAAATGTCCAAAAATTTCAGTTTATAAAAAAAAATCTAAAAGCAGCAAGAGAAAAAAAGGCAATCCCCTTTAAAAAAAAAGCCAATTAGACTGATGTTTGTCTTTTTAATGACAGATCCAGAAAATAGTTGATTAACATCATCAAATGGGCTAAGAAAAAAAAACTGTCAACCTTAAATTGTGTACTCATTACAGATATCTTCCAAGAACAAGGACAAAATGAAGATATTTTCAGAATTATAACTGATGGTTTTTGACACCAAAAGAACTTTACTACAGAGATTGCTAATGGGTGTACTTAAGAAACCTAAACAACAAAATTCTACAAATTAATATGTGAGATGAGATGGCACATACTGAATTTGGTAACTATATGGGTCAATTTAAACTAATAATTAAAACCATACATATAATGTCAGATTCATGGAAAAAAAAAAACCAAGATAAATCTAAAATAACAGACAACAAGAGTACATAAACTGGATGCAGAGAAATATAAATTAAGCTGTTCTAGCATATTTACACTGTTTGGAAGTAAGATATTGATTGACTTTACACTTTACTAAGTATGCATGTTAAAATTTTTATAAAAGTAATAAAAAAACAGTATATATATATATACATATAGTAAAAATACAACAGGGGAACTTCAGTAAATTCACAGGAGTTACTGGTATATAGAAAACAAAAGTTACTGGTATATAGAAAAACAAAGAAAAAACTTCTTTTTAAGTAATGTTATTTTGAAAAGACAGATACAGTTACCAGAGGATGTTTTTTAATGATGGAAGATAACCCATATAGAAATGTAGGGGCGCCTGGGTGGCTCAGTCGGTTGAGTGTCTCACTCTTGGTTTTGGCTCATGTCATGATCTCAGGGTCCTGGGATCAAGTTTCACATCAGGCTAAGGGGGGGTGCCTGCTTGGAGATTCTCTCTCTCTGCCCCTCCACCCATGTGAGAGCGCTCGCTTTCTCTTTCTCAAGTAAATAAATAAATCTTAAAAGAAATGTAGCACATGAGATAATTCTACTTTCATGACTCATTCAACAGTCATTCCACAAATGGTCATTCCAACCTAAGTGCGTGTTTAGAATTGCTAGACACCTTACTAGACACTTGAGATACAACGGAAGGCTGGACGACAATTATTATGTTCCAGGCATTTACAAAAGGACCATCTGACTAAGGATTTGGCTGCCTTTATAAAGAGTATGGACATTATCCTAGCAACACAAAGGCATGAGAGAGTTTTAAGCAAGAGGATGATATAATCAAAGCTGTATTTTAGAAAATCACTCTGGATTCATGATAAAGAATGTATAATAGATTCTCAAGACTTGGAAAGCTTTGTACCTATCCAAGAAAGAAATATTGACTGTGTGAACAAGGTAGTAGCAGCAGGTATTAAAAAAAATAGATTTGAATCTGAATATGTGAATTAAGATTTTTATTCTCAATTAAAAAGAACTGAATGGCCACCGGTATAATATAAGCAAGTGCCTACATTTATGATGGAATTCATCACCATAAATACAATTATGAGTTTATTTAAGCTGAGAACACTTGAACTCAGAAGTAAAATGTGCATGTAAGCTTTAAAATTAAGGACACTCAACCTGGATCAGGATGACAGTGCTAGTAAGTTCCCCAAGGACTTCTTTAATGGCATCCTGCCCAATAAAAGATGTAACTTATAAAATAATAATTAAGGAGAGCCTTGTGGGAAATCACGTTCTATGAATACACAAACTTTTTTTTTTTAAAGTCTAAGTTCACTTTTGATTTTGAACTTTGGAATAATGATGGGAAAAGTTAAAAGTTTCAAGTTTTCAGAGTGTTATAAGTTTTCTGCTTTAGAACTTTTTTTTTTTTTTTGAAACGCTTTATCTGAAGCTGCAGTTAATGATGTCCTCTGCTCTGCAAATTAAGCCAATGCTTTTACATCAATGAAAAGAGGTATTGAGAGAGAGAGATTGAATGTGTGAATATGGAATCTCAAGGACTATAAACCTCTTTTTGCCTAAATGTTTCATCTCCAGAGTTTCAGGTTCTGAAGGGTCTGCCCCAAATTTAAAAGTATTAGATCAAGGAGAAATTGCCTGTGTGACTCAAGAGTGTGGCAACCAAGTTTCTTTGCCTGTCATCACAGAGAGTCCTTGAAGCTGGGAAGCCAACCTCTCCTCTTTTGATAGTTAGCATGGCCAAAGAACTATTGTAAAAAGCACAGGAGGAGAACTAATATACATAATTAAATTACTAAATATGTGTGCATGATAAAAGAAAAATAATCAAGTAAATTAATCAAGGAACACAGCAAAATATTTGATTTTTGTCCAAATTTATGCTAGTTTATAATGTTAAAAATCATTTGTATTCATTTCTGTTATTCCTGAAAGAAGCTACATAACAAGATTTGTGAGTTTAAGGAAATTAAATTCTGCTATCTGTGCTCATTTAAACACTGCATTCACTTTCAAAAAATTTCTTTTTTCCTTTTTCCCTGAAAATTATCATTTGAGAAAGGGAAAACTATGTTTTCCACACCAGTTTGTCTGCTATTTCTTGTTGCTGCTCCTAACCTAATGGTTTTTTGTTTTTGTTTTTTTTTCTAGATGGCAGGTAAAAGTAATACTCTCACTTCTTTCGAGGGTTTCATGGATAGGTTTTTATAGTAATCACTGGAACAAAATGGAAAAAGTGATGCCATCCTGATTGATTGTAAAATCTTCCTCAAACTGAAATTCCACAGAGTGATGAATTCTACTTTGTTAGAAAGAAAATTATTAAGAACACCACAGATATAGTTGGAAAATAAGAAACTTCCAAGTTTGACTTTTATCTGTAAAGAATCTGTCCAATTTCTACCTTAAATGCCTGCATATATGGCTTTATTAAGGCTTTAAATTGATAATGCTGCTACTTATAAAATATAAGAATTTGATAGATAATACAACAACCCTTTTTTTTTTTTCCTTTACTACACTTACTAGTGATAATTAGGGGAAAGTATTTCTGTATTTTACTTTGCTCATCAGGAAATCCCATTTAGTAAAATCTCACAATCCCCAAATCAAACATTTGCTGAGCAGACTTTTTAAAAATGTGAGATTATTTTAAAAGTTTATTTTTTTTCCATTTTCAACACATTTAAGGCTAGTTTTAAAGGTGTCAATCACACTTTACGCCCTTATTTTATTATATGTTACTGGATACACAGAATGTTTAAAGATTATACCAAGTACTGTGAACCAAAAGGGGAAGCATAAATGGACACTGCAACTAAGTTCAGAGAAATTCAAATGAGGGTACACGATTGGGCTGGGTTAGTTTACTTCCAGCTACAGATGGGGAAAATAAGACAGGGAAAGATTTCTGGGCAGGTAGAGATTGATCTCCTGATTTGAAGATGAGGTAGAATAAAATGAAAAAATCAAGTAGGATGAGGTAGGATGAAAACAAGCTAAGAACAGAAGGAAATGGGAATGACATGGACAGAGATGTAGGAGACAGCAAGAACACAGACTTGGATTTAGGGGAAGAGTAAGAAAGTGACCGGAAAACAGATTTGTTATCATTTTGGAGAATGACAAATGCAAGACTGGGAAGTTTGGACTTGCCCTATAACCACAGGATAGTTCTGGGAAGGTTTTTAAACAGGGAAGTGACAGGGTCAAATATGGGTCAAAAAAAAAAAAAAAATCAAACTAGCCACAGTCTTGCAAGGGTAAGGAGTGGAGAAAGGAAACTGGTAGTACTGCCTTCCATGAAAGTAATTCTGAAATTTCAAGTTGTATATGACAAGTAAAGAAAGGCTTAATATCAACAAATACTTCTTTCATAGGCTCTTGAGACACAGAGCTCCCTGATATCAGAAAAACCTTGAAATATTTAACAGTGTTTAACTACAGTGACAAATTATTTTGTAGTGCTTATAGCAAACCAATCCAGCTTTTCATGCGAGTTAGCAGTGACAAGCAAGTTAACAAAAAGGAAGAGAAACAGACATAAACATTTACTTTCCATATTTAATACAGTTATTAACCACTGAGTGCCTGCTATGAGGGAACATACCTTGGAAGGAAAAAAAAAAACTGCATCCTAACATAGTATTAAAGATATGTATCTTCTCACCTTTCTCTGACTTATTCAGAAAAAGTGAAAATAGAAGTGAATTTAGCCATATATTTGTTAAGAAAAAAATTTAATTTTATCATCAAATTGAGCTAAAACAATGCTGCAGCACAGGAAAGAAATTTCAGGCGAAAAAAGCAGTAAGTTAACAAAATGTGTCATTCATTTATGTAGTGCTTACTGCATAATTATAAAATAAAGTATTCCAATTTGTGAAAAGTACAAAGAAAGAAAAGTATTATGTCACCAAGCAATTGGAGACTCTGTCCTGGGGCAACAGATTAAGGAAGACTTGAAGTCATAAAGGTGAGTGGAGTTTGCCTGATGAAAATAGGGAAAACTAGATTTTTGTCTTGGGTTTGCCATCTGTCAGCAACATCACCCTAACTACAGAAGAGAGGGAGTGATAATTTTTTCCACAAATCACACAGCAGTTGTTAGGACTGAATGGAAAAACATTTATTAAAATATATATTATTAGTCTTGGGGTGCTTGGGTGGCTCAGTCAGTTAAGCATCTGCCTTTGGCTTAGGTCATGATCTCAGGGTCCTGGGATGGAGCCCCACATCGGGCTCCCTGCTCAGTGAGGAGTAGGCTTCTTCCTCTCCCCCTGCCCCTCCCCCCGCCTGTGCTCTCTCACTCTCTCTCTCAAATAAATAAATAAATAAATACTTTAAAAAATAAAATAAATATATATAATCAGTCTTAATTCTGCCATTATTTTATCATATGACCAAGGAAAATTCACCTAGTATGTCCAGATTTTAAAGTGAGTGATCTAGATGCAAGATGATGTTTACAATTTTTATTTTCATCTTGAAAAAGTTGTATGATTATATAGTGACTTAAAGGGGCTTACCTTTTTACTCTTCTATTTAAAGCACTGATTGATTTTTTCTAAGTCAACTGTCATAAGCTTGAGGGGACGGAATAATCGTAGTACCTTTATCTCTTCCCAAATAAAATAGAGAAATTTTAAGTTTTGGAAAACCACTAAAACATCCACCACAGAAAATTAGCCAAAAACATTAAAAAATTTCAAGTTGCCTTGGAATCCTACATGTAAAAACATACCTACATTCCAAGAACACAGAAATAAGCCTTATTAGTTTTTAGAAAATCACAGAAATTGAATTTTAACCAAGACTCAACACACACAGATTAAATGATCATAAGCTCTTATCTATATTATTACTTTTAAATAAAATGATATATTTACTATTAAATACTTTTTGAGATATTTGAGTAAACATTTTCAAACATCTTTTCTAGTTATATGAATCCATTTACCTATAAAATACTTTCTAAATAACATGTTTTAAATCACATGTGACTTCTATTATAAGTTGCTTTTACAAACTAACAGTGGACATGATTAAGAATTTGACAGCCTTGGGCGCCTGGGTGGCTCAGTTGGTTAAGCGACTGCCTTCGGCTCAGGTCATGATCCTGGAGTCCCGGGATCGAGTCCCGCATCGGGCTCCCTGCTCAGCGGGGAGTCTGCTTCTCCCTCCGACCCTCCCCCCTTTCATGCTCTCTCTCAGTCTCTCTCTCTCAAATAAATAAATAAAATCTTTAAAAAAAAAAAAAAAGAATTCGACAGCCTTGGGGCACCTGGGTGGCTCAGTCGTTAAGCGTCTGTCTTCGGCTCAGGTCACGATCCCAGCGTCCTGGGATCAAGCCCCACTTTGGGCTCCCTGCTCAGCGGTAGGCCTGCTTCTCCCTCTCCCCCTGCTTGTGTTCCCTCTCTCGCTGTGTCTCTCTCTGTCAAATAAATAAAAATAAAAATAAAAAATCTTTAAAAAAAAAAAAAAAAAGAATTTGACAGCCTTGAGGCACCTGGGTGGCTCAGTCGTTTAAGCGGCTGCCTTTTGCTCAGGTCATGATCTCATGGTCCTGGGATGGAGACTCATGTTGGGCTCCCTGCTCTGTGGGGAGTCTGCTTCTCCCTTTGCCCCTTCCCCCCACTTGTGGTCTTGCACACACGCTCTCTTACTCTCTCTCTTAAATAAATAAATAAAATCTTAAAAAAAAAAAAAAAGAATGTGACTGACTTGCATAACTTGCATAACATAGAAATTAAAAAATGGGACAGGAAATGTGCTATGTTCAGAAATCATTTTAAGAATGATTTAAAAATATTTAATACTTAGGACAGGCTAGATTATGCTATAGTAACAACCCTCAACATCTCAGTGACTTATAATATAAAGATTCATTTCTCACTCATACCACATGTTCGAGTACTTGGTAGATAAACTTTGTTCTATTTTGTCACTCAGGGACCTAGGCCAGTGGAGGTTCTACCATCTGAGAATGCAGCATGTGGAAGGTATAACCATCATGTTTACTGTGAAGGGGAGTCTTCATGGTGTTCTCACCCTGTACTTCCATGTTTCTGCCTGAAAGTGAACCGTATCACCTTTACTCAAAGCCCACTAGCAAGAAAAAGTGTAACAGTCTTGCCTAACAACAAGGGGGTAGGAAGGCAAAAAAAAAACATATAAAGTGAACATGAACCATGCCTCTCATACAGAACCATGCAGCCTTAGAAGGGATAAGATGTGTTATATTAAGTCCAATGCCTTCCTTTAAGGGAGGAGACTGACTTCAGAGAGATTAATTGGCTTCATCAGACACATAACCAGGTAGAAGCAAAGCTGGAACATACAGTTCATCATGGCCTAGCTTTTAGTTTATTTCAAAAATTTAAAGGTTTTATTTTAATGACCGAGAAAACATTTTATAAGACCAATACTGAAGATGCATAGTTGTAGACACTGCGCGTCAAACCAATTCCACACTTTTGAGGATGGAACTTCAGCCTAGAGACGTCTCGGGTGTGTTTTAATTCTAATTCTCTGTGGGTAAAACATTTAATTTCTGGGTCATTGCCCAAAGCCAAGTAAATAGCTGAGGCCAGCACAATCTGGATAAGATGGGCAAGGATTTAATTTCATTACCTCCTTTTATATATTACACAGAAAGCCCAGTTATCTTTTTAATGTAGGTCCATTACTCATTTTCAGTGGTGAATGCCTAAGTTCACTGCAGATACTTAATTGCTAGCCAGGTGGCAGTGCCTTCAGTTTCTCCTGAATGTCATCATAGTAAAAGGACTTGCACCTTCTAACCCTGCCACTCTACCACTGTGCTCTCCAAAGGATTATCTATTAATACTTTTAGCTACAGAGGACAATCTCCTGGTTCATCCTCTCTCATTATTTTTTTCCCTTTTCTGAACAGATATGAGAAAAAAGAATATCCACACTTGAGATTCTTTTTTTTCTGTATGTGAATCTTATCCTAACATATTTTTTCTATTATACCTCTAGTTTTGTTTTGTTTTAATTCCACATGCATGGCCACTCTTTGATCTGTCTGAACATTTTACGCAGGAATGTTCAAAAGTTTTGGTCTCATCTCTCTGAAGTCAGCCTCTTCCCTTAAAGGAAGGCATTGGACTTAAAATAACTCATCTTCTCCCTTCTAAGGCTGCATAGTTCTGTATGGAAGGCATAGCTGCCTTCCAAAAGTTCTGGTCTCTTTTAAGTTATGTTTGGCTCTCCCAGCTTTTGGCCATCTGTCTGTTCATAGTTTCAGTCACTCACATCATTAATGATTATGAACTAGAGCTACCGTGGGGAAACCTTTCCCCACTGACCCTCTCTGACTTATGACTACAGAGCTTCACTCATGCCATCCTCTATTTAGCCAGAACATTTTACCGCAGTCCTTTTCAAGGCAAGGGGCAAGTGGCCTAGTCCACAATCCATTAGGAGGTTTTCCTAGCACATCTTGCACTTCCATTTGGGCTCTGTTATTAACTGGCTTATCTAATAAACTAACTTGCATTAAACTTGCTATACTTATGGCTGAAGTTATAATAAAGCATTTTAGCATAGACTTCACTCTAAATCCAGAGGGGTTAATATTAGACATTCCTCACACTTGAACCTGTCAGTAAGGGAAAAAGGTTTTGCCTGATAAATTTTAGTTTTTTCTGCAAGGATTCCCCATTTTCATAACCTGCTCTGTCCACATCTTGTCCCTCTTTGCTGCCCTGTGGAAGGAAGTCGGTAAAGGTAACTTCCATTTAACAAATGCCATGTTGTCATGTCACATCCTGACAGCAATGTCTGTCTGTGGCCACAGGGTAAGGGCCTGACCATAGGTGATGGTGAGTCTTCCCTTGAAGAGGAAAGAAGATGTTTTCTGTCATCTATGGAATCAAGAAGTCTTGAAAAGGAATCTGAAATTTTTAATACATCAAATAGATAAACAGGAAATCTTCAGTTCTCTTTATAAACCTATCTTTGCATCTGAATTCTGAGGAGTTAAAACCCCTCTAAGGATTAATGAGAAATGAATTTATGGGGGCGCCTGGGTGGCTCAGTCAGTTAAGCATCCAACTCTTGATTTTGGTTCAGGTCATAATCTCAGGGTCATGAGTTTGAGCCCGGTGTCAGGCTCTGCACTGAACGTGGAGCCTGCTTAAGATTCTCTCTCTCCCTCTCCCTCTGCCCCTCCCCCACCTCTCTCTCCCACTCTTAAAAAAAAGAAAAGAAAAAGAAATGAATTTATGAGGACTTTCACCATGTTTCCACGACCAGCAGCTAGATATGGGGAGTCCAAACTGAATAAAAGTGACCTCCCTTTTACAAGCCAAATGATCTACTTGCATGTACTAGCTCAGGGTTTTCTCTTTTGTTAGTTCTGAGTCTTTACTAAAGTTTTGCTTAAATGATCCATTCTAATATCTCTCAGTTACAGATTGGGAAAAATATTCAAGTGACCACTTGAGGAGGAGCACCTACAGGGACAAGAGTATCGCCTTAGGCCTGTGTTGTAAGAACAGCATTAATAATCATAGTTAAAGTTTTCTAGGCATTCTTCTAAGTTTTATCTCCTTTAATTTTACCAACAACACTAATGGATAATACTATTAATAAGCCCATTAATGGATGAGAAACCTGGGGCACAGGAGACTTAAGTAACTCATTCAAAGTCACACAGGTCATAAGCAGTAGAGGGCAGAGCCTCGGAGGGAAGTGAACCTTGTTTGAGAATGCTAGATTCAACTGTCTTTCCAATACAGTGATTCTCCTTTGCTGCACTGAGTATCCTCAGTTTGATTTTACTAAGGAAGACAGAGGGCTTCCACACATCCAAACACTGCAACTTACTGAGCTTGGTTTTATGGCTCTCCCATTGCCCTTTTATCCAATATAATACTTTCCTAATATTCCCTCAGTGATCACATAATTAGGATAAATTACAGAGCTATCACAACATTGGAATCTGATTATGTGCTATTTTCATGAATACCTTACTTTTTCCACATTCTGTTTCCTCTCAAATGTCTCAAATTGATGGAATGATTCTCGGGTTTTATTTATTCATCCAAGTAACTGCTTTCACTCTGCAGGTAAAGGATGCCCTCTGTATAGTAGTAAAAAGTATTTCTTTCTTTTACCCAGTCAGCTATCTTCAAAAGATCAGTCTTTATCAAGTATATGATGAGTGAATTAATAAATCTTAATAATTTCTGGAATAGTCCACTTATTCTATGAAAAAGAACAAAGTTAATAGTGTTGTCTTTGAAAGGTTTGGTAGAATACAAATGAATGAAGAGCAACTTATCAGACATTTTGAGGACTAATGTATACCGGAAAAGTTCCATAGCTTTCTCTTTCTCCTGTACTTCAAGTCAACTCACTAATCTGTGTAACACCCTCCTAGTCTAAATTCGAGAACGGTGAGGGTTTTTTCCCCAACCCTCACCTCTGGAGAAATGTCAGGCAATAGATAGTAAGAGAGAAAAACTTGGGCGCCTGGGTGGCTCAGTTGGTTAAGCGACTGCCTTCGGCTCAGGTCATGATCCTGGAGTCCCGGGATCAAGTCCCACATCAGGCTCCCTGCTTGGCAGGGAGTCTGCTTCTCCCTCTGACCCTCCCCCTCTCATGTGCTCTCTCTCATTCTCTCTCACACAAATAAATAAATAAAATCTTTAAAAAAAAAGAGAGAGAAAAACTTTTCAAAGATTGAAAAAGGAACCTTTGGGCACTGTTCTAGAGGTGGTAATAAGGTCAGAAACAAGAACAGGGTCAGCCTGTCTTTGTAATTCAGGCTCATTTGAACAGAAGAGCTGAAGAGGATGAAATCAAAAGAAAAGAAATGAAAACACTGATTACTTTCTCGTGTTCTCATGTATAATTTCAAAAGAAATCTCCATCTTCAAATGGCATTTAGTATGGGATCAAGTGAATACACAGTAACACTAAAAAGCAATCAATGTCTGTTACCCAACCCCTTAGATCTGTATCTTGGAAAAAACTTGTGTCTGAGAAAATATTTTGTTGAAAATGACTTTCCCTTATAAGTATAGATTGCTTCCTCATTACTTCTCTGAGTTTCCATAATTTATAGAAAAGGATACATGAGTTAGTTGGGAAAAGAATGAGCTTAGTCTCCTATTTTGGTCTTTAAGAACTGAGTCATTATTTGAGTGAAATAAGGATGTCTTTTTTTTTTTTTTAAGATTTTATTTATTTACTTGACAGAGAGAGACACAGCGAGAAAGGGAACACAAGCAGGGGGAGTGGGAGGGGGAGAAGCAGGCTTCCCGCTGAGCATGGAGCCCGATGCGGGGCTCGATCCCAGGACCCTGGGACCATGACCTGAGCCGAAGGCAGACACTTAACGACTGAGCCACGCAAGTGCCCCAAAATAAGGATGTCTTATTTCATTGTAACTACTGGCCATATCTTTATTACTAATGTTGGTTTATGAACAGATCATGGATAGAGCAACTGGCTGGAATCAACAGTAAGACACAAAGATACTGATTTTTTCGGGGCTCCTGGGTGGCTCAGTTGGTTAAGCGACTGCCTTCGGCTCAGGTCATGATCCTGGGGTCCCGGGATGGAGTCCCACATCGGGCTCCCTGCTCAGCGGGGGGTCTGCTTCTCCCTCTGACCCTCTTCCTCTCTCATTCTCTCTCTCTCAAATAAATAAATAATCTTAAAAAAAGATACTGATTTTTTCAGGAAGAATTAGTTGTTTCATGTTTTGAAAACCCAAAGAACTCTTAAAGAACTTGGAAACTGTTTTTTTGCTTTTTGGAGGTTTCACAGCAAATTAAAGGAAGTTATAGACATTTTCTATATACTCCCCACCCCAGTAGCAATTATTCTTTTAGTTTAGTATCTTTTTGGTTTTTGTTTTTGGTACCAAAAGATCAGGGGCTCTACTAAGTTTCCTTACAACTCTATGAATATATTGCAAGTTCAGGCCAGGTTGTTGGATTTGTGTCATGCACTGATGGGGGGGTTCTCAAGTTGTAGGCAGCTTCTATGATATATACTCCTGACTCCAATCTACCCAGAAACAAATAACATTTAGGGGAAATCCTGGTCAAACAGGTAACAGAACCTTTGTTTTGATTAGAACTGCAAAGGGAGAAATAGACAACAGTACAGGTTGCTATTTCCTTCACATCATCTCATAGCTTTTGGATGCCCATTTCCCACCAATGGAATTTTTTTTATAAAGGTAAGAAATATATGTAATGGGCGCCTGGGTGGCTCAGTTGGTTGAGCGACTGCCTTCGGCTCAGGTCATGATCCCAGGGTCCTGGGATCGAGTCCCACATCAGGCTCCCGGCTCAGCAGGAAGCCTGCTTCTCCCTCTCCCACTCCCCCTGCTTGTGTTCCTGCTCTCGCTGTCACTGTCTCTGTCAAATAAATAAATAAAATCTTTAAAAAATATATATATATATGTAAGCTGTACTTTATTTACATCCTATTAAATATGTTTTCTATAGTTGGCCTAATAAGTTATATCGTATGGAACCATGAACTAGGAAGTATTTATGAAATTTGAAGAACAAATTAGAAAGCCTTGTGTCAGATCTTTCTTAAAATGAAATTTAAGATTTTCACATATGGATAGTAGATGTCAAGGATGAGGAATCAAAAATAATACCCCCAAAATGTCTGTGTTCTAGCATAATTAGGGCAGAAATACAAGGGAAAATCAATAAAAAAAGAACTGATATTTTGATTTCAGGGGTTTGGCATCAGAAGTTACTCCTCCAGGGCAGCTGGATGGCTCAGTCTGTTGAGCACCGGCTCTTGGTTTCAGCTCGGATCACGATCTTGGGGCCCTGGGATTAAGCCTCATGTATGACTTCCACCTGTGTGTGGAGTCAGCTTGGGATTCTCTCCCTTTCCTTCCCTCCCCGTGCCCCTCTCCCTGTTGGCGCATGCTCATGAGAGTGCTCTAGCTCTCTAAAATAAATAAATAAAATCTTTAAAGAAAAAAAAGTTACTCATCCACAGAACCCATACTACCCAGCCTCCCCCCCCCGCCCCCAGCTTGTGGTTTCCTTTCTGTACTATCCTCTATCCACACTGGCCTTCAGTTTCCTGCCTCAAGTACTTTGCACTTCCTATTTTCTCTGTCAAAACTGTTCTCAAATATACTTGACACTACTCACCCTTCTCACCTTTCAGGTAACAATTTACATATTATCCCTTCCGAGACTTTCCCTAAATATCATATTCTAATTAGCTTCCCACTCCCTTTTATTTTCTATGACAGCAAACATTGTTTTGTTGCCAGCATAGCAATTCTTGCCATCTGTAATTATTTTCTTTATTTTCCTAATAATTGTTTATACCTCTCTCCCAATAGACTACAAACTTTAGGAGGCAGAGACTTTGCCTAACTTGCTAACTTTTATGTCTGAAACTTTGTACCTAAAAGGAATTCCATAGCTATGTGTTGAATGAATGAGTATGCATATGAATTAGACCCTAATATGAAACTGACCAAGTGGTATCATTCCATATATCAAAAAGCAGAGTACCTATGGAACAATGTTCCCACACAAGTAAAGACATTGTTATAGGTATCTCCTATTCCAGAAAAATCACCTGGCAAGCCTATTCCCTGTTTTCTCTCTGAATTTTGAATTCTGATATTTGAAATATATTTTTCTTTGTACTTTTTGGGTTGCTTGATATGCTTTTTAAAAAATACATATATTTTTATTATATATATTTATATATGTATATAAAATAAATACATATATTATTCCTTATAACATTTAACATTAAGATCTACTTTCTTGAACATTTTAAATGTACAATATACTATTGTTGACTATGGGTAGAATGTTGTAAAGCAGATCCCAGGAGCTTATTTGGCTTACTTAATTGAAACTTTGTGCCTATTTTTTTAGTCACTCTCTATTTTTCCCTGTTTCCAGCCCCTAGATAGTCACCATTCTACTCTTTGATTTTATAAATTTGACTATTTTAGATACCTCAAATAAGGGGAATCATGAAGTACTTGTCATTCTATGACCACCTTATTTCACTCAGCATAAAGTCCTCAAGGTTCATCCATGTTGTAGAATGTGACAGAATTCCCTTCCTTTTTAAGGCCTAGTAATATTCCCTATATGTATATGTCACATTTTCTTTATCCATTCAACTGTTGGGAGATATTTAGGTTACATTCACATCTTGGTTGTTGTGAATAATGCTGCATTGAACATAACAGTAAATATCTCTCTCCAAGATCCTGATTTCAATCATTTAGGATAAATATCCCAAAGTGGGATTGCTGGATCATATTCCTATTTTTAGTTTTGTTTGAAAGCTTCATACACTGTTTTCCTTAGTGCCTGCACCATTTTGCATTCCTACTAACAGTATGCCATGGTTCCAATTTCTCCACATCCTTGCCAATACTGACTGTTTTTTGGTTTTTGTTTTTGTTGATATTGCCATGCTAAAGTTGTGATGTGATATCTCATTGTGATTTTAATTTGCATTTTCCTTAGTGACACTAAGCATTTTTTTCTTATACCAACTGACCATTTACATGTTTTTGTTGTTTTGGGTTTTGTTTTGGTTGGTTTGTTGTTTTTTGGAAAAATGTCTATACAAGTCCCTTCCTTGTCCTTGATGTTTTCTTTGGAGAATGGTGGCATGGGGAATTACAGAATTCTGAGAATTCCACAGAATCCACTGTGGAAGAGAAACCCAAGAAACTGCAAACTCCATTTTTGAGAGAAATCTTATTTCTAAAACTTAGAGATGAAGAGAAAGAAAACAAGGACCTCTCTATGTTTATTATTGTTAACATTGCAACAGACTGCTATTTTCAGCTTCTAATTGTCTTTTGTACTATTTTTGATCCCCTGAATGAGGTAAAGGGAGAAATTAGCTATGAAGGAGTACTAAGAGCTCAGTTTTCATTAGCAACTCAAACCAAGCCAGTATCCATCACATCACAACTTCGCTGTAGGACATTTGAGGGGTGAGATTAATTATGTCACTGAATCACTCGGTTCCTGGTTTTAGGCCATCTTCTTCAGATATGCAGGGTTTATGCTAGTGGGATATATGGACTGAACTTTAGCACTATTTTTTTCCTTCATCTGACCTTTTTTGGGTGATGTCAGTTTTCTGACATCAGATATAGCATATGTTTTATTCCTCAGTTGCTAGGTATAATATAGTTTCTGAAATCTGATAATTTGAAACCTGTTACTGCACTTCAAAGAGCAGAAGTGTTTTTGAATATCCTTATTTTTATTAAGAAAGTAAATATTCAGATGTTGGTTTTCATCATCCTGACCCACAGAAGAAGTTATTCCTTCTGTGATTATCTCAGGATGGGGAGATATATGGGTGAACCAAGAAATACTTAATGCTGTTGATCATATGCTTGGCAAGAAGAGAAACCAGAAATAGAAGTCCTACAATCCTGGGGTCAAGTTACCATGGTTATGTCTTCTAAGTATATACTGGCATTCATTTTCCTCCTCCCAAATTCATACAATTTTTTTAAAGAACTTTCTAATTCTAGTGGCTCTATTCAACTATTTTTCACTGCTTTGCAGATAAAACAATGTCAGTGATAAAGAAACAGGATAGCCACATTTTCATCACTCTCATTTACTCCCTTTGGTTATTCTTGCCAAACTTAATAACACCTATCACTAAAGATGGAATTTTTTTTATCTCTGTGATTTTGGTCAATATCTTTGGGAGAAATAATTTGATTGTGACATCCTTCCTAAGAAGTACTTATATATCTTCAGTCACCTCTGAAGGTGACCACCTTATATTTGTCACATGTAAGTTTTCTGCACGTACTTACTTCTGAATTTTATTCAAATTATTTGATGCTAACAGTCTTTATTTGAACTGTAGTTCCCAATTTAGGTAGACTTTTGAAAATGAGACAAGCTTACACTGTACTAGTAATCCTTATTTTTTGTGGTAAAGAATAATTGAAATTTAGAGCTAATATTTTCCATCTTTTTGTTCATTGACCATCTTTGAACACATCTTTCAATATCAGCTCCTTTCTCAAGGACATAAACTTGCCTCTTTCCTCTTATGCAGCAATTCTAACCTTAATTGTTCATTATCATCTTCCATATAGCAATGTCCCCAAAAATGTGAGACTGACCCACAGTTTACATATATACAATGATTGATAAAAATCACTTGTAGGGCGCCTGGGTGGCTCAGTTGGTTAAGCGACTGCCTTCGGCTCAGGTCATGATCCTGGAGTCCCTGGATCGAGTCCCGCATCGGGCTCCCTGCTCAGCGGGGGGTCTGCTTCTCCCTCTGATCCTCTTCCCTCTCGTGCTCTCTGTCTCTCATTTTCTCTCTCTCAAATAAATAAATAAAATCTTTTTTAAAAAATCACTTGTATATTATGTTAATACATACTGTATATTTTTAGCATAATGATTAGTAATTGTCTTGTGATACAATACATCACACCTTAAATTCTAAAATAATTTTTTAAAAGCTTGAAACTACCTCGCATCTTAATTAGGCAGCTTCCAGTTCACTAATTCCAGTACTTTGTCTCTTTTGCTCAATACAAATGACTGACTTATTTTAGTTTACATTTTTTTTCAGTAAACCTACTTTTTTTTCCATGTTAACTTGATTTTGAAATTCCCCCAATGTTCCAATGTTCTTGAAAAAACTGATCTCAATTTTATTTGGTCTTATTTTCATGTATGTTCTGTTATATCCAGAGCCAATATCTTCTATAGCCACCCTGTTGCCAACTTCTATTTTAATGAAAACATCTGATATACACACTTGTTTTGATAATCCTAGGCTCCCTCTTGTTTCCTTCCCCCCCACACACATATATTAACAAAAAATATACAAAAATAAAAAATTATATAAGGAAGAAGCAAAGATAACTGACTGGCTTATTTTTCCTTTCTGATTGTCCACCAGATCAGTTACTGAAGGTGAAGTTAATAAGTCAATGAAAGCTCTACGAGGCAAGTAGCAGAGGGGAAAGACAATAAAAGTATGCCTACAGTGAACTGGATATATATTGCCTAAGAGATGTACCAGGCTTATTTATTTCACCTGCTTATACAAAACAAAACTGGACTTACAAAGATAAATGTTATTATTAAATCTAAAATCTTATTATCAGAATTGGTAAACTTTAAATTATTATGAGCTTCTAAACTGCCAACCCAGAAACAAAAGGATTTACCTGTAGGTTCTCTTTATTAGCTATTCCTCTTAGAGTATTCATTCAAGTTTCCTTTTTAAGAACATTAACTAACCCTGAAGCAAGATAAATGAAGGGGACCGAAATCTCAGAAGATGAATATAATATGCATTCTCTCCTTGGTTGAGAACCATGGCCCCAAAACATTCTGGCAGAAAGGAATCATGGTTACCCTGTATTTTCTTCCTTTTCCTGACTTTCAGTTGTTTGTCTCTAAATTTACCCTAAGGTTAGATGCGAAATACAAAGAGGAAAAAAAGTCATAAATTTTAAGTGAACTCTTAGGTGTTTTTTTGCATTTGTGTTGCAACTATTGCAAAAATACCAGTAGTCTTAAGATAATCAAGAAGAGGCAGTAATGAAATATCACAAAGTACAAATCTTTACATCTACTGTCCCTGTTTCATTTTTTGCCTTTTATATATTTCCCCCTAAGTAATTATGATATAAATGCACTTGTGTGTTATTGTTGATAACAAAATTCCAGAATATTGCAGGCTGCTTAGAGGAAAGAGAAAGATGAGGAGGAGATATTAATAAAAAATCAGAAATTATGAACAAGGAGAGGAGTTTGCAAAAAATAGTCATCAACTTTTTCTTCTATAGTTATCCTTCCCAATAGCATTAGAGATTTGCTGGGTCAAAAATATCTTGGCTTATGGTGATATGACAGGGCAGATGAAAGTGCGTCATATAATTCATTGTAATCGTCTACAAATCACTACACAATAGCATCAAAGTTTCAAAAGTCTCTCCTCTATGGTTTTTAAGTACATTATTCTCAAAGAAGTTTCCATACGCTTTTCTGAGGTAATGACAGTCCTGTCAAATTTTAGAGACATTTCTATATTATTTCAAAAATGGTAATTTCTGATTTTCTATAAAATGATTTTTACTACGTTATGCAAAAACACCTCATTATTGTTTTGCATTTGCCACCACTAAGTTTTCCTGCCTTCCTTCTTTCAGATATGTTGAATTGCCTTCAATGCTGATACTATACTTTTTGAAGAAAAATTTTGCTTCTTCGGGTTCAGTCATCCTTAAGTAGAGTTGTGTGTCTATTTTAAAGCAAGCTCTAATACTTTTCTCTTTCAAATTTTGCTTCAAATGGGATATAAAGCTGCCCTCTGCAGAGTGCTTCTTCTCTTTTTTCTTTTCTCTCTTCATTTCTTTTTTTCTGACGACAACTTCAGCTGCTTATATCTTGAAGGATCAAACTACCTGTCACTCACATTCCACAATTTAGAAGAAAAAAAAAGTGAGCAATTATAGGACCTGGATCCGCTGTAACAGCTCTATATCCAACAAGTGACATATCCCTTCACCTACTGTCCAGTAATGCAAGTAGTAATCAGCAGGCTCATGACATGTATGGAAACCTTACTGAGATGTGTACAGAATACATGTCTAGTTCCCCTCCCTAATATACATACTTTCCTACAAATCAATCTATCTTCACACATGGCACATATCATTGATTTTTGCTCATAAACATTGATTTTGGTGAAAAGAGGTTTTGTGTCATTTTGTGGTGGATCACAAATCCTAGACTACAGGACAGTCTATTCATTTCACAGAATCTTGCATTTATATTTTGCCCATGCTCTATCCAACTCTTAACTTATCCCACTGTTCTATCTATATTGGAATAATCCTCATTACTTCTCCAAAACTTTTTTCCTATCCCGGAAGTTCTCCTGGCTCTTTGGCAACCAGCACCCAGAGATCACACACTTCTTGAAACTGCTGCAGAACCTAATCATTGTTACACTTTGAGCATATAGTATAAATGACCTAGTTTTAGTAATTAACTCAATTGCAGGATCCTTCATTTCTATATATCTGTATAGTATATATAGGCAGTATCTAGTAAATGCTGTGAACTTGATTAATCTATTCAAATAAATTACCTAACATTATTTTTGGAGTAAAAGCTAACAACTTTAAACTTCTGTAACATATCTAACTGTTCAATCTATAATCTAAACTCTTTTACAAAAGTTACAAGAGATGGAAAAGGTAAAGTACAAAATGTCTTAAAGCTTTTTAAGGTGTCATGTATGTTTATAGTGTTATATAGCATCCTTCAAGATTATACAGTTTTATGAGATTCTCTAATGTCTAAGGAGGGAGCCCTCACCATTTAGAGTCTATTGTAGTAATAACACAGATATGATGGATACTGAACTTGTTCAAAAGAATGTTCTAAGGAAATAACTGTTATTTTGTTTCATTTTTCAAATACAAAAGAAAGAGGATAAATCAAGCAAAATTATGCTACAAGATTATGAACATGACTCAGAAAGTTTTGAAATCTCCTGATTTTTATATAATAAAAAAATTGATTAGAATGACTGTCACAGATTAAATTCTCCTATATACCCAAAAATTTAAATACCCTTCAAATCCTCAGAAGAATTCTGAAAAGTATGAATGAGGAACTCATGTTCAATGATGATAATAACATTCCAAGGCCAAACAGATAAATGGAGCAGCTAAGATTAAACAAAGTTTATCCTATTCTATCCCATTTCCTTTGCACTATTCTCAAATAACTAAAGTTGTAGAAATAAAATCTTAAGTAAAAGTATGGGTATTTTTTACTTCTATTGCATTTTCTAAACAATTTAAATAAATAAAATATAAATCTGCAGCACTCCAAAAAATACCAAATGGAATATGCTCAAATTTAAGAAATATGTTACTTCCTTCATAGATTTCCTTATGTTCCCTCCTTTCATTGGTCATGCTTATAATTTTTTCAGTCAGTCAAGGACAACAAAATATACGCAAGTGAAACAGACTAGCCAGACAGCAATAAAGGTTTATAAAAACAAAACAAAACCAAACAAGTGAATAGAATCCCAGCCCCGATGTGCAGAAGTGAGGCAGGTATTGGTTTTGCTAATTTGGCTAGATAGTAGATCAATCCATATTCAACAAATAAATCAAAGTTATGAAAGAAAAATAATAGGCTAGTTGATAAATGATAATAAATAAATATAGAATAAATAAAAAGTTGCCAGATATTCTGATATTAAAGTATCAAGATGCCTCCCCCTACCCCAGGATTTGCTAGGCAGCTCATAATTTAAATGGCTCTCAAGAGTGATATTTTACTGTGCCAGGTGTCCACATCCCAGTAGAGTTGCAGCATCAGAAAATGGATTTTATGGGGATATTAAGTTATGCATGAAATAAACAAAAAAAAACAGAGCCTACTTAAGCATTTTAAACTATAAATTATGTATAGATTTGGGTTACCTGTGCCTCAAAGCTGAAGACCTGCTAGAAACTCTTATATCATACCTTTCTCCATCCCTCACACTACTTCTTTTAACTTATTTGCTTAAATTTCCTCTTGAGATCATCTTTTTCTCCTCGCTAAGTTATAAGGCTGGACAAAGCAGCTCATAACACATTTGTATGGGTTATAAAGACTGTTTTCTCCCTCTTTCTCCCTTTCTTTCCATATTGATTTTGTGTTAAAATGATTGAAAATGAGACTCTTACAGAACTTTGAAAAATCTTACCCATTCTGATCGTGGTTACCATTGGTGAGATCACATAATACAACTATGGCTGCAGGAGTCTTTCCTAAAAACAGGGGTCGCAAGTACAGAACTCTCATAAACTGGAAGTTACTCAAATTTCATGTTGATTAGTCTACTCTCATAAGGAGAGAAGATATCAGACACTGTGGAATCCAATTTGCAAGAACATAATTTGTAAGCATCAGCTTATTACATTTTGTTGGACTATTTATCTGGCAGGATAAATGCAACAATTATTTATTCAAATAACTCTCTTCTAATAGGCTTATGATTTACCAATAACTGATAAAAGTATAAAAGTGACTATAAGGCATATATCAAAATATCAGTAGTTGTTATGAGGGATGAATTTTTGAATAATTTTTGATACAATTTATCTGTGCTTCCTAAATATTTTATATTGACTATGTATAACTTTTCAAAAGATATAAAACAAAAGATTATGTACATCATGATACATATACATATCTGTACACAAACACATGTATACACATATTATGATGTACAGAACCCTTAAGCTAAATAATATATATTCTTTGATTTAAAGTAATACTCCACTTTTCCCATTATAAACACATAGAAGCAATGTCCGCCTTGTCTAGTATATTTCACCACTAAACACTCATCTATGAACAGTGCTTCAAGGTTTAATTCTTTTAACAAGGGCTATGCCAGAATCTAAAACCATGTTAGAACATGTTTGATAGCCTTTCTTGGCAAGTATTTATTTTAAAACACTTAGGGCGCCTGGGTGGCTCAGTTGGTTAAGCGACTGCCTTCGGCTCAGGTCATGATCCTGGAGTCCCGGGATCGAGTCCCGCATCGGGCTCCCTGCTCGGCGGGGGGTCTGCTTCTCCTTCTGAGCCTCCCCCCTCTCATGTGCTCTCTCTCTCTCTCTCATTCTGTCTCAAATAAATAAATAAATAAAATCTTTTAATAAATAAATAAATAAATAAAATAAAAACACTTAGAAAGAGGGGAATTTTTCTTTAATATTAAATCTTCATCCATTCTGTAGTATCTGAGGTGTATTTTAATGAAGAGATTCAATCTTAGAAAATCCATGAGCTAAAAAGTTTGTCTTGCACAATAATTATGTTATCTCTTCACCTGCCATTTAGCAGAGCCATGACATTCAGATGGAAGCCAAAAACAAGAGGAAAAAGCTTCTTCCTGGCTTTTTCCATCTTTCCCCCCACCGTTGATATTCAGCAATATTCCATACATTTAGTTCAGAAACAAGACCAAATGCTTTTTTAAAAATAGATAATGTAGTTGAAATGTGTCTGAAGCCAAAAGCAGAGGTTACTAACATAATGATGGTCCTATAATAGCATATGCATTGTGAATACTCTTGAACCTTTGGTGCTTGTCTATAATATTTTTCATGATTCTTACATTCATGATGGTCAATCCACCAACTTCTAGAATTGTGGTAAAAACAATTTATGAAGGGAGTGCCTGAGTGGCTCTGTTGGTTGAGCATCCCACTCTTGGATTCAGCTCAGGCATTCAGCACGAAGTCTGCTTGAGATTCTTTCTCTCTCTCCCTCTGCTCCTTCCCCTGCTCTCTCTCTCCCCCTCTCGCTCTAATAAATAAAATCTTAAAAAAAACTATCTATGAAGGTATTTAGTAGATTGATGAATGATGCTGATATGCCTAGCTCATTTTGATGGTGAGATATTTTCACATCTAAAAATCAGCAAATTCCTGAGCTATACAATGTAATCATTCAGATTAAAAAAAAAAAAAGCTTAACTACAGAACTATTGATGTGTACTATTGTATATATTATACTGATTGTTTTTAAAAAATAAACTTATCTAACAGAATTTCTTTCCAGCCCACTATTTTGACACAGCATATCAAATCATGAACTTGAAAAAGCACAAAGTATTACATATGTTGCTAAACCTATTGCTGTTGTAATTACTTTTCTTCCTGCCAGAAGTTAAGTGTGATCCACAAAAGGCATATGATTTTACTAAAGTGTTGTAGGTTCCTTAAAATGTTATTTCTGTCCATTAATTTTAAGGAACAACTTAATATACAACTAGAAAAGACACATTCAGACTGATAAGCAATAGAACACTAAAAAGAAAGGTTAAAGACTGGTCTTTTACTTTGACTTATTTACAATGAATGGATACCTAACTCTCTTTATCTGAAAGTTGTAAAGAATTTCTGGTTTAATTTTGAAAATAGAATGGCCTTTGGAATCTGTCCATGACTCGTATCACAGTGCCACACTTAATATTCTTAAAACTTTGGTGCTTGAGTCTATAATATTTTTCATGAATCTTACAATCATGATGGTCAGGGTGCCTGGAATGGAAAAAAGACAGTCTGGGTGGCTCAGTTGGTTAAGCGACTGCCTTCGGCTCAGGTCATGATCCTGGAGTCCCAGGATCGAGTCCCACATCGGGCTGCCTGTTCAGCAGGGAGTCTACTTCTGCCTCTGACCCTCCCATTCTTGTGCTCTCTCTCTCATTCTTTCTCTCTCTCTCTCAAATAAAATCTTTTTTTGTTTTTTTTTGTTTCGTTTTTTGTTTTGTTTTTTAAATTTTATTATGTTATGTTAGTCACCATACAATACATCATTAGTTTTTGATGTAGTGATCCATGATCCATTGTTTTCGTATAACACCCAGTGCTCCATGCAGTACGTGCCCTCCTTAATACCCATCACCGGGCTAACCAATCCCCCCTCCTCCCTCCCCTCTAAATCCCTGTTTGTTTCTCAGGTCCATAGCCTCTCATGGTTCATCTCTCCCTTCAATTCCCCCTGCCCATTTTTCCCTTCCTTCTCTTAATGTCCTCCATGTTATTCCTTATGTTCCACAAATAAGTGAAACCATGTGATAATTGACTTTCTCTGCTTGACTTATTTCATTTAGCATAATCTCCTCCAGTCCCATCCATGTTGATGTAAAAGTTGGGTATTCATCTTTTCTGATGGCTGAGTAATATTCCATTGTATATATGAACCACATCTTCTTTATCCATTCATCCGTTGAAGGGCATCTCGGCTCTGTCCACAGTTTGGCTATTGTGGACATTGCTGCTATGAACATTGGGGTGCATATGGCCCTTTTCACTACATCTGTGTCTTTGGGGTAAATACCCAGGAGTGCAATTGCTAGGTAATAGGGTAGCTCTATTTTTAACTTTTTGAGGAACCTCCACACTGTTTTCCAAAGTGGCTGTACCAACTTGCATTCCCACCAACAATGTAAGAGGGTTCCCCTTTCTCCACAACCTCTCCAACATTGGTTGTTTCTTTCCCTGTCCATTTTTGCCATTCTAACTGGTGTAAGGTAGTATCTCAGTGTGGTTTTGATTTGGATTTCCCTGATGGCTAATGATGATGAATATTTTTTCATGTGTCTGTTAGCCATTTGTATGTCTTCTTCAGAGAAGTGTCTGTTCATCTCTTCTGCCCACTTTTTGACTTGATTATTTGTTTTTTGGGTATTGAATTTGAGAAGTTCTTTATAGATTTTGGATACCAGCCCTTTATCTGTAGTGTCTTTGGCAAATATCTTCTCCCATTCTGTGGGTTGCCTCTTTGTTTTGTTGACTGTTTCCTTTGCTGTGCGGAAGCTATTTATCTTGATGAAGTCCCAAAAGTTCATTTTTGCTTTTGTTTCACTAGCTTTTGGAGATGTATCTTGAAAGAAGTTGCTGTGGCCGATGTCAAAGAGGTTACTGCCTATGTTCTCCTCTAGGATTTTCATGGATTCCTGTCTCACATTGAGGTCTTTCATCCACTTTGAGTTCATCTTTGTGAATGGTGTTAGAGAATGGTCGAGTTTCATTCTTCTACATGTAGCTGTCCAATTTTCGCAGCACCATTTATTGAAGAGACTGTCTTTTTTCCATTGCATGTTTTTTCCTGCTTTGTCAAAGATTATTTGACCATAGAGTGGAGGGTCCATATCTGGGTTCTCTATTCTGTTCCATAGGTCTGTATGTCTGTTTTTGTGCCAGTACCATGCTGTCTTGGTGATCACTGCTTTGTAATATAGCTTGAAATCGGGCAACGTGATGCCCCCAGCTTTGTTTCTCTTTTTCAACATCTCCTTGGCGATTCAGGGTCTTTTCTGATTCCATACAAATTTTAGGATTGTTCGTTCCAGCACTTTGAAAAATGTCATTGGAATTTTGATCAGGATGGCACTGAAGGTATAGATTGCTCTGGGTAGCATAGACATTTTAACAATGTTTATTCTTCCGATCCATGAGCATGGAATATTTTTCCATCTTTTTGTGTCTTCTTCAATTTCTTTAATGAGTGTTTTGTAGTTCCTAGAGTACAGATCCTTTACCTCTTTGGTTAGGTTTATTCCGAGGTATCTTATGGTTTTTGTTGCTATTGTAAATGGAATCACTTCTTTAATTTCTCTTTCTACAGTTGCGCTGTTAGTGTATAAGAAAGCAACTGAGTTCTGTGCATTAATTTTGTATCCTGCCACATTACTGAATTGCTGGATGAGTTCTAGTAATTTGGGGGTGGAGTCTTTTGGGTTTTCCACAAAAAGCATCATGTCGTCTGTGAAAAGAGAGAGTTTGACTTCTTCTTTGCCAATTTGAATACGTTTTATTCCTTTTTGTTGTCTGATTGCTTTTGCTAGGACTTCTAGTACTATGTTGAACAACAGGGGTGAGAGTGGGCACCCTTGACGTGTTCCTGATCTTAAGGGAAAGGCTCTCAGCTTTTCCCCATTGAGGATGATATTCACTGTGGGTTTTTCATAGATGGATTTTATGAGCTTGAGGAATGTTCCCTCTATCCCTATACTCTGGAGAGTTTTAATCAGGAAAGGATGCTGTATTTTGTCAAATGCTTTTTCTGCATTAATTGAGAGGACCATATGGTTCTTCTCCCTCCTCTTATTAATGTGTTCTATCACATTGATTGATTTGCGAATGTTGAGCCACTCTTGCATCCTGGGGATAAATCCCACTTGGTCGTGGTAGATGATCCTTTTAATGTATTGTTGGATCCTATTAGCTAGGATTTTGTTGAGAATTTTGGAATCCATATTTATCAGGGATATCGGTCTGAAATTCTCCTTTTTGATGAGGTCTTTGCCTGGTTTGGGGATTAAGGTAATGCTGGCCTCATAGAATGAGTTTGGAAGTTTTCCTTCTGTTTCTATTTTTTGAAACAGCTTCAGTAGAATAGGTATTATTTCTTCTTTGAATGTTTGGAAGAATTCCCCAGGGAATCCATCAGGCCCTGGACTCTTGTTTTTTGGGAGGTTTTTGATCACTGCTTCAATCTCGTTACTGGTTATTGGCCTATTCAGGTTGTCGATCTCTTCCTGTTTCAGTCTTGGCAGCTTATAGGTTTCCAGGAAGGCCTCCATTTCATCCAGATTGCTCAGTTTATTGGCATATAGTTGTTGATAATAATTTCTAATAATTGTTTCTATTTCCTTGGTGTTGGTCGTGATCTCTCCCCTTTCATTCATAATTTTATTAATTTGGGTTTTCTCTCTTCTTTTGGATAAGTCTGGCCAGTGGTTTATCAATCTTATTAATTCTTTCAAAGAACCAACTTCTAGTTTCATTGATCTGATCTACTGTGTTTCTGGTTTCTAATTCATTGATTTCTGCTCTAATTTTAATTATTTCTCTTCTAATGCATGGCTTAGGCGTCGTTTGTTGCTTTTTCTCTAGTTCTTTAAGATGTAGAGTTAGTTGGTGAATTCAGGGTTTTTCTATTTTTTTGAGTGAGGCTTAGATGGCTATGTATTTCCTCCTTAGGACCGCCTTTGCAGTATCGCATAGGTTTTGGACCGATGTGTTTTCGTTCTCATTGATTTCCATGAATTGTTTAAGTTCTTCTTTGATTTCTTGGTTGACCCAAACATTCTTGAGCAGAGTGGTCTTTAGCTTCCAAGTGTGTGAATTTCTGCCAAATTTTTTCTTGTGATTGAGTTCCAGTTTAAAGCATTGTGGTCTGAGAATATGCAGGGAATAACCTCAGTCTTTTGGTATCGGTTGAGACCTGATTTGTGACCCAGTATATGGTCTATTCTGGAGAAAATTCCATGTGCGCTCGAGAAGATTGATATTCTGTTGTTTTAGGGTGGAATGTTCTGTAAATATCTATGAGGTCCATCTGGTCCAATGTGTCATTCAAAGCTCTTGTTTCCTTGTTGATTTTCTGCTTAGATGATCTGTCCATTTATGAGAGTGGAGTGTTGAGGTCTCCTACAATTAATGTATTGTTATCAATATGACTCTTTATTTTGGTTAACAGTTGGCTTATGTAGATGGCTGCTCCCATGCTGGGGGCATAGATATTTACAATTGTTAGATCTTCTTGTTGGATAGACCCTTTAAGAATGATATCATGTCCTTCTGTGTCTCTTATTACAGACTTTAGTTTAAAATCTAATTTGTCTGATATAAGAATTGCTACCGCAGCTTTCTTTTGAGGTCTGCTGGCATGGAAGATAGTTCTCCATCCCTTCACTTTCAGTCTGGATGTATCTTTAGGTTCAAAATGAGTCTCTTGTAGACAGCATATGGATGGGTCCTGTCTTTTTATCCAATCTGCAACCCTGTGCCGTTTTATGGGAGTGTTTAGGCCATTCACGTTGAGAGTGATTATTGAAAGATATGAATTAATTGTCATCATGTTGCCTGTGAAGACGTTGTTTTTATAGATTGTCCCTGTAAATTTCTGTTGTAGATCACTCTTGGGGTCTTTCTCCTTTTATAGAACCCCCCTTAATAATTCTTGCAGGGCCAGCTTAGTGGTCACATATTCTTTCAACTTCTGCCGGTCGTGGAAGCTCTGCATCTCTCCATCCATTCTAAATGACAGCCTTGCCGGATAAAGTATTCTTGGCTGCATGTTCTTCTCATTTAGTACCCTGAATATGTCTTGCCAGGACTTTCTGGCTTGCCAGGTCTCTGTGGATAGGTCTGACGTTATTCTGATGTTCCTCCCTCTGTACGTAAGGAATCTCTTCCCCGTAACTGCCCTTAAGATGGTTTCCTTGGTTCTAAGATTTGCAAGTTTTACTATTACATGCCGGGGTGTTGGCCTGTTTTCCTTGATCTTAGGAGGGGTCCTCTCTGCCTCTAGGACTCGAATGTTTGTTTCATTCCCCAGATTAGGGAAGTTCTCAGCTACGATTTGCTCAAATACATCTTCTAGCCCTCTCTCTCTCTCCACTCCCTCCGGGATTCCAATGATTCTGACACTGGAACCCTCACGGTGTCACTTATTTCTCTGATTCTATTTTCATGGATTCTGAGTTGGTTTTCCCTGGCCTCCTCTTTTCCCTTTTTATCTATTATATTGTCTTCCAGGTCACTTATTCTCTCTTCTGTATCAGTTACCCTAGCTGTTAGATTATCTAGATTGGATTGGATCTCATTGATAGCATTTTTAATTTCTGCCAATTCCCTTTATTTCTGCCCTTAGAGACTCTATGTTGCCATTAATTGATTTCTCCATTCTAGCCATTGTCTTCACAATTGCTAGCCTGAATTCCCTCTCCTACATCTTGGTTATATCTGCATCCATTTGTAAATCTGCAGCGTAAGTCATAATCTCTGAGTCTTTTCTGTTTTGGGGGCTCCTCCTCCTAGTCATTCTGTTGATGGGTGTTTGAGGGAATGTATAGAGTCCAAATTATTGACCAGAACCCAAGCAAGATGCACCTGTTTTCTTGGGACCTTAGGGTTGCTGGCCTCTTGTTTTCCCAGCCTGTCTTCTGCGGGAGGGGCCTGCCGCACTGTTACTCAGGCAACCCTGTTTGGGCGGAGTTGCCCTGTTCCCCTGTGGCGGGGGATGGGCTCAGCAGGAATCAGTCTTTGGGGCTTTTGTTCTCTGGTGGCTTTCCCTGGCGGCTTTCCGCGTCTCTTCCAGGAGTCAGAGCAGAAGAGACCGTTTCCAATCCTCTGCCTCAGAGCAGAGAGACCTCAGTCTGTTCTTCAGTGAGCTCTCCAGGCCACACTGTCTCCGTTTCTGTCCATGCTGCTATAAACTGCAGCGTCCTGGGTTGTGCGCCCCTCCGCAGCGCTCCTAGTCCTGCCTCCAGGTCGGGGCACGTCTCTGCCCTTTGTGCTTGTAAAACCACCAGCAGCTCCCAGTTTGCACGCGACTCCGCCACTTGGGGTCCTGTCCCAGGGACTGCAGTTCGCGTGTGTGCGACTCCGCCGCTTGGGGTTTCCACCCCGGAGGTTGCAGTTCACCGGCGGGACCCCGGCACACCGGGTTTCCATCTCGGAGGCTGCAGTTCGTGTGCATGCCACCGTTGCTCCGGGTTTCTGTCCAGGCGGCTGTGGTTCACGTGCACGCGATCTCACTGCA
This sequence comes from Mirounga leonina, assembly GCF_011800145.1. NCBI lineage: Eukaryota > Metazoa > Chordata > Mammalia > Carnivora > Phocidae > Mirounga > Mirounga leonina. The sequence goes on from NW_023270305.1 coordinate 60,769,376, forward strand.
CTGGTTTTCCACCCCGGGGGCTGCCCTAAAGTCCTTTCCCGTCGCTACCGGTCTGCGGTCTGCGAGTCTGTGCCCGTCCACAGCGCGCGAGGCTGTCACTCACCGGCAGCGTAGGATCTCCACGGCCAGGCACCCTCCTGCTGCCGTATATCCTCCAATATCTGCCCACAAAATCACGGCTCTCCACTTCGTACCTCAAAACCAACCGTCTGCAATATTCTGTTTGTAGAGATCCAGATCTTCTTACATCTCAGGCTGATTTCGTGGGTGCTCAGAGTGGTCTGGTAGAGATCCAGCTCAATTCCGGGGACCAGTTGAAATAGGGTCCCCTAGTCCTCCGCCATCTTTCCCCCCCTAATAAATAAAATCTCTAAAAAAAAAATCATGATGGTCAATCAATGACTCTGGACATATTACTTACAAATTGCCACTCAAATGTTTCATCTGAAGCAGGTCATTATAATACATACTTTTTAAGTTACTGTGAAGATTAAGTAACAACACTGCATAGCAAAATTGCGCAGCATAACTACATCTTCTAAAAAGCTATAGTTTTGTTTCTCTTGTTTCACTAAAGAAACTGTTAATGTTCACTAAAGAAAGCCATCAGAATTAATGATAAGCCATGTGCTTCCTTTTTATTTATCTTTATTGTTTAAGGGAGGCTATTTTTGTCTCGGGGCCAATGATATTTAGATAAACAGTAATGGGACATTTCATGTTAATGTCTGGGAAGACAATATTGTAAAAAAAAAAAGTGTAAATTTTTCAGAAATTAATTTATCAATTTCCCCTAATTACACTCAAAATGACAGCAATTTTTTTCATTAGACATAAGGTGATTTTAGAATTTACATGGAAGTACAGAGTACTTTGGGGAGTATTACTCTACTCTGTATCAAAAAAATATTATATAAGTATAATAATTAAAACAATGTATTGTTGGAGGGTTTGAAAAAATATAACAGTGAATCAAGAAAGAGCAGGAAGAAATAAACATGTGCATATGTACAAACCCAATGTATGACAAAAGTGGTACTCAAGAAAAGGGATTAAATAAATAATATGGGGACACCTGACTATCCATACTAGAAATATTAAAATGCATATCTTTCTCACACCATACTTAAAAATAAATTTTAAATGTATAAAAGAACTTGAATGTAAAAGGCACAGCTGTAAATATTTTCAAAGAAAATATAGAAAAAGTACCGTTGTGATCTTAGAGTAAGAAATTATTTAACAAGCTGTAACACATACAAACTCTATAGGAAAAAAAGGGGGAAATCACATGCAGGGTGGCTCAGTCATTCAAGCCTTTGCCTTCGGCTCAGGTCATGATCTCAGGGTCCTGGGATCGAGCCCTGCATCGGGTTCCCTGCTCAGCGTAGAGCCTGCTTCCTCTCTCCCCTGGCTGTGCTCTCTCACTTTCCCTCTCAAATAAATAAATAAAATCTTAAAAAAAAAGATCTTATTTTAATTTAGAGACATAATATAGAAAGAGGTGAAGTCTGCAAATTTTGAAAAAGTATTTCTAATACAAAACTGACTGAGACTAGTGTTAATTCAGGGGAAGGGGTGCTGAATGGGATACAGAGTCTGCATCTAAGGTAGGTCAAAGATGCTTATAAAGCTCTAATTACACTGGCAATGATCAAATGACCAATTCATTATCATTCTGCAAACTGTTCATAATGACCTTATACAATCTTTTGTATGTCACTTGAAAATAATAAAACTTTACAAATATTATATGTAGCTTTAAAAAAGATAGGGAAAAGCTTAATGACATTGGATTTGGCAATGATTTCTAGGATAAGACATGAAACACACTGGTAACAAAAATAAGGTAATTGGACTACATCAAATTTAAAAATGTCCATGCATCAAAAAACACATTAACAGAATGAAAAGTGAGCTCAGGGTATGGGAGAAAATATTTGCAAATTATGTATCTGATAAAGGGTTAATGTCCAGAAAATATAAAGAACTCCCATAACTCAATGACAACAACAAACAACCTGGTTAAAAAGTGGGAAAAGAACTTGAATAGGCATTTCTCCAAAGAAGATATATAAATGGTCAATAAGCATGAAAAGATGCTCAACATTAGAAATTCCTGAGTAAATGCAAATCAAAACCAAAATGAAAAAAAAAATGAGATATCACCTTCCACCCATTAGGATGGCTGTTATCAAAAGAATAATAATAACAACAACAAAAGCAAAAATAACAAGTGTTGGTGAGGATGTAGAGTAATCAACACCCTTGAGCACTGCTGGTGGGAATGTAAAATGATGCAGTCACTATGAAAAATAATATGGTAGTTCCTAAAAAAAAAAAAAAAATAGAATGACCATATGATCCAGCAATTCCATGCCTAGGCATATACCCAAAAGAACTGAAAGCATGATCTCAAAGAGATATTAGTCAACAACATGAACATACTTAACACTACTGAATAAGTGATTATGATGGTAAATATTATTTAAGATGTATTTTACCACAATTTCTTTAAAAAAAAGGATTTAACTCTTTCCTTGCTAAGAAATAACAAGTGAAGCATCTGTGATTGACATTAAAATATCTCAAAAGGTAGTTCTTTCAAATTAGCTTGAGATATTGTATTACTATCCCTCAAGTAATCTTCTGATTTTATATATGCAATAATAATTCTCAGAATAACTCATATTGCAGCTTTTCTATATTTTTCTAGGTTACAACAAGACCTTCAGGACAGTAGATATGCTAGGCAGCTGATTTTTATATCATAATACCATGTCTCTATTATTTTTGGTTAAATAAAATCAATTTTGGTTAAATAACATATGCCCAATGAGCTTACAAAAGCAGTTGAAGCAATCTCATAATTAATCAGCTTATATTCACCATACTAATTTGTATTTCAAAAATCTGAGTCTCAGTAGAGGTTGTCTACTCTCAACAAAGCTGTATTTTTAGTAACCAAACCTTGTCTCTTGCTTAGAAGTATAGGAGGCCCCATTATACACATAAGCTCTTCATCTCTTTGAAAGGGACTGGTTATGTTGCGGCATCCATATATTCTGATCCCATGTCAAATACATTATAAGAAAGCGTGTGTGTGTGTGTGTGTGTGTGTATGTGTTTTCAGATCAATTCATGACTGATCCTAGAGAGTATCCATGGGGTGTTATTAAGTATTTAAGATTTATTGATCTGTTTCACTATAAATGTTAGGAAAAGAGGGATGCTAAAAAATCATTGTTCAAGCTTGCAACATCTTGCAAACTTGAATTTAGACTTCTTATGTACACTGTTTTTTTTTTTAAAGAACAGTGAATGGATAAATTGTCATAGAGTGAGAAATATTTACTCTAAAAATGGGAAAGGTTTTAATTTGATCATTCATCATCTGTCTCCGTTGAACCTTTGTTCACATGTTGTGTGACAATCCAGAATATATTGCTGAGGACACAAAAAACAGTTAGCATTCTTATTGCTAACATTTGTAACCTTTCCAGAAACAAATTCTGACAAGCTGAAGCTTGGTGGGATACTATCTATTCATTTCTTTGAAATGTTTCATGTACACATTATTTACATCTTACTGTATGTGTTAACAAATGCAATAAGTTGCATTGTCAGTAGAAAAGATGAAATGCCTTTCCACAAATCAATAATTAAGACAAATCACTTATATTTCAATAGATTATACATTCCCAGAAAACTTGAAACATAAATATTAATATTTATGGTTAAAACGATGAAGCCAATGTCACTAAATTTTATTAAATATATGAAGAAATATATTTAGTGTAGTGGAATTTTAATAATGGCAAATTTTCTGCATTTGCATCTAAGAAGAAGGGTATGAAAATTCTGAAGAAAAATTAAACCTTCATACTAAGAGTCAAACACCACTGTTTAGTTCAGTAAACTGAATTGGGAGTGGATAAACTACTCATTGGATATGTATTCCTTTTCTAACCAATTTTTTTCTTTGAGTCATTAGAGAGAAAAGCAGATGTTGATATGTATTTAATAAATCTACTGCTGTCAAAATATTTCTGTAGACTTGAGACATGATTACAACTGGACATATAATTACTGTGTGTTGCTTTTTCATTATTGTGTCCATATAAATAATTATATAAAATATGCCCTTTAAGACAGATAAAGAAGATATGGTAAATTGCTTCCTGGAGGATTCTTTAGCACATAATAAACTACTTCCCGTGTGATTCACTTCTGGGCACTAGAGAACTGTACAAAACCTAGGGCTTTATATGTAATTCATAAAATCAGAGAATTATACAACTGAAAGGCAACAATGCAACTCCACAGTTTGCATTCCAGACACATGAACTGACTACCACACAGATAAACAGAGCTGATCACAGAGGGTCATACACCCATTCTGCAGCATTGAGAGAGAAGAGTCAAAGTTTTCTAGTTCCATGGAAGTTTTTTTTTTCTTCTCCTCTCTTCTTCCTTCCTTCTTTCCTTTCTTCATCTCTCCCTTCGATTTTATTTCATTTTCTCTCTGATATATAAACTCTTTTCTACTTTTTTCCCCCTTCATTTCTCTTTCTCCACCATTCCTAACTCCTACTTCCCAGGTCAAATAAAGATAAAATTGGTCCAGCTGTGGTCAAGTATCAGTCAAGTGTTGAAATATATGGAAAGGACAAAAGCTTGAATAATAAGTTTATTACTTGAGGCAACATAGGATGCATCTTCACATTGGAGTAATGAATAGATAATACACAAATGCCACAAAGTAAAAGACAGATCACATTTTGTTGGGAATCACAGGGATAGGAATTTGTGGCAAAGTAGAAGACTATAGTAAAATCAAAACATTGCTTAACAGAAAATTACAGAAAAGTTGTCATGAATACCAGTAAGTTTATACAGTTCATGGGTTGGGATACAATGTAGTGTGAGGTGAAATAAACAGTATAGATTAAATAATTACTGGTTAATGTAGAATGGCATGAAGTTAAGTCATATATTTATCCCTGTACCAATATACCTTCCACCATCTTCAAATAACTTCATGTTTTTGGAAACATAGATACATTTGTGCTGCTGATTGGCTCAGAGCCTCTTAAGACCCATCTCCCAAGAGGTCAAGGTCACAACTAACAATAACAACAGCAATGGCCTCTAAAACTCATGTCAGCATTTATCGTATGCTGTATGAAAATGGCTGTCACCATTTTATGCACACACTTCACCTTCTCACCTAGAGACCAATTTTCTTGAGGCAACAGGTTTTTTTACACATCTTTGTAGCCTCTACAGTATGTACCACACTGTTTCTGACACAGAGCACATGCTTAACAAAAGATGCATAAGTAAAATCTGACTCTGGCAATGAAGCTACTTTAATGACCTGTGATATTCTCTGAGAATAAGAAGGTACTCACAGGGTCAAATGCATAGAAATATGGACGTGGCACTTTTATAGTTCTATGAAAGACATATTAAATTCCATTTCCATGGCAATTTCACATATTATCCAGAAGTACCCATGCCAAATCAGTCTATCTTTTTGCTTGCAAATCACACTTGATTTTAAGCGTGTTTTTGTTATATGACTAATTGGGAAGTACCTTTGCAAAATCTATCTCAATCACATTCCACCCCCTCCAGGGTTACTTTTATCTTTATAAATCAAAACCTGATCTTATACTGTCTCCAAACGGTTGTTGGCTTCTAGGACAGAATGTATAAAAGTAAATTATTCAGGGATGCCTGGGTGGCTCAGGCGGTTAAGCTTCTGTCTTCAGCTTAGGTCATGATCCCAGAGTCCTGGGATCAAGCCCTGTATTAGGCTCTCTGCTCAGCGGGGAGCCTGCTTTTCCCTCTCCTTCTGCCTGCCTGCCTGCCACTCTACCTGCTTGTGCTCTCTCTCTCTCTTTCAAATAAATAAAATCTTTTAAAGAAAGTAAATTATTCAGGCTGTTACTCAGGGATTTTATAATTTTTTCCCGAACTTTTCCCTAAAAAGGTATTGTTGAAAATACACACTATTTGCCATATTAGCATACACTCAATTAAGGTTTAATTCCCCTCTGTTTTCTTTTCCTCTCCATACGTGCACACCACCATCTAAAATATACTACTAGAATAAGAATCCCACAAGATAGGGGTGCCTGGGTGGCTCAGTTAAGCTCTTCCTTCGGCTCAGGTCATGATCTCAGAGTCCTGGGATCGAGCCCTGCATCGGGCTCTCTGCTCAGAGGGGAACTGCTTCTCCCTCTCCCTCTGCCTCCCCCACAGCTTGTATTCTCTCTCACTCTCAAATTAAAAAACAAAACAAAACAAAACAAAAAAACCCACAAGATATTTGACACAAAAATCAGTCTCATATTAAAATATTCTTAATAAATGCTACATACTATCAGTCATAATTTGCATCAAAATTTCTGAAAAATCTGACAAGAAATCCTGCTTCATTTTTTTAACTCAGAATTTTTCTTTTTTCTTTTTTTAGAGAGAGCTATCACGTGCATGTGGGGAGGTTCATGCAGAGAGAGGGGGACAGAGGGAGAGGGAGAGAGAGGGAGAGGGAATCTTAAGCAGGCTCCACGCTCACCACAGAGCTCCACACGGGGTTCAATCTCACGACCTTCAGATCATGACCTGGGCTGAAATCAAGAGGCAGATGCATAACTGACTGAATCATCCAGGGACCCCAAACTCAGAGTTTTTCTAAGTACAGTATCAAACCCATTTTTGTGCGTGTATGTGGCAACTGCAGACATTCCCATAAAGCTTATTCATTCAATACCTACTAAATACTCTTTATTCCTGGTACTCTACTGGGTACTGAGGCTCAATCTGATGTTTCAGTAATCCTATGCTCTATGTCTGTCTTCTGTTCCTCACTCTTTCAGCCATACATCAACTCCTGAACCTATCATGGTCAGAAATTTCAGTCCCTTTATTCGGACTGTTACCATTAGCCAGAAATGCACCTCTGCGTATATCTTATCATGCTTCAAGCACCAGATCAGCACCTTTTCACTCTGTAAAACTTATCCCAAATTTCTATCCCAAATGCAAAATTAATTTTACCTATTTTAAATTCTGTTGGCATTTTAGTCAGACACACTGTTAGCCATTAGTTGTTTACTCTTTCCCTCACAACACTGTGGTTCTTTGTAGGTAGAATTTTAGTTACTTTTATATCCACACCCTTTCCATTTACACAATGTCTCCTACACTGTAAGCATGTAAAAAAATGTTTGTTGAAGTGAATTTTATATTTAATGACAGAGAAAGACCTTAAAATTTTATCCTTCAGTAACCATATCAGGTATTTCAGATCCTATCAGCATTGCCTATTTCTTGTTCTAGCTGCTATTCAGCAGCCAGCTTTCCACTGGTTTGAAGCACTTCCAGGCATATTTCACTCACCAGAGCCCTGAATCATGGCCAGGTAGAGCTTTTTGTTCCCTGTCCATGTGCTTCCTCCCAATCACAAAGAGAAACACCACTCGCCCACTTGAAGTGTTGGGAGCTGGTTGAAAAATTACTTCTCTTCTTCAACTCCTCCTCTACCACGATGACTGCTGCCATGGAAATTCATAGGGCTTAGTAGGGTCCAGTCCCATGAGAAAGAGTAATAAATTGTCCTTGGTGAAAGGCAACTTGAAAATGTCCTTGCGTAGTTGCCTTCCCTCCTTCCCCGAAGCATTCCCCTGGCCCCTCATTACTGCTCCTTGGGCTTACACTTTTTAATACAGTCGTAACTCAGAAACTGTCTTAGTCTCTGCTTTATGGGAAAATCAGATAGGGACTGAGATCTTAGTTAATATCTAATTATTCTCATAAGCTGTATCTGTGTTTCTAGAATGAATGGACAGCATAAGAAAGACAGCTTTGAGAAAGTAATCTCCAGGCAACTTTCATCATGAAACTGGTGTTAATCAAGCTCACATTTACTCACTCTTTTCCTCTCACAAATATATCCATACACATTATCCCCTTATAATTCCATAGTTTGCTGCTCTCTGATTAAGGGAAACATTCTTTTCAACATATTACTAATACTATTTATTATTATTATTACCATCATCTTCATCACTAATCTATAAGTAGATTACCACAGCTATCATCAGTTTAGTTGTTGCAAATAACAAAACACTGATATTTCAATTCATATAAAACTTCTGTGTGCTCTTTTATACGTGGATTAAATAAGAAAATGTAGGGTCTATTTCAGCACATTGCCATTTTTAAAAACTTAATAAAATTGTTAGTACGAAGATTCTGCAAAAGGTTGACTGTGATCTCAACAAGACATTTGACAAAGTCATGTTACCCTAGAAGAAAAGAGAGTAAGAGCACAATGGCGTGGGTGGCAACACTCTTTTGTGGATATTTTTTAGGTGACTGAATAATGATACCAAAAATCATATTGTCTCGAGTCTGCAAAGAAATCTCCAAGCGGCAAGGCTCAAATTCTTCTATTTTAATCTGTCATGCCATATTATTAAAAATGTTTTAATCAAGAAATTAAATTAAAATGGAGAGCTGCCTACTTAATTTTCAGAAGGTAAAAATATCTGAATGACAGTGAGTACACTGAGTGACAGAATCAAGATGATAAGAAGACCTACACACTTGAAATGATCAAACAAAATAAAAAGATGAAATTTTTTATAGCTGTTAGAAGGAAGAACTAAAAATGTTGAAAATCCACTATGTGCCCAGGTAATTGACACTAATGTAACTATACATATCAAAGGAGTGAACGGTTCACTGAATCTGACATGGGTTACATTATATCTGAAATATATTTTCCATGTTATATTAATGAATACAGTTGTTGTGTGAGCTCTTCAAAAGTTCTAAGAAATAACCTGAGACCATACAGCTTGGATGGAGCAGAGTGGGTGGGGGGAATGGAAATCAGGAAAATAAGTCATTTATTAATGTATGTATTTAATGTTCCTTCATGCCTTGAATTCTTTTTATAAGATTCTAGTTTAGGCCCTTGGGATTCAGTGGTAAAACAAAGAGATATAGGGTCTGCTGTCATCATGGAACATACAGCTTAGATAGATGGACATTAGATGGTAAATCCAGTAACAATATAATTAGAAATTGCAATATGTGTTCTAAAAATAAATTTCAGAGGAAACTGATTTAGATAGGAATATCAGGAAAGGATACTTTAAGCCCTATTAAAAAAAAAAAAAAAAACTGTCATATGAGTAAGCTGAAAGAATGAAATGCTATTGTGTGCAAAGTAGCTTTTGTGTACCAGATACCCTAAGATACCTGAAGAGCTGATGTTTAGAAGAGAAGTTTGATTTGATGACTAACGACAGAAGTACTGCCCGTTTTCACTGTGACAATTCATTGTCATAATAGATAAGTTATATGAAGAACAATATCAACAACAAATTTTAAAAACCTTCTAAGTTAGAGATTCCCACTCCTGGAATGATTCACATGGTAGTGATAGCTCACTCCAAGTGTTTAAACAGATGCCACTTAATTTGGAGTAGGTTAAAGACTTTCTGGTGTATAACCTGTAAGAATATATTTTAGCATTTCATTTTATGTAGAGATGAATATGTTCCCCTCTTTACAACAATCATTTTATAATTTCTATATCATATAACCCCACATTTCCCTCAATAACAGCAAAGGCACTAGAGCACCATTATTATTTGCATCAAATTGGTTTCATTTGTATTCTGTATATTTTGAGTGTGACTTCAAATCTCCAGAAATATTAAAACCATATTTATGAAGATTAACACCATACAGAATTATGCTGTCTTCAAGATCAGTATAGTATGGGGGTTAAAGCAGACACTGAAAAGTCAGACTGTCTGAATGAAAACTTGTCCCACTGCTGTGTGTTCTTAGGCAAGATATTTGACCACTGTGACTCGGAGTCTCAACCTCTGTAAAATAAAATAACGCATATCTCATATTTTAGTGGTGAAGATTAAATGAGATGACATATGTCAACATTTTTAGCTATTGCTATTATCTTTATTTTTGTCTAATATGATAGCTAAAAAATTCATGGGATGGCATACACACTGACACTACAGGTATTTTCCTTTGCTTCCACCATTTTGAAAAAGGACAGCTGCAAGAATATTTAATGAGAAAAATAATTAATTGATTTAATGTTAATATTATAGAAAAGTGACTATATTTTATAGCAAAAATAAAAACACATCTTTGAAAGCCACTTATTACAATCCACACTACAAATAAACATTCAAAATTAGAATTAGAAGAACAGAGCCAACACCATCCATAAATGAGATTACCAAAAGCTAGGTTCTAAATGTAATTAAACTTCTAAGTCCAGCAATTACATTATAGGAAATATAGAAGGACAGGGGGCAGAGGAGCATGACACAAACAACAAAAAGGGTATAATCAGTATAATCTAGACTGTGGAGAAAACTCAAAATAACCTACCCAGTTTCTTCTACAAGAAGAGATTCATAGGATCTATCAACCAACATTCATGTGTGGACCTTGTTTTGATCCTGACTCAAACAAAACAAAAATATCTGTTTATAATAAAACATAAATGAGAGACAACTAGAAATTTGAACACTGACTAGATATTTCTGGATATAATCAGATTACTATTTGATTTTTAGATACAATAATGTTAAATGGGCATTTTTTCAAAGACTGCTTATTTTTTATAGATGCATGCTGAAATATTTACAAGCAAAATGTTTATACAATATACAGGAAGGAAGAGCAGAAAGGCGTACAGATGAATCAGGATTGACTATGACTTGTCAAGTGTTCAATATGAGTGATGGGTACATTAAGCTACTCTATTTTATTAATTTGTAAATTTCCATAATAGAAAAAAAAGTTTAAAAGTCAATTAAAGAAATTAGCCAATTTTAGAATTGTACAAATGGTCTATAAAATTAAGCTCTTAAACCTATTTCATAAACTCTGGCCCTCTAGTTTAAAAAATATATATCTATAGATATAAATATATAAATATAGATATAGTGTTCTCAAATAATGTGTTCCCATATTCTGTTATTTATCATTCTCAGTTAACTGGAGCCAAAATGACCTATTACTCTTGACCATTAAGGAAAGCTATTTTATTTTTCTGAATTATCCCAAAAATTTCCCAAATGTTCAAATTTCTTTCTGAGCATGTACAGATATTCAGTGAATAACGACCTTAGGAATTCTTTATCAATGCTGTGAATTACAAATATTATCTTTTGCTGTGCTAAGAAGGAATAGTGACATTTTGTGAAGAGAAAAATGTGTCTGCTGAAGAAAACTGGTTAGTAAGCTTAACAAGACAATTTATTTTTCTGGAAATAGTTTTAAATCAAATGTGCTGGATATAGTCCATGCACTACAGTATGACATATGAAGAGGATCACAAGATTAAAATCTTAAGGCTAGGCTAGGCTTGGACAATTTTCCATTACAGCCTATGTCATGGGAATGGATACATTTCATGGCACTTCTGTTCTGTATACATTTTTTCATAATGGGGAAAGTAGGTAGAAGAACATTCCAGCATTTGGGTTATTTAGAAATACTGTACTATAATATAAAAGTCAATATATTATTTTTAACTCCCTCCCCTAAAGCTCTATTAGACATAATAAATCCCTCAATAAATTAATACATCTTCATTGAGCATCTGTGTGTACGAAGTTGCATCACACCTGAATTTGGCTCTCATAGTTACCACAAATATATACAAATAATACACACACACACACACACACCCTTGCAGCAATGACAGTTTGTAGGCTTTCCTCATATCCATTCTTTCTTTGCAATTACTAATGGCAATATGTCCAGACAATATGCCTCCCCAGAATCATTTACAGAGAAGAGTTGTATGACAATTACTTCTAGTGGGATATAAAGAGAAGTCCTAGTTTAGTTCTTCTGGGAAATCATTAAAAACAATAGATTTACTGGAATCCTCATTTCGCTCTTTGTAGTTGCCTCTCTTTCCTGCCTAGAACAAGGGAGCAATACCTCAAAGTAGAATAGCCATATTATGAGCATGGAGACAGAAGTTACACATTAAAACACACAGAGCAGGCAAGTAGAAGGTGCTTAGGTTCCCACACTGGATCTTTGAACTGCTGCTGCTCATTCTGGAATGCCTACCTCTGATTTTCATATTATAAGGATTAATACAACTGTTACATTTAAGGCTTCTATATGGAGAATGCAGTCTCTCTATTAAAACAAGTATGATTTGGGGGCACCTGGGTGGCTCAGTCAGTTAAGCATCTGACTCTTGATATCAGCTCAGGTCATGATCTTGGGGTCATGAGATCAAGCCCCATATCGGATTCAGCACAGAGTCTGCATGTCCCTCTACCTCTGTTCCTCCCCCCTACTTAAATAACTAACTAAATAAATAAAATCTTAAAAAAATAAACCAAATGTGATTTTAATAGATTATAAATTTATAAAGTTTTATAATAAATAAAATGTAATTTATTATGTATAATTCAAATTTATACAGATTTATAAAATTGAGAGTCAGTATCTAATGTGTCATTTTAACAACTACCAAACTCCATTTAAACTCTGAATCTTTTTTATGGCCAGGGTTAGGGTTAGGGCCGGGGTGAGGGAATGTGCCTGATATGCTGCAGTTTAGAGAACTCTTGAGAGGGTTCGATTTAGGTTAGGTTTAGGGTTAAGGTTAGGAGTTAAGAGTTAGGATTAGGGGGAAGTGGGTGGGAGCATGGGTTAAATAGGTGATAAGGATTGAGGATTGTACTTGTGATAAGCACAGGGTGTTGTATGGAAGTGCTGAATCACTATTTTGTACACCTGAAATTAATATTACATGTATGGTAACTAACTAGAATTTAAATAAAAACTTTAATTTTTTTTTAAATACTCTGAACCTATTCATCTATATATTTTTTACACAGATATATACACAAATGTATAAATCTGCCTGGGGATTATTTTATGGTAATTCACGGATGTGGCCTTTGTGACTGCCTCTCTCCTCTACTCTGTACACAGACAACTGCACCCTTATTCATTATTCCACAGGAGGAAATCTGTGCTAATGCCACATTATCACATAAGGAAAATGACCTAATAAATCTAGTGTGCACTCGTGCATTAGGGAATCAGTCAAAATCAGTGTGTATTTTAAGAAAGGATGGTTGCAGAGCATATGAGTATATATTAATACATACACCAACATTTTTAATGCAGTAATACAATAGAAATTAGTACATCAAAATGAGAGTGGTTGAACAAATTATGATACATCTCTATTGTCAATATGTTATTAAAGCAAATGGATTAGATACATAGAAATATATATCATTGTTAATTGTGATCCCACTTTTAAATGCTGTACATATGTGTGTGCATATACACACACATATATATATATATATATATATATACATAGTTTGTATAGTAAATATGCCTCAGCATAGAAAAAGAAGGATGCCCATCATATTGCTAAGATTGGAGAGTTCAAGACACTAGGTGAGCTAGCTGTAGAAAATTTATGATTTTGTTCTACATCTTTTGTTCTTCTGTATTATTTATAATGTCATATATACATACATATGTCATATATGCACATACATATATTGAAAAGAAAGAAGAGTCAATCCACATTTAAAAGATGAAAAGGGAGAGATCCTAGAAGACAGTATATTGGTGGAATTTTAGGTATCATCATACAAAGATATGTGATAAATGAAGGGGGGTAAACTCCATGTAGGCAGAAGACTACATTATGTGAGTGCTTGCGTCTGTGTTTATTACAATTAGATACTTTTTGTCTTCATAATAGACATCAAAATATAAACAGCACAGAGAAACATACATGAAAAAATGTCCACCAGGCTAAAAAATCCTTAGTACATGTCCTTGCCACTATTTCTGTCTTCTTGTTTCTATTACTTCTCATGCTGCAAATTGATCATAATCCTTGTCTCATAAAAAGTCTGCACTGATGCATATAATATGTGAAGGATGGAATTCTTTCATTTAAAGAACACTTCAAGAACGTCAACAGAGGTCTTACATTCTTTACTTGATTGAATATGTCTGGTTTATTTTCAGAGACTGGTTACTTGCTCATAGGCATATTATCTTCCTTCTTGTACTTTAAATAGTAAGTTCTAGATAGAAAGGTGTTGGGAAGTCAAATGTCATAATCTTTCTGGGAACTTTTTAGATGTGATATTGAGCCCTACTTGCAGGATGGAATCTCCTCATCCCCACCCCCACCCCCATTTAACCCCACTATGCCTCTCCAAGAGTAAAAATCTCTTTCAATAGCTCTGAAGAATGGATTGTTAAAACTTAATTGTCGGGCGCCTGGGTGGCTCAGTTGGTTAAGCGACTGCCTTCGGCTCAGGTCATGATCCTGGAGTCCCTGGATCGAGTCCCTGGATCGAGTCCCTGGATCGAGTCCCTGGATCGAGTGCCGCGATCGAGTGCCGCGATCGAGTCCCGCATCGGGCTCCCTGCTCTGCAGGGAGTCTGTTTCTCCCTCCAACCCTCCCCCCTTTCATGCTCTCTGTCTCTCAGTCTTTCTCTCTCAAATAAATAAATAAATAAATAATCTTTAAAAAAAAACTTAATTGTCAATTATGAAAGCATACTTTTTATAAATTAAAGATTAAAAGACACAACCCTCAGTTAATGTCAAATCAATAACCATTCACCTGCTCTGAGATCCTATATATATAAATAATGATTTTGTAATTACAACACCCTAGCATAGTGGCAAGTGCTAAAGTTCTGGATCCAGCCAAACTCCCAGTTTTTGGACTTACCATGTTCATAAACTTGGGAAAAACACTCATCTATCAAAAAGTTCAGTTTCCTTATCCAAACAAAGGAATAATAATACCTCTTAATTCACAGGCTTGTTTGAGGATTAAATTAGATGAGGCACACACTTGAAACATAGAATGAGATCAACAAAAGTTAATCATCAACATATTGTTGTTTTCTAAATATGGATAAATGTTAATGATTTTCTAAATATTTACTGTATTATAATGTCTGATATTTAAAGGTTATTATGACATTTCTCTAAGTGCTTCATGTGCATTAACAAATTTAATCTTCACAAAAATCGTAACGGGAAGTTGAATATTAGCACCATTTATAAACAAGGAGAACAAGGCACAGAGAAGCTAGTAATTCATAAAGCTGGGATTTACGCACTGGTGGCCCAGTTTCTGGCAGTAATGCCCAAACTCTGAACTGCTACAATATACTACCTCTCATGTATCTCATCATTTTCCCTTTAAAGAGCATCCATCACATTTAAAGCTTTCTTTTGGCTAAGCAGTTTTGTTGAAATTATATTTTCTATCAAGCTTCTGCTTATTCCAGGGCAGCCTGCCCTGGGATTTCAGATTTAATGCTCTACATTTTTTTCCAGTTTTCTAATTTAGTCTCATTTTCACATTTATCTTAATAACCTGAGGTTTCCTCTCTAACACCAAATAGATCTTGCTGGCATCTTCCCTATTTATAGATACCTTGTTCACCCAAAACCACCTTGTTCAATTTCCTCATCCTTTTGGGATTGTAATTTCCCTCTCCCTGCACTGTTTTCTCCAGAGAATTTATAGAGATGCAGATAAACCTCTTCCTCTGTGTAAGACTCTAGTATCATTAAGAATGGGCCTACAAGGGGTGCCTGGGTGGCTCAGTCATTAAGCATCAGTTTCTGCTTTCGGCTCAGGTCATGATCCCAGGATCCTGGGATCAAGTTCTGCATTGGGCTCCTTGCTCAGTGTAAAGCCCGCTTCTCCCTCTCCCACTCCCCCTGCTTGTGTTCCCTCTCTCACTGTCTCTTTCTCGGTCAAATAAATAAATAAAATCTTTTTAAAAAATTTAAAAAAAAAAGAATGGGCCTACAACATGTTTTAATGACAGAAACAGAATTGATTTACTATAATAGACACATGGAACCCCAGAATTTACTTTGATGTTTCTGCCTTTTGCACTGTATTCTCAGAATATGTGACACTATATATAAGTATTTGAGGTCAATTTGAGGTGGATATATTCTTGTTCAAATTCAGTTATAAAAAGAACATGGTATAACTGGAATTCTAAATTCATGACTAAAAGTCCACATATTTCTAAAGGAAAAGGTAGGAAGAATATTATTCTCAATTTCTCCATCAGGTACAAAAGTCAATTTTCTAAAAAATGAAAGAATTCAAGCACATGATGAAGGTACTTTAAAAAATAAGGTCAAGGAAACATACGTACGTATTTTGAGGAAAAACATATATGTGAGAGGATATCAGAATGGGATAAAATGCAAATGTACTAGAAAATGAAGTGTAAAAGATCTCAGAATGTCAAAATCATATAACATGGTAAGTATAAGATAAAAATCAAGGCACATGGAGATGACATCCAGAAGTTCCATATCTGTATAAAAGCATAAAAGAGTGCCAGCAGGTAGAAAAAACTTTTTAAAAAGACTAAAGAAAAACAATTCCATGAGCACTCCCTGTATTGAAAGGTCCCACTAAGTGCCCTGAAGGATCACACAGACATACACACAACTCAAGAAGCAGTAACATCTGAGAATGTCTACAGTAAGTGGAGAATCGTAAAATATTCCAGAGATAAAGAAAAAATATCTTCAAAGAATAAAAATAGATTAGCATCAGAAGAAAATCTGCACTAGTAAAATTAATACAATAATAAAATAGGAAAATATCTTCAAAAAGCTAAGAGAAGGGGCACCTGGGTGGCTCAGATGGTTAAGCGTCTGCCTTCGGCTCAGGTCACGATCCCAGGGTCCTGGGATCGAGCCCCACATCGGGCTCCTGGCTCAGTGGGGAGCCCGCTTCTCCCTCTCCCTCGGCCTCTCCCCCTGCTCATGCTCTCTCTATCTCTGTGACTCAAATGAATAAATAAAATCTTTAAAAAAAAAAAAAAAAAGCTAAGAGAAAATGACTTTCAAAACTAAATTCTTTACCCAGCAAAAATAATAGCCAAGAACTGGGAAAAATAAATATGTGTGCAATTAGGTCAAAGCATATAAATGGGCAAAAGATCAAAACAAGTATTACTCCAAAAAGATAGATGGCACAGAAGCCCATGAAAAGTAGTTCAACAAAATTAGTAACTAGGAAAATGGAAAATAAAACCACAGAGAGATGCATCTCCACACATACTAGAACAGCTAAAGTTACTAGAACTGACAATACCATATACTTACAAGAAAGTGAAGTAACTGGAACTGTATTGATAGGAATGAAAATGATACAAGCACTGTTTGGTGGTTTTTATAAAGTCAATGATTCATCAATTTCCTAAGAAATAAAAACTAATGTTTTCACAAAATACAAGTGGTTGTAGCAGCTTTATTCATAATCACCAAGACTTCAAACAAGTGAAACATTTTTCAAATGGTGAATAAACTATGATACATTCATGTATGGGAATACTACTTGGTACTAAAAAGGATCAAATGTTGCACAGTCCCATTTATATGGCATTCCGGAAAAGGCAAACAAATTATTGGTTAGCAGAGGAAAAGGAGGGGAATGGTTACCTACAAAGGAGAAATATGAGGGAATTTTTTGAGTGATAAAATTTTGTGTATAACGAGTTGTAGGGGAAATATAACTCTATGCATTTGTCAAATCCCACAGAATTGTCTATCATAAAGTATAAACTTTCCTACAAAATAACTGACTGGCACTGTTTAAAAATGCCAAAGTTAAGAAAGACAGCAAAGACTAAAGATTTTTCACAGTAATGGAAAGCACTAAGTAGACATGATAACAAAATGGAATGTAGGATCTTATTTTGGATCCTAAAATATAAAATTAACATTAGTGGAAAAGCTGATAAAATTGGAAAAAAGTGTGTATTGTAGCTATGTTCTAAGTCATGAGGCTCCCAAGGCTGCACTAAATGGAGTGGTATCCATTTTGGTATCCATTTTGACCAACTGTAAGGGAAAACTAACATAGAGGATCACATATAGGACATTTTGATTGGAGAGCTGGATTTGGAACAAATAACCATTGGCTGTAATCTATTCACATCCCTACACTTAACTACAAGAAAGACTATAAAATGTAAGAAGATAATATAGTTTGGGTCAATAACTAGTGTCATTCTGCCATAATTAGTAAGTATAACTGAAATAAAATTTAATTATGACTTAAGACACTATAATTAAAGTTACAAGATAAGAAAAGGGACATATCTCTTAAAGGGATTACTATTTAGTCATATGTAAGAACTTTTACACTCTCTCTCTCCCCCCCTCTAAAATAAATAAATAAATCTTAACCAAAAAAGGGGGGTGGTGCCTGGGTGGCTCAGTGAGTTAAGCATTAACTCTTGGTTTCCGCCCAGGTCATGAACCCAGGGTCCTGAGATGGAGCTCACATCAGGCTCTGTCCTCCGGAGGGAGTCTGCTTAAGACTCTTTCTTCCTGGGGCGCCTGGGTGGCTCAGTTGGTTAAGCGGCTGCCTTGGGCTCAGGTCATGATCCCAGAGTCCTGGGATCGAGCCCCATGTCTGGCTCCCCACTCAGTGGAGAGCCTACTTCTCCCTTTCCCTCTGCCTGCCTCTCTGCCTACTTGTGCTCTCTCTCTCTGTCAAATAAATAAAATCTTAAAAAAAAAAAAAAAGACTCTTTCTTCCTCTCCTTCTGCCTCCCCTCTGCATGTATACACTCTCTCTCTAAAATAAATAAATCTTTAAAAAAATAACTTTTACAAATAAATAATAGAAAGACAGCAGCTTAGTGGTGAAATGGGTAAAGCACAAGAACAACTAATTCATAAGGGAAGAAACTTAAATTCTTAGAAAAAACAATCTCATGAGAAAAGCTAGTAGTCAGGGAAGTGCAAATATTTAAAAAGGAGGCAATTTTTCACTTGTCACATTTGCAAGAGTGACTAAGTATAGGTTATTTTCAAGGTTATGCCATATGTTTTGGGTAGTTACTTCACAGATGCTTACTGTATTATTAAACTATTTAAAAATAAAGTAGAAAACATGTGATCAATGATAAAAATGTGTCACAAATCAAGTATCCTGCCTAATCTTATGCTGTGCAAGAGATGTTCATGAGACTCAACTGTTAAAAAGACAGAGAGAATAAAAGTTCCAACACTGATACATATGAGGGAAAACAGGGCTGGTGTGTGTGTGTGTTAACTGGGATAAGCAATTTGAAAGGCAATTTGATAGTCTCTATTAAAATTAGCAAAATGCACACCCTGTAACAAAACAAATCCACCATGGGGATGCTTATTGCATTGATGTTATAATACTCAAAAATTAGAAAACATCTAAATCTTAAATACAATATGCTGTATCCATATTCAAGATTACTATGTAAGAGTTAGTTTATATTTACACTGCTGAGATGGCAACACCAGCACACACATAAATTATTGTACTGGTTACCTCTGGCAACAAAAGGACAATTAAGGGAACATAACAGGTAAAAACACATATACATTTTTATTCTTTGAACCTTCACATCAAGCAAATATTAGTGTTTTACCACATTAACTCTTTTATCACATTAACTTTCCCACATTAACATTTTATCCTATTAAATCACTAAAACTCAAGTATTAAAGTTTAGTTAAATAGAAAAGTTACAGGAAAAAATGGGAAAAAAAGATCATTTGTATATAACATACTGAGGAAATTCAAGAAAATCAATTAAAACATCATTAGAACTCTACCTTCAATCAACAAATTATTTGTGGGTGGGTTGGGCAAAAACTGTATGTTTCATATATACCTATATAACAAAGTTTTAACTCAAAGTATTACTCAACTTGCTCTCACCAATCCCTGCTCTCTTGCTTATACCCTGAGGGGCATTTGACTTCCCCAGCACTAACTATGGCAGAACCAAGATCTGAAGAAAAGATCCATCTACTACTTAACTCTTCTCAAAGCATGCCATCTTATTGACTACATAAGACAGGTCCTGTGCAGGCCTAAAAGAGGAAGGTGAACAACTCAAATGGAAAAGAAAGAACTAAGTATAAGGACTACCTAAATGAGGAGAGGATACCACATTATGACAGCTCAGGAAAGGAAACAAGACAGAGATGAGTCTGGGGATCAGCTATCCTTGAGTAAAGATCCTCCTACTGACATGGGCTAACCTACGAATTTTAAGAGTGCTGGAGACTGAAACCCTCCCTGAACTTGAGGGTAAGTAACCTCATAAGAACATGGAGGGAGTACCTTACCTTCTAACCATGATGGAACTGCAAAGAACACTGGGGCATTATCTGAACAAGAATTATCAACATAAACTTTGACCCTAGTACTCTTATAGCAAGCTTTAAAAAAATATATATTAGGCAGATGAAAATAACATACCTAGAACTAATAAAAATAAATTTCAAAACTTTGCCATGAAGATTTAAAGATAAATTTAAAAAAATGGAGAGATATATCAAGTTATTGAAGCAGAACACGGAATATTATAAAGGAGTAAATTAATTGAAATTTGTGATGATTAGTCTTATGTGTCAACTTGAGTCGGCCACGGGGTGCCTAAATTAAACATGGTTTCTGGGTGTGTCTGTGATGGTGTTTCTGGATGAGATTTGCATTTGAATTGGTGGACCCAGTAAAGTAAATTTTCCCTCCCCCCAAAGTGGTTGGCATCATCCAATCCATTGAAAGCTTAAATAGAAGAAAAGTCGAAGGAAGGAGGAATTTGTCCCTTTTTTTTCTTGCCTCACTGTTGACCTGGGACATCTCATTTCATCTCTGCCTCCCCTCAAATTGGGAAGTAGCTCCTCTGGTTCTCAGGACTTCAAAGAGACTGAATTATACCACCAGCTTTCCTAAATCTCCAGTTTGCAGATGACAGACTGTGGGACTTTTAGGTCTCCATAACTTGTGAGCTAATTCATCATAATAAATATTCTTGTATATCCTATTGGTTCTTTTTCTCTGGAGGGTCCTAATACAGTTTGTTTCATCTAATATTAAAACACATTTATAAGTCACCTATATTAAAATTGTGTGATATGGTAATCACGGACACACACACACACACACAATGTACCAACAAAGAGAATGATCACAGTGCAAGCCGTAATATGTCAATGACATTGATTTTATTATATAAACACATTCAGAAATGAAGGGATTATACAATGAAAGTATAAAGGAAATAAACTTTTAAGGAGGAATACATTTTTTTAAGATTTACTCATTTATTTTAGAGACAGCGAGCTTGAGGGGCGGGGGGCAGAGGAAGAGGGAGAGAGAGACTTAGGCAGACTCTGCACTGAGCGTGGAGCCCAACACGGGGCTCAATGCCATGACTCTGAGATCACAACTTGAGCTAAAACTAAGAGTCAGACACTTAGCTGACTGTGCAGCCAGGCATCCCTAGGGAGGAATAATTTTAATTAGAGCCCCAATTCAAGCCCTAACTTCTCCAGATTTGGGATATATTAAAGGGTTAAACATTTACTTATATATTTCATAGATTTAATTCATTTTATGTTTTGTATATTTTGGGAGAAATGATCTCTTAATATAAAAGTAATTATATAAAATATTAATAGATGTAATTACTTAAAACTGGAAATACCAAGCAATATTAAAAATCTTACCAAAAACTGGAAAAATATTTGCCAAATAAGATATACAATGAAGAACTGACAAAAGAAACAGTATGAACTTAATAAAACACAAATGACTTACAGGAGAGAATATAAAATTACTAACAAATGTTATTAGTGATCAGATAAATTTTAAAAATTAGATTAACAAAGAAAAGAAATTAATTTCATATTCACGTTTGGTAAATTTTTACATGTGATGCTGGCAGCCTATCAGTGGGAAGGTTTGTTCTTGCTCTCAGGTGTCTGGCCTAGGATTTGTTACTTGAACTACCCATGACAATGCTTAACTATATGGTCCATCTTCTGTCCCTTGTCGCCTTCCCTGGTGCCAAGTAATCACCTCTGGACCCACCCCAAAACTAGATATCTGGACAGTTTTATTCCCCATTTTTATGATCCATTAAATATCATTTCTTTTAAACAAATGACCTGCTCTAAAAAGATAAATTTTCAAATATCAAAAGCATACACTCAAAGGCCTCCTTCATTCTTTGAAATTGTTAAATAAATGGAGTGTACTAATCAAAAAATCCCAAAGTATTTTTCTACCTTATTTTCTTAGAATTCCTTAAAGTACTTTGACAGTAAATATTTGGTGCATTTCTAATCAAGCATCTAATATATACACAGTTTAAAGAATACAGTTACCATTTGTATAATAATAAATTTAGATTTAGAATATTTAATTAGATATTAAATTAGATATTAGATATTAAATCAATAAAACTGATTTAGAATATCATAAAATACACACAAGGCAACAAGAAATGTTTAAGCATAAAAGAAAATCACGGTATATATTTTTGTCTTGGTTTTCTGGAGACCAGGTAAAGACTATAATTTGAGTTTCTAGGAAGAATTTAAAGAGAAAGATGACATTATCCTGTCCAATTTTACAGTTATAAAAATAACCTTTACTCCTTATCATTTTAAACCAACTTTTCAAGTAACACAATTTAGAAAATTCCACTAGGAGTTCCACAAGTTTATACTGATCATTGAATGCTTGGCTTTTACTCAATAGTGGAGATGGTCATAAAATAGAATGAAGAACATCGGTCACTACATCTCCATTTGTTCATCCTTATACAGGGCTTAATGGCTCTCCTAACATACAACTCTCAAAACTATTGTAAAGTGTAATTGCTGTCCTAAAACTGGGGCAAAAGACTACATGTAAGTGCAGGGTAATAAGTTATCATTGTTAGAGTCATTACTGCTGCTGCTATACCTTGGAAAGAATAAAGAGTCATAATTCCACCGCTTGCAACATATAATCAACTCAGTGCTAACTCAAAAATAGCCTTCATTTTTCTCCTTTATACTTCTGTTTTTATTCCTACAGAAAATGAGAAGTGTGGAAAAGCTCACTGTAAGATATCTTGGCCGTAGGAAGGACAAAAAAAAAATATTTATCTTCACTTCAGACACTTCTTAATGTGGTTTCAGAGATTTTCTTTTCCAATAATGAATATCACATGAATGCCCCTGTAAGAATTTTACTAAACAGTCCTTGGATCCATTAGATTTGATGGTCTAATGCGAGACAAGGATGTTTCACTATGTTTATTTGCTTCTGCATTTTTACAAAAATAAAAATCTGATTAAGGGCACTCCCATGATTCTTACTTGCAAAGACTGCCAAAGACCAACAATAACTGCTTTCTGGTACAGTCATGAGGGAAGTAGTGGCGATTATGAATATGTTGTTTGAGAGGATGTAGAAGAAAAATACTGTCGACTTAGTAAAGATTAAGAATAATGATTGCCCAAAATGATATGTTTTATACTGTTCACGTGGCAAGGGTAAGATGCTGAAGTAAGAGTGCACCAAGTAAAATCAAAAGAAGCATAATACCAGCTGTGGAAGAAAATATGCTTTGGTTTATTTGAATCCTATTCCCCTGTGCTCCCTAGGAAACCCTAAATTTCTCTGTTAACTTATAAAAATTCTTTGTGTACAAATTATTACCCGTATTTTACGGAGCCAGGAGTTACATCTGACACCAATAGATGTGTTTCAAAACTCAAATTGTACACTTTAAACCTGAGCAGTGTACTTTATATCAATTACACCTTGATAATTATATTTATATCAGTTAGAAACCCATAATTCTGTTTTATTTATAAATGTGAAAGCTTAAGACTCAGGAAAGCTCGTGATGGAGGTTCAGTACGAGTCCAAAGGTCTGCAAACAAGAACACTGACGATGTAAGTCCCAGTACAAGGGCAGGAGAAGATATATTCAAGCAGTCAGGCAGAGAGAGATAATTCTCCCTTTCTCTGTCTTTTTTTCCTATGCAGGCCCTCAATGATGATTCTCATCCACATTAGGAAGGGCAGTCAGCGTCATCTAGTCTGTTGATTCAAATGCTAATCTCATCCAGGAAAGCTCTCAAAATCACACCCAGAAATAATATTTAGCCAAATATGCAGGAACCCCATGAAAGAGTAGAGTTGATACAAGAAAAATAGCCATTAATATATCTAAAGGTTTTTACAGTTTTACTGGTTTGAATCAATAGCATTTTTAAAGAGGCATAGTTGTTAAATGCAGTTTAAGAATTTAGATTTCTTTAACTAGTAACTGTTGATCCTCCAGAAGGAAACATAGCCAATAATCACAAAATAAGGTAAGTGGTCCCATATTCAATCTTATCAAGTCTGGCCTCAATGGCCAATTTCTCTATTATGCCAGATACAATCTGATTAAAAAAATGTTCAGAGGACTTGAGTAGACATTTTTCCAAAGAAGTCATATAGATGGCCAACAAGCTCACGAAAAGATGCTCAATATCACTAATAATCAGGGAAATGCAAATCAAAACCACACTGTGATATCACCTTATACCTAGAATAAAATAGCTAGACAAAAGACAAAAAGAAAACAAACAACAGCAACAACAACAAAAAACAAGTGTCAGTGAGGATGTGGAGAAAAAAGGAACACTTGTGCACTATGTTGAAAGAGTACAGAGGTTCCTCAAAAAATTAAAATAGAAATAGCATATGATCCAATAATTCCACTGCTGGTTACTGACCTTAAGAAAATTCTAACACTAATTCGAGAAGATATATGCACCAAAAAAGATGAGATTGTGTCATTTGCAACAACATGGATGAACCTAGCGGGTATTATGCTAAGCGAAATACGTCAGACTGAGAAAGACAAATACCACATGATTTCACTCATATGTGGGGGGGGGGGGAGAAGCAGTATCAGATCTGTAAATACAGAGAACAAACTTATGGTTGCCAGAAGGAAAGGAGATGGGGGATGGGCAAAATAGATGAAAGGGACTGGGAGATACAGGCTTCCAGTTATGGAATAAATAAGTCATGGGAATAAAACACAGCCTAGGGAATAGAGTCAATGATACTGTAATAGAGTTGTATAGTGACAGTAGCTAAATTTGTGGTGAGCATAACAAAACATGTACAGAAGTTGAATTACTATGTTGTATATCTAAAACCAATGTAATATTGTGTCAACTATACTCAAAAAAGAATTAAAAAAGTATTTTAGCCTGCCTATCATCTTGCAACTGTGCTGGACCTTCTTTTTACTTGGTTATTAATGTGAATATCTGAATCTTGTAAATATTTTATATTCCTGGAACAATTCCAATCCCTACTTTCCTCCAGAATTTTGTATATCTGTTCTTCTCTAGAAATAGGTAGGTAGGTAGATATATATAAAATTATGCATATAATTGCATAAAATGAAGATATAGGTATGTATATAAAAAAGAAAGAAAATACCTCTCTTTAATAAGGGTTAGCAATCGTCCTTTTCTTCATTTACTGATTTTATGCTCTAATGTAAATAAATGTTGAGATCAATTCCCACCTATTAGGCCTCTAATCCTATCGTAACTTTATATAAGTTCTTTGTATAAATTCTACACTTTATATAGGATGTCTAATTTGGCCTGTTTGTCCTTGCATCCCCACTGTTCATTGTCTTATCTTACATTTTAGTTCAAGCAGCTCACCTAATGAAATTTTTGATTGGCAATCCAAAAGGTACCACAGTTTTTTGTTTGTTTGTTTTTGTTTTTCTTTTAATGCTGATATGTGGACTGCAGCTGGTCAATTCCAAAAAGACAGACGGTTGGAACTACTTGATAATGTTGTAGGTGTGGATGTGCTGATAATTGACAATAAAACATGTTGGGAAAAACTATCCCCTTGAACACCATGGCAGTGTATTTTATTTGCATGGTGCATTGCTCATGGAGAATGGTCCATAACTGGATTACGAGCATCACTCAATATTGAATAAAGATTGTCCTTGAATGTTTTCAATGTCAACTTAAACTTTACTAAGTCTCCTTTGCATTCTTTACCATTATTCCAGTGCATAAAAATGGTCACTCTTGGTTGACTAATGAGAGAAATAATAATGATTTTAACTGAAAGGGACCTTAAAGATTTTTCTTTCATTTTCTCATTTTACATGTATAAAGAAAGCGAGGCTCAGCAAGACTAAGCAACTACCACAATCCAAAAAAAAAAAAAAAAGGTCAGTTCAATAACTAACACATAGTTCTTCCTGATTTCCAGTCCAGTATTTTTTTTTCCTACTGTGCCACATTATCAAGTTACCTCAATTGGAATATCCACATTTGTTAATAAAATTAATTTCAGAATTTATTGATACTTGTTAAAGCTCCATTCTTCCTACAATCATGTTATGTGTCTATCCAAGAAAAGCTGATAAAAATTCTGGATTTGTGAAGAAAACAAAGCCATCTTATTCCTGAAAAAGATTCTACTTCTACACTCTAGAGGAAGGTTTTGCCATGTTATGGGGATGACTCATCATAAAAGAGTTCATGTGGCTAAACTACCGTAGTTATTAATGTTTTAATTTGGGGAAACAAAATTAGAATACACAAAATTAAAAAGCAATATATAAAACAGCTATTGCAACTGAAGTTTTTTATACAAAAATAGATTGTCAATACATAGTTTCAGTGCATGTAGTTATACATGTTCTTTATTCTTATCTCGTAAAGGGAACTTCCATATCTTTTTTGGAATGTTTGAAATGCTTTCATGATTGAGTGAAATAATGTGAGAAATCTCAGGTGCAGACTAATGTAGTCATTGAACTGTATAGGACCTAGGAAAATCATAGGTTGTAAAAGGCTAAGTAAGGTCACAACCTGTCAGAAGATTAAGATTTAGAGATGCTGAGTTTGGTTTTTTAAACTAGTGGCCAATTAAAAAGTGACTTCTAACAGTCCCAAGAGGAAACAACTAGAATTATCTGTGTTGGTCATTTTATTAGCATTTATTCTTTAAAGATTTTTAGGTTACTGCCAATTTGTAATTGAAAATTCAATTACTTGAGTTCAGATCTTTGTGTCCTTTTTAGATGAGGCAAAGATTCTCCTTACATACATGCCCTAGAGATTAGAATATCAAACTTGATCAAACCCTTACTCACTAACACACGTTTTCCTACCTTAATCCTTTAAAGTAAAACATTATTCTTGATACTAAAATGGCAGAACTTCAAAACTAATAACCTCAGAGCTCAACATCAAGAGCGTTAACATTTTACAAGTGCCTCAGAAAAATTAGTGCCTTATCCAAGACCTCATAAAAACTAGATCTACTACAACCTGAATCCTGAACCCTGAATCCAGGGTTAATGCCACTACACCCTGCTATCTCTACCAGTTAGAATAAGAAATTTAAACAGCAGTTTTTAGTGCTATTTCCATCCAGATTTTATATTCTTTGGAGGTACTTTGCATAAAGCCTGCTTCAATCATTCAAATACAAACTTAAAAAAGAAATTTTCTTCCATTTAAATCTGCATTGTTCATCTGTTTTAGCTTTAAAGCAGCCAGCAGGGAATGCAAACAGAGCTGTTTGAAGCCTAGAGAAGTTCCTGAATGAAGCTCAGTGCTGTCTCCTTGTGAAGCAATAATAAACATTTACATTTGGGAAATAGTTGAAGCCTTAGGGAAAAAATGAAGCCATAATGATCTCTTGTTGCGGATGGAGAGTCTAATGATACATAATAGTAATCATGATGACAATAATAATGATAAATCGTGATCTGAAAATGGGTTGGAAATAGAAAGCAATGAGCTTTGGATGAAAAAAATGATACGGTTTATAGCATATTCTGAGGAACACAGGTGCTCTTCGCTTCAGTCTGTTTGGGGCCTATATAGAAACATCAAGTGAGAAGGGACAGATGCTGCCTCTTTCCTGCTGCTATTGAAAACTTACTTTTCTCTACTAAGAATCAAGTGCTTGAGTTCTTCCACAGTCTAAAGAGAATCCTGTCAAACTTTAATTCAACATAAAACTCTAGAGAAATGACTGTGACCGGGTGATTATCACATTGAGTCAAGGTCGTTTTCTTGTGTTGCTTCCTTTATTTCTATACCTATCATAAAACCTTGTTAATGCCCTTTCACATGTCTTTTTGTTTGGTTGGTTGGTGTTGGTTTGGTTTTTCTGCTACTTTGTTTTTGCTACTTCATATATGCTTTACAATCTCCATTAAAATGTATCTTTATATCACTTTCATTCTCACTTTTATCTCTAATATTTCACAGATAATAATCCCTATAATGTGATGAGTTTTCTGGGCAGTAGCCATTCAATATACCTTTTTATGTTTGCTTCAACCCCACGCTGTGTTAGGTATACTTTTGTAGTACACTTTTGCTGGTTTAGATATATCTGATGTTGTGCCGTACCATGATCAATATTTTAAAACACTATTTATTACCTACTATCTTATAAATTTCTAGGAAGATTGCAATTTAAGAATAACTTCTTATAACTCTGAAGCTCTAGAAATGTTCCATAACTATAAATCAAACTTTTTCCAATGTGTTCATAAGGTTCAAAAGTGTTCCTTTGATAAGCAGAGTGTGTTTCATCCAGAAGTCATCTTCAACCTGTCCGGCCTGCTCACATGTGCCATTGGAAAAGATCAAGGAAAACTTTTTCCTCCTTTTATTTTATCAAGCTTTTCCAGAATGCAGAACAACATTACAATAACTTCTCAGCATACTAAGAAAAGGAATTTGCTAACTTAAACCACATTAACATTAAGAATTTAGGAGTACCGGGGCACCTGGGTGGCTCAGTCGGTTAAGCGTCTGCCTTGGGCTCAGGTCATGATCCCAGGGTCCTGGGATCGAGTCCCACATCAGGCTCCCTGCTCCACGGGGAGCCTGCTTCTCCTTCTCCCTTTGCCTCTCCCCCTGCATGTGTTCTCTCTCGCTCTCTCTCTCTCTGTCTTTATCAAATAAATAAATAAAATCTTAAAAAAAAATTAAAAAAGAATTTAGGAGTACCTACACAAATCAGGAAATGCTTAAATGTTCACTAATGAATTATTATAGAAATATTAACTGCAGATTGAATCAAATGCTATCCAATCAGTCCCACCGCACACTCTCCCCAAACAGTAACAATAATGACCAAAACACAGATCGGAAAATCCTTTGAGTCCCATGTCACTGAAAGGAATGTGAAAGTATAGTGGACCTTGAAGAAAAGGTAAATAAAACTGCTCAACATTTGGCAATGATACAATTCTGATCCAGAGTCTCACTCTCCAATTGATTCAAAAGATAAAATCATAGTGCTGGGATTTTGAAACGATAGAAACTTAGAAATATCCTAATGCCTATATTTTAATAAAATTATTTAAGTCAGAGATAATTTTCAACAAAAACAAACAAAATTTTTTAACAATTCTATAGAGATAATTGGTTATGTTCCTCCCCCAATCCAACCATCAGAATTTCCCTTAGTGTTAGATGTAGTTTCTTCTTAGTTTGGTTAACCTCACTGAAAATGGAATAGTGGACCTACAACTTCACTAGATCTGCTTCATGATTTCACAGATGAAAACTGCCTGCAGCCAAACAACTGAAGGTTAATGCTAGCCCCTTTATAATCTGTCCTCTGGATCCAGCCTACTGCAGATCTCTTTATGTTGCAGAAGCCCACATGGTACAGAGAGGATACATGTCTCAAAGATAACAATATTAAAACCAACTTAGTATTCAGTAAATGTGAGAAAAAGATCTAGGACTTGTGAAGAAATTATGCAAACCACAAAAGGCGAACATATATTTGTTGGGGGAAAAGTACAAATATTTCTATTGAAATGGATAGATAATAAATTTAAATAAATTATAAAATGACTTTGTAAAATTGCTGAAAGGAAAATAGCTAAAACATTAACTAAGTAAGAAAATCTCCAGTAAAATAAAAACTATAATTGACCAAGTCCTACTGTCACTTAAAGATGTGAAATGCAGAATTAACTTTGTAGATAATTGAATTATAGGTGATAAATGAGAGCGCTTCAGTTATAATGAGATAAGAAAGTATGATTCTGTAACAGACATGAATGGTGAAATAGAGAAATATAATCCTTCAATAATAGTCACTTTCAAAGAACAGACAGCAGATAGACCAGAAATGGCAATCATAGGTGGAAAAGAAGAGAATTTGCATATGAGATTGGGAATTGAGAAGTTAAATTGAGAATGCTAAAAATATTAAGCAAGGGCGCCTGGGTGGCTCAGTTGGTTAAGCGACTGCCTTCGGCTCAGGTCATGATCCTGGAGTCCCAGGATCGAGTCCCGCATCGGGCTCCCTGCTCGGCAGGGAGTCTGCTTCTCCCTCTGACCCTCCCCCCCTCATGCTCTCTCTCTCTCAAATAAATAAATAAAATCTTTAAAAAAATAAGAATAAAAATAAAAATATTAAGCAGAAATAATAGCAAATTATGTGTTATTTCAAGGTAAGAAAGATTTCAAGTTTTCAAGGAGGGGAAAGGTTAATTTTACTAATGTTAGAATCAGATTAGCTTCAGATTTATCATCTGAAAAAAACGAAATGCCAGATGAAATAAAACAATACCCAGTTTAAGAGAAAATGACATAATTCAATAATTCACTAAGAGTTAGCTCTGATTTTTTTCACTACTTTAAAAGAAATATTCTATTTTTTAAGAGTTTAATTTTTAGGGCAGTTTTAGGTTTACAACAAAATTGAGAGCAAAGTACAGTGATTTCCCATATTCCCCGTCCCCACACATGCATTATCAACATCACTCATCAGAATGGTGCCATTTTTTATCAAGAACGAAAACCTGTATTAATGCATTACAATCACCCACAGACCATACTTTACTGTAGGGTTCACTCGTGGTATTGTGCATTCTTTGAGTTTGGATCAATGTATAACTACATGTATGCATCATTATAGCATCAAGCGTATTTCACTGCCTTAAAAATCTGTGCTCTGACTATTCATCCCTCCACCCCCACTCCAAATCCACTGATCTTTTTGCTGTCTTTAGGATATTATCTTTTCCAGAATGTCACACAGTTGGAATCATAGAGTATGTACCCTTTTCAAATTGGCTTCGTTCACTTAGTACATGCATTTAAGGTTCCTCCTTTTTTCATAACTTGACGGTTCATCTCTTTTTAGTGCTGAATAATATTCCATTATCTGGAAGTAATAGAATTTATTTTACGCATTTACTTACTGAAAAGCATCTAAATTACTCCTAAGTTTGGGTATATATGAATGAGAATTTCTTCTTTAAATGTTTGGTAGAATTCACCACTGAACAAACACTTCTCTTTTAATATCCAAATTATATAGTCCATTAAATCCAATGTTATGTTTCTGCACATTTGACCAGAGAACATTTTAAAAGTGACAATTTTGTCTGTGATAACATTAAACACTTGAATTATGACTTTGGTTACCCATACTTTTCCTCGGGTTAGCACATAAAGTTTATGCAAAAAAAACACAAAAACAAAAACAACTACTTTTCAGCCTGTACTTACGTTGAAGTAGTTAAAATCTAACAATCCTAATTATTAAACACAAAAAATTTTGAGAGCTGGACGGAAGTAACTTTCTTAGATAAGTTTTTATCTCAATATCCTTTTATCTAAGTCAACATTCAATCAGGTGAATAACTTAGCAATAATTAATTTTCACCCCTGTGAAAGCTGGCTTCAAGTTATTGAATTTTACTTTGCTTTATGAGTCTTCTTCCTGTAGATGAAGTTACATTATCAATAACTAGCCATAATCAAGGTCAGCAATAATTTGAAAGTGAAAAAGGTAGTGGTCATATTGCATAAGAATGAGGATGATTGGGGCACCTGGGTGGCTCAGTCATTAAGCGACGCTCTTCGGCTCAGGTCATGATCCCAGGGTCCTGGGATCAAGCCCCACATTGGGCTCCCTGCTCCGCGGGAAGCCTGCTTCTCCCTCTCCCACTCCCCCTGCTTGTGTTCCCTCTCCTGCTGTCTCTCTCTGTGAAATAAATAAAATCTTAAAAAAAAAAAAAGAATGAGGATGATTAGGGATTAAAATGATTTTATGACAATGTGTTAAGTAATGAAACGAAAGTTACTTAGATTTAATGGAAACAAATTATTAATTTTATATAATGATTTAATAAACAAAATATGCCAATAATATGGCAATGTATCTGAATAGAAATTTTACTTCATATGTAAAATTGAATGTTTGAAAGTTTGGTTGTCTAGGGAGTTTAGCAAATAATTATTTTTGGTACATTATTTGTTCCTCAGAATCGCAAAGCACTCTTGTAATAAAATGATACACATTCCACTCATAAATCTTAGAAATATCACCAGATAGCATCTAATGTTGCCATGCGTGTAAAAAATAAATCAGCATGGATGTTAACTGTTAAATTGGTATGCTTGCATTCAAAATAAATTGGCAATATACGGCAACAGCCTTAAAATGTTGGAGGCCCTTTGGCATGATAACTCACTTTCTAATTTCCTATGGGATTAACAGGACAAAGGCATATGCAGTATTCATCACAGTTACTAGCACAGCAAAAAAAAAAAAAAAAAAGCATATTAAATCTCTCACAATAGAAGATTTCTAAATAAAAAATGGTAATATATCATATTATGGCAATAAAATAATTATTTAAACTACATACCATATGTATAGAATCATCCCATTAAATAGAAAAAATTCTAGAAAATGTAAGTAAAAAATACTGAAAATGGTGAACTTTTGGCAGGGAGAGGAGGTGATTCTATAAGATTTTATTACTTTTTTTCCCATCCATATTGTCTATGGAATTTTTAAAAGAGAAAATTAAGAGATGGGGGTATGTAAGTGACACAGGATCAGGAATAGTCTCATGGCCTTTCTGTAGAATAGGGTAAAGGTGTATGTGTGTAAGCAGATGATTTTGTGTATATATGCATGAGTGCATATTTTTTCTTCCCTGTTTATTAACCTTAAAACTATCCAAAATCATCTCTAATACTCTCATCCTGTATTGAATTTCCAAGAGATTCAACTTTCAGGCTAAATTTTAACTCATAATTGAACTAGGTGTATGGTCTTCTTACAGGGATTGGTCCCTTGGTAGCAGAAAATTGAAAGAACAACATGTGTTTTTACTTTTGACATAAGTTATTGATATTATACTTTACTGACATCATAGAGAATTTTATATTCTAAGATCAATGACCCTACAGACTCATTCAAAAACTGAAGTGTTTTTCTCTCATTGAAACATAAAATGAAGAAATTCTCTAGCCCCCTTCTCCAGACTTATCTTCTCTCTCTTTTTTTTTTTGGATTTTATTTATTTATTTGACAGAGAGAGACACAGCGAGAGAGGGAACACAAGCAGGGGGAGTGGGAGAGGGAGAAGCAGGCCCCCAGGTGAGCAGGGAGCCCAGCGCGGGGCTCGATCCCAGGACCCCGGGATCATGACCTGAGCCGAAGGCAGACGCTCAATGACTGAGCCACCCAGGCGCCCTTCCAGACTTATCTTCTAAGCATGCAGGAATGTAGCAAGACTAATGCAGTCAAATCCAAAAATCAGTGATGGTTCTTAGCTTAGCCAAGCATCAATACACAACTCCAGTAGGACTTCCAGTATGTCAATCTAAAACTTTTAAATATATTTAATTACTAAGATTAGTGAAATATGAATAAATGAATTACTATTAGCATAAGACACTTCTTTCACCTGGAATTCTAAAAAGGCTTGTTTAAAATCTCTCCCAGTTCTCAGAAGAGAAATATGGCTTTGAAATGGTGGCTTTTCAGTCACAGAACTGGTAGGGTTTGATTTTTCTAATGATGAATCCTACACAGTAACTTTATATCATTATTAATCCATTCACTATACAGTTTACTTTCTAAGATTAAGCAATTTAGTTTATTCTAATAAAACTGTTCAGAAAATAAGACTCACAATTTAATTTCCAACTTTGACCAGTAAAATACTACACTGAATTTTTTTCAGTATAAATATAAGGGTATTTTTCTGATCTTTTCCTATCTCCAAAAATAGTTACCTATTAATGTATGTATAGTTTTCAAAAGTAACGTACAGCAGCTTTAAATGATGCATATAACATTAGGAAATAATATCAATGGTTAGGATAGCATAGTTCTCTCTATAAAAACATATGGATTCTAAAAAAAATAAATCTAAGGCTCACTTTGTTATCATAGTAAATATCACATTACTTTGTCTTCTTGGCAGAATGCTACTTGTCCTTTTAGGCCATGATTAAAGGCCATCTCCACTCTTAAGATAACCCTAACCACCACAACCAGAAATAACTGCATGTTCCTTTAGGCTTTAATACCTGACAGAATAGTACTAATTATAGTGGATATTTTTCCTTTCATTCAAGGATCAGCTATGAGCTCCTTAGATGGTAAAAAAACCATGAATTTTATTCTCTTCATATCCCCATTGTCTAATACAGTGCCTGCCATTTAGTAAGCATTCAACTGTGCTGAAAGAATATCTGAAAAAAAATTAATCATTGTATGTCAATAACCAAAGCCAAAGACAAACAGGACCACACTGTCAATGGTACCAGGTAGATTTATTATATGTTGCAGTAATAGAGAACATACTCCAGCAGAGAACATGGGATATTTCTATAAAAGAGTGTTGGCAATAATTTGTTGTAAGATCTGGATTTTGGTTGGGTGTTTTGGGTGAAGGTCTAAGGAAGTGGGAGTTTCATGTAGACTGGATGCTGTCATAAAGTCGGGGAAATTCTATAATTGTGTATTTCAATAAATCTTATCTATAGTAAGGGGAGACTAGTACAAGAATAAAGCTGTAACTGATAAAGAAGTAGCAATCATCATTTTGGCTGAGTGAGAGCATTTGGTATTTTTGTGGGTGGTAGAGGAAACTTGGTTTTATCTCTTCTTAGGGAAAAAAAAAATGAAGTAGTCTTATTTTGTCTCACTTATCATGGTCTCAAGCAAACTTTTCTGAGATTAGTACTCTGTGAAATTATTTATGCATAATAGAATAGCATGCCCTAGCTGTGTCAGGTCAGCTTCTGAATGTCAGGAACTACTTTTTTGTTCTCTTCATTTACTTCTATCATCTTAAAATTCAGATAATTATAAAATAAATTTTAAACTACTTACAAATAAGATGTTTAAATTGAAGAGACTATAAAATAGTTTACAGACTGTATTATTGAACAATGGTTATATATAAAATGTAATTTTCTAGAATTATTTTTAGTAAATATGGCCTCTGCCTGCTTTAAATAAAAAATATGGGATGTCACTAACAGAAGTGTTTAGATGACAAATTATATGTGTTTTGTTTTATTTATGTTTAAGATATATTTATGCATACAGTAAAAACCTCCAGTAAAAAAAGTGATTAAGAGAAGGATGTTCAGGATATTATCAAGGACAAAATAAATGCTAACAAATCTCATCAAGGTCACCATATCTTATTAAACACTATAAATGTGTAAAAAATTCACAAGATAATAGATACATAACCAAACTTAAAGGGTGGTATTGATTAATATATTATTACTTTTTTTTAAGATTTTATTTATTCATTCATTCATTCATTCATTCATTCATTCATTTTAGAGAGAGCACACAAGCAGTGGGGAGGAGCAGAGGCAGAAGGAGAGGGAGAGGGAAAGAATCTCAAGCAGACTCCTCGCTGAGCATGGAGCCTGGCATGGGGCTATATCTCATGAACCTGAGATCATGACCTGAGCTAAAACTACGAGTCAGAGGCTTAACAACAAAGCCACCAGGCACCCCTGATATATTGCTCTATAGAGCTTATTTTAGCTTCATCTCCTAATATCATAAATTTTCGTATTGCTTCTAAATGAAAAAAATGACTTTAGCCTTCTAATTTCTTCAGGCTCCTGTATCCAATCAAACCTAAATTTATTTGCATAGTGCAAATATTGATATATACTGAACACTCAATAAGCTGAATCCTAATTCCAAGCAATATATTCCAAATTCAAAGTTATTTTCTCCCCTGCTAATATCTGTCCAGTACCTCTTTCCACTTTCCAGTTCTCTTTATCATATGATAATGCATATTTTATTTTTTTAAAGACTTTATCTATTTGAGAGAGAGAGATAGAGAAAGAGAGAGCATGCATGCACAAGCAGGTGGAGTGGCAGGCAGAAAGGGAGAGAGAAGCAGGCCCCCCACTGAGCGGAGAGTCTGACATGGGGCTTGATTCCAGGATCCTGGGATCATGACCTGAGCCAAAGGCAGGTGCTTAACCAACTGAGCCACACTGGCACCCCAATAATGCATATTTTAAATAACTATACAAACTTAACATATCATCCTTAATTCACCAAAATTACTCTAGTTATGCTCACTTAAAACTTCAATCAACTAACTGTTATGAGGTCTTTTTTCCTACTCAATACTTGACCTTTAGTCAGTCATTTGATTCACATATCATAATGTTTAAGAACATGATTTATAGAGTCTGTCCAGATTTGGCTGACATGTATGAATTCTAGCTCCATCACTTACAAGTTCTCTGAAGTCTCTATGCTGCAAGTGAAATATCTGAAAAATGGAAGGAATAATTTTATCTTATAGGATTATAAGGAGTAACTGAGATAAAACAAATAAAGCACTTAAAATAGTGCTGGCACATTGGAAGCCCTCAAAAATATTTTTAATATTATACTTGCACTTTTTTCTATTTAGACTAGACCTCAATTATATATTGAGAACTCTCACTCTATATTCTGTAATTATTTCCTCTATGACTTCACTCATTTGTTTTTATTAAGTAATCTCTACACTCAATTTGAGGCCCCAACCCATAATCCCAAAATTAATTGTCACATGCTCCACCCACTGAGCCAGCCATGCTCCCCTAACTTCACTCATTCTATTCCCTGCTCACCCACTGTATCTTTCTACTCCAATTTATCCCTTATTCAATCCAGAATAAGGTTCCTAAAGTTGTAGTCATTTTATAGCAGGACAGTCACGTGATTTAATTACATACTTCCTAAGAAACCATTAATTACTTTTCTTCACAAGAAAGTAATTAATATTTATAAATTATCTTGAAGCCAAAACCTCAATTTAACTTCATTTGTTCATTAATTTATGCATTTAATAAATGTTTATTGAGCAGCTACTACATGGGTATTTTATCTTACACTGCTCACTATTTCCCAAATACTTTAATGTGCTTTCCCTCTTCAATATTTTTCTCATGGTGTTTCCTACCTGTAATGCCCCACTTTCTTCATTTTTAATTTTTCTCTTTTGTTTATGATAGCTTTCTTGAGCAA
Organism: Mirounga leonina; assembly: GCF_011800145.1. Taxonomy (NCBI): domain Eukaryota; kingdom Metazoa; phylum Chordata; class Mammalia; order Carnivora; family Phocidae; genus Mirounga; species Mirounga leonina. The sequence continues at coordinate 60,806,686 of NW_023270305.1, forward strand.
CAGGAGATGTGGATTCTCCTAACAAAATGCCATAACACTTTGTTTGTGTTTTCTATTTCCTTTATATTACTTTTCTCTCTGCTTTGATTTTGTTTGTTTTGTGTAACCATTCTGTGATAGACTGACCCAAGCTAATATGGTCATGCACAACTATTAGGTTACTTTTTAATTTTTAAATATGAGGTTGATGAATTTTAGCTATTCCCTGCAATTGCATTTCAAGTTTTTTAATTAGGTAAATCTTAGAACAAATTCTGCCAAACATACAGGTACTCATAAACAAGTATTTATTATAAGCAGCCACTCTATACAACATATTCAGTAAATTCAATGAATTCTAGCTAAAGTTTGGGTGTTATAAACACTACCTTATATGAAATGTTTATCCCAAGCATATGCAAGTATTTTCCAAATGAGAATTTTTTTTTTTTTTTTACCCTTTAGCTGGTATCAGAGAATCAGAATCACTCCTAAATAATGACCAGATACAGACTCATTTAAGATGAAGCTTTAGATGCCATCCCTTAGGAAGCATAGAAGACATTTCTCTAAGATTCTTAAACTTTATTCTTACAAAGATAGGAAGCATCTCTAAAATATTTTAGCTAATCTATATTTTTAAAAATGCTTTTAATTTCACAAATTCCATTTCTAATTATAGTTATACTATGCTTTTAATTTCAAAAATAATAATGCTACTAAACAAAGACTGAAGTGTTAATTGAGACATGGAAAAGCAAAATGTTTATAGTAGCCTTCCTCGGAATGTAGCATATCTGATATCCTAACCATCCATGAAGTATACATTTTAAAGTAGAACAAATGACTTCCCTAAGGATGTGGAATAAACTGGTACATAAATACTTAGTATTAGATTCTGATACATCTTAAAGTAAACTACAGACACTGAAACATAGCCTATTGCAATAAAAAAAATACCTTTGTAAAAGTTAAAAGCTATATGTTTCCATTTTATATTCAATGTTATTACTGCCTACTGGAAAATAGCCACTAATTAAGTACTTACCTACTCACTGAAATGAACTGAACAAAATACTGGCATAAAAATTTAATGAAAATAATTTTGCCACACTACTTGGACTAATGATATCACTGGCTTTTTAGTCCTAAAAACAGTGTATGCAAACAAGTAATGTGAATGTTTCTTCTAGCCTAAAGGTTTAAATCACTGACAAAAGAATGGATTTGAAAGATGTTTTCTTTCAAGGGTAATTTCAGGGGCGCCTTGGTGGCTCAGTCAGTTAACTGTCCTACTCTTGATTTCAGCTCAGGTCATAATCTCAGGGTCATGAGATCCAGCCCTGCATTGGCTCACACTCAGTAGGAAGTCTGCTTGAGGTTCTCTATTTTTCTCTCTCCCCTTGCCCTCCACCCCCCCATACATGTGTTCTCTCTCTCTAAAATAAATAAATAAATCTTTAAAAAATAAATAAAGGGTAATTTCAAATCTATCTAGCCTTCTGAAATCACTCTTTACCTCAATTTTCAAGTTCTTATTTTTGAAACTTATTTTTTCAAATTCTATAATATCACAATATTATTGTTCCAGCAATATATGTGGAATGTGTATTGGACCTGAAAACAAATATGTTGTTTCAAAGAGAGGCATGAAAAAATTGGACAGAATCATGGATTTATCTATTCCCCCTATTAATTTTTAGTTTGATTTACATACATTTGAGACACTTGTATTAGTTACAAACATTTAAAATTGTTATATCTTTTGGTGGGTTAGTTATTTTATGGTATAAAATAGTCTTCTTTATCTCTAGTAAGGCCTCTAGTGTTAAAGTCTATGTGTTTTTATCATAGCTTTAAGAGCTGTGAAATTTTTTTTTTACTTTCTTTTTTTTTATTCTTATGTTAATCCCCATACATTACATCATTAGTTTTAGATGAAGTGTTCCATGATTCATTGTTTGTGCATAACACCCAGTGCTCCATGCAGAACGTGCCCTCCTCAATACCCACCACCAGGCTAACCCATCCTCCCACCCCCCTCCCCTCTAGAACCCTGTTTGTTTTTCAGAGTCCATCGTCTCTCATGGTTCGTCTACCCCTCCGATTTCCCCTGCTTCATTCTTCCCCTCCCGCTACCTTCTTCTTTTTTTTTTTCTTAACATATATTGCATTATTTGTTTCAGAGGTACAGATCTGAGATTCAACAGTCTTGCACAATTCACAGCGCTTACCAGAGCACATACCCTCCCCAGTGTCTATCACCCAGTCACCCCATCCCTCCCACCCCACCCCCCACTCCAGCAACCCTCAGTTTGTTTCCTACAATTAAGAATTCCTCATATCAGTGAGATCATATGATACATGTCTTTCTCTGTTTGACTTATTAAGAGCTGTGAAATTTTTTAATGGAATATAACAAATTACCAAAAATGGAGCATCTTGAAATAACATATACTTATTATCTTATAATTTCCAGGGTCACGTGTCCAGGCATAGATTACCTAGGTCCACTGATAAAGGTCTCACATGACTGCATTCAAATGATCATGCTGGCAGGGCCACCATCTCAGCTGCTATTTGGAGTCCTTTTCCAGGCTCTCTGGTTATTGTCAGAACTCCCTCTCTCTGCAACTGTATGATGGAGGTCACCGCTTTCTTATTGGCTGTTGAGTGGGAGTCACTCTGAGTTCCTAGAGGATGCTCTCAGGGCCATGACATGAGCACATTGCACAGCAACTTACTTCTTCAAAGCTAGTAAGGAGTCTCTTTCATTGTCTTCCTTCAAAGGTCTGGACCCTCTTTGAAAGGGCTCATAGGATTAAGTCAAGTCCAGCCAGGATAATCTCCTTTTGGTTAACTCAAAGTCAAGAGATTAAAGACCTTAATTAAACCTACAAATCTCTTCATCATGCCACCTTTCACAGAGTGGAATCCCAGCATATTCACAAGGCCCACCTACACTTCCTGCGCAATGCAAGGACCTAAGAGCACTTTAACTCCATGTAACTCTCTACTATTTGCTCTTTTGTTATCACATATTTTTGACTCCCATAAGATTCTATTATCATTTTCTTTAGTCAAAATTAATTATACTTACAGATTTATCTACTGTCTTTCTACATTTCTTTCTGCATCTCTGTACTTCTGTATGCAATAATTTTCCTCCTGCCTTTAGTGATATCTTTAGCATTTCCTTTTGTTCTGTGTGGTCACCAGTTAATTCTGCTAATTTTTTTTTTTTAAAGATTTTATTTATTTGACAGAGAGAGACACAGCGACAGAGGGGAACACAAGCAGGGGGAGTGGGAGAGGGAGAAGCAGGCTCCCGGCCGAGCAGGGAGCCCGATGCGGGGCTCGATCCCAAGACCCTGGGACCATGACCTGAGCCGAAGGCAGACGCTTAACGACTGAGCCACCCAGGTGCCCCCTGCTAATTTTTATTTGCCTTATTTATTGTGAAAATATCTCTATTCCTGTTTCATTTTTTAGGGAGTTTTTTTTTTTTTCTTTAATAGATGGATATTCTAAGAAAAGGTGCCAAAATAGGGTTAGATATGAAATAAATCATTTAGGGGAAATGCCTGTGAGAGAAAATGAAGGGCTGGGGCAGAGAAAGGCTCAGATAGCAATGCAGGTCAGACTCTGACAGATGTAGGAAAGGGAAAGGGAAAAAGGAGAGAACAGCTGGTTGTAAGTGTCTTATTCTGCAGCATGTTTCTAAGGGAAATTTGCCAACTCTGTGAGGGAGCCCATCAGAGGACAGTTGCCTATCAGAAGAGTCTCTAATCTCTTAGGAATGGGCCTCCCATAGTTAGTCCCTGCCTCACTCAGTGTTCAGCTAAGAGTAATCTGTGAAAAGAATGACTTTGGGAGTTAATTCAAGCATGGATTTCAGAGCACAGAAGCTGGGGCCTTCAGGCAACTATACTCCCTGCCGTTAGGGATTTAAGAGGGGCACTGTTATGGCAGCCATAGTTTAGACTTCTATTTTTGTATTTATTTCTTTCAGAATTTAGAATACTACCAGTTGTTTTCTAAAGTTGCCATTGCTTCTATCAAGAAATCAGCTCTCAGTCTTATTGTTGCTGGTTTGAAAACAAGTAATGTGTCTTTTTTCTTTTTTTGTCAAGTTTTAATATTATTGTCTTTGATTTCTAGGAGTTTTACTATAAAGAGCCAAGGTGGGAACTTCTTTGTATTTATCATGTTTGTTGTTTTTAAGACTTCTTTAATCTGGCTTCATGTCTTTCTAACTTTAGGAAATTCTAAGCCATTATATATCCAAACATGACTTGTCAATACTGTAGAGATTTGCTCTCCTTGGCCAAGTATATGCACAACATATACTATGCACTTATGCATTATGTCCCCAATGTCTCATGACTTTTCCTATATTTTCCAAACTTTTGTCTTTTTATGTTTCAAAATGGATATTTTCATACGAGCAAACTTTCAGTTCTCTAATCCTCTCTCCTATTATGTATAATGCAACATTAAACCCATTTGTTGAATCCTTATTTTTAATTATTGTATTTTTCAATTTTAGAATTTCCTTATTTAAAATGCATAATTTCTAATTCACTGCTAAAACTCTGTTTTGGTTTATCTTCTTAAATATTAATCACAGATAACAGAAGGTCTATGTTAACTAATTCTAGTATTGCCATTGCCTATAGATTCATTTCTATTATTATTTTATTTATTTATTTATTTATTTATTTATTTATTTATTTATTTATTTATTTAACTTATGGCTAATTTTGGTTGAATGCCATACATTGTGTTGAAAAACTGAAGAGACAGTACAACATTTTTGGTGGTATTATTTTTCTCAAAATAGAATTCATGTTTGTTTCTCACAGACAGTCAAGTGCTTTTATCTACTCAAGGGTTGAACTGATTTGAAGTTAGGCTTCAAGCTTTGTGAAAGATCATCATTTCTAATTTACTCTTTTGTTACCTTTAGCTTTTTGGGTCTCCCGAATGAAAATGTGGAGACCTATCTCTACATTGACATCTAAACCAAGCCCACCTTCTCCACTCCATGTTAGATTAAGAAAGTTCTCGTTGCTTCCAAGCCTCTGGTTTTGAATCAAAAAATTCTTTGAGAAAAAGTAATTCCAAATATTCACTTTTCTAATTTCTCTTTGGGGGGATATTGGGTCTTCAAAATCGTGCTACTTCGGTAGCTTTATGATGTCTCCAAACAAATACTATCATTGCTTATTATTATTACCATTATTATTATTATGTAGAGTTTTTAGTTCTACTCAGTGGGATGGTTGGTCTGAATAAAGTTAGCACTGTTGAAAGTGGTGATTCCCTTTCAGTAAGTTTTAAGTAAGAGAAAATATATATACATGAAATTTTTCACTCTATTCCAGGAAAATTCAGGACCTTTACTGAGATGATAAAAATGTAATGAGATTTTATTTTCCCTTTTTATCTGGTAATTCACTGGACTATGATTAATTCTGATTAATAGGATCACACGTGCAAATGTGTTATAAACCCTATTTAAGTTAATTTATTTTTAAACAGGAAGGCATGTATTTGACTCCTGTTATATTTTTATTTTACCAGTTGAAAGAGAAAAGTATTTGCAAAAACTAGATCACACTTTTATATTCACTCAATTATATTCTTTCAAATCCAAAATGATACTATAGCTTAAATATATGTATAGGACAGTTAATAATGTAAAAGTACCGGCTTTGCTTTTAAAATTGCATGTTAAATAGCAAAATTCAGATGGATAAATAGTGAAAATTATATGTTTCATTCTCAAAGTAAAGGTCACATTGAACATTTTTAACCTAAGAGTAGCTATTAAATATAGGCCTAATAATCATCCAATTTGGAAATAAGAGTATAGATTATAACATAAAAGAAGGTCATTTTATTTGAAATGTATTTTCTGTAATAGAGTATATTTTATAATATTATAATATTATAAAGTATAATATTTTCTGTAATAAAGTATAGGAGCAAGTTAAACACATATTACCTAAACATAATTAGCATTTCCAAATGCATTTGAAAAAATGCATGGGAAATTAAACTAGGTTTTTGGAAGTCTACGAATTATGCAACTGGAAAGAAACCAAAATGTTATCTATGCCATGACTATGTCGTTAAAATATTTTACCTTTATCCCTGTAAGACAGACCCATATTGAAAGCAATGGTAAATCATACTAATCGTTGCGGAGAATATTTGGTTTTGGTGACCCACTTTAATTGTGAAGCTGCTTAAATTTTTTAAAAAGCTGGGGGTAAAATTCTAGGTTAATGTATCCCTAAGCATAGGCAAAATTCAATAATAACTATAATTAATCAAAAGAATATACTCCACTAGTAGAAACTATATCAATAAAGATTGTTCTCTGCATTCACAGAAAACAATTGACAATGATTTTCCTCTAAGACCTGCAATTTTCCTTACCTAAACCCATACATCTTCAAAAAACTTACTATGTACAAAAATCATTAACTAGAATGGCTAAAATTAAAAAATAAAAATTAAATTTAAAAAATAAACTAAAAATACCAGTTCCTGGTGACAATGATGAACACTTGACTCATTCCTGATGAAAATGCAAAATGACCACTTTAGGAGACAGTTAGACCGTTCTTACAAAGCTAAACATAGCATTACCATGTCATCTAGCAATCATTCTCCAAGATATTTATCCAATGAGTTCGAAAATGTATGTCTACACAAAAACCTGAATGTTTATAGCAGCTGTATTCATAATCATCCAAAACTGGAGGCAATCACGATGTCCTTCAATAGGTGAGTGAATAAACAAACTGTTCCACATTCATACCAAGCAATATTATTTAGCAATAAACAAGTTATTAGACCAGGAGAAGACATGGATGAATCCAAAATGCTAAGTGAAAGAAGCCAGTCTGGCAGGTTGAGTAAATGAAGCACAGAGGAGTCTTCAGGGCAATGAAACTATTCTGTATGATACTATAATTGTGAATACATGACAGTATGCATTTTCCAAACTCTATAAAACATTCCAGCACAAAAAATCAATCTTAATGAAACAGAACCATAGAAAATAATTTAGAAGCTCAGTGGATCCAAAGCTGGAAAGCAATATGTTAAAAATAAATAAAACAATCTTATGGGATTACAAAGGCCTTAGTTGAGTAAATCACGTCAGCCTATCATCCTGCCCAGTCCTACCCTTGTTTTCTTAAAGTTGTATATCCTACGACCATTTCCCAATAAATCTGCATACAACTCTCTAGGAGTCTGTTTCCTGTGTCACAGCTCCATCAAAATAGGCTCAGCATAAATAGTCTCTTCCTCTTCATTGACAGCTACATAAAAACTATGTCCCAAATTTAGAATTTTTAGAATCTCTAGCTCATTGAAATTTTCCTTAATAGACTATTTTCAGTTTTTCCTTCAGATTGCACCTTTTGATCAACACCTACATTCTCAATGAGCACAGTGCTTTTTTGATGCACACTGATTTTGCTAAATAAGGCATTTTTTAAAGTATCTTATTGTTTATTCAAAACCACAGGTTTGGAAGGTGAAGTTGCAATCAACAGGTGTGTAGCAAAAACAACTTAAAACAAAGTCCTCTCCTAACAGTGCTGTTGCCACAATACATTGCAGAAAAACAAACAAACAAACAAAAACAAAAAAACATAAAAGCACTTTTAAACAGCCACTTAAGTATAGAAAACAAACTGACAATTACCAGAGGGAAGGTAGGTGGGGGAGATGGGGATTAAAGAGTACACTTATCATGTTGAAAAAATAAAATGATTTAAAAAATAACTTCATAGTTGCTTATAGTGTATAGAGCCATGCACAATGAAGGCATAACTATATTTTTTCTTTGAAACATTATTTTATATTGGTAGTTCAATATTAAATCTACATGGGAGATTTCTACAGGACTGATTAAATGTTGTTATGCATTAGGTCCTACTTCTTTTTGAGTGGCACCAGTCTAATTAATTGCTGTTCATGCCTCATAGCTATCAGATACTGGGTTTCACATGAATCAACAGTTAATAAAATTCATAAATCTTGAGAGGTCAGGAATCTGAGAAGCGCTATTATTCTTGCTTAATTTTTACCCTTTGTGAAATACAGATAACTTGAAAAGTGCTGCTCAGATTCATCTATTTTTTTTTTCATTTAATGAATTTTACTGAGTATAATCAGGGAATCTTGTTATGTATTTGGCAAAAAGTACATCTTTATTACTGAACTGCTTGTTCAGATGATTTAAAATTAGAACTGAAAGAGACCCTAGAGTGATTAATATGTGTCAAGAAATCTGTTGAGAAAAAGTAGACTTCAGTGTCCTTATTCTTTATCTCAGGGAATAAAGCCTTGAAAGTTTATGTGACCCCCAAGGTTATACAGCTAGTGGTTGCACAGGCAAGATGGAAACACAGGTCTAATGTTTTTTCCACAAAAAGAACCCTTAAAAGCAGAAGAAGAAAGGAGAAGGGAAATGAAAGAGATTAAAAGTATGAGAAAGACTTGACCTGCTGCTGTTGGCTTGAAAATGGAGGGGGCCATGTCAAAAGCAAGAGAAGGAAATGAATTCTGCTACCAACTAGTGATTTAGAAAGAAAACACCAAGCCCCAGAAGAGAACTGCTACTGTGGCTGACATCCCAATTTCAGCCTTAAGAAACCAACCATGCCATGCTGGACTTCCGAACCATGGAAATCTGAGATCATAAATTGATGTTTTAAGCAGCTAAGCTTGTGGTAATTTGTTATGTAACAATCTAAACTGACTTATTTATTCTGTTATTTCTACTGCATAACTCATTAGTAAAACATTTCTTCCCAATGTTCCCTTGTTTCTCAATTCCTAGATTGGGACATCAGAAACTTGAAAGGAAGGAACCCTGTACATATGGCTGCTTGAACAGTAATCAAACACGGAGCACGAAAGCAAGAATGATGTTGGTGAAACTGCCTTTAACTTCTATTTTGCCAATTATGGGATTGTGATCTTAAGCAAGTCTTTTTCTATTTTCTTTAAGTCTTACATTTCATGGCTAATAAAAAGAAATTATCCACTCAATTTATCTCTTAGAGTTGTGAGGATAAGTAGAAAAAAATATTTATGAAAGCAAAATGCACATTATATCCAAACCAAAAGACAGAATTCTAAATGAAGAACTGAGAAGAGGAATGAAAGTGCTCCTATGTCTTTCCCATCATAGCCTTTGCTAGAAATCCTGACTGTTACAGAAGAATAGGGTCTTCCCACCCTGGATATCTATATGCACCATTTCTTGGGAGAGCCTAACTCTAGCCTCAAAAGGTTGTGACTGGTTTAATCTACATTCACAAATGAGAACTATGGTCAGTAAACTGTTTTCTATTTTCAACATACTTTAGAGGATGTGCAACAAACAGGCTCTGTCTGATATTAAGGTTCACCTCTTCATTGCTAAGAGATAACCAGTTGAGAGCTAAATGAAAAGTCTGCTGATTACATAGAAACCTAAATGTTGGTCATGTATAGCTGACAACTATTGTTCTGATAATGTTAGGGCACAATTTTTAAGGATGTAAGCTCTGACAATTGCTAATCTGAGTGCAGATCTTTATCCTGCACAAACTAACTGCACCTTGGATAAATAATTTAACTTTTTAAAATCTGTAAGCAGGTAGATAATAACACCTGTATCAGTCAAGATTTAACCAGATGTATATTAAGAGATTTACTGCAAAGAACTGGCTTACAGAATTGTGGGGTTGCTAGGCAAATCTAATTTCCATAGGACAGGCAAACTCTCAGGCATGGACTATAGCTACTTTCCACAAATGGATTTTTCTTCTTCATTAGGATGGCCTCAGAAATTCTATTAAGGCCTTTCAACTGATTCATTCAGGTTCACACAGACTATCTGGAATCCTTTATTTAATTCAACAATATCCCATCTTTAAAATACCTTCATAGCAACCTATGGACCCTACAGCTTAGCCAAGTTCACACATCAAAAGATATCACAGCCCCTAAATCACAGGTCTCTTCAGAGCATGAAAGAGAACACATGGGTATGTGCATGCATGTGGGCGTGTGTGCATATGTGCATATATAGTGGATACCTAACACATCTTATGTGCTCAAAAAAATTGTAGTTACATATTATCATTATTGCCTGTAAACAAAAGGATTGTAGAAAATACTGAACTCTGTGCCTCTCTAAACTGAGGTGTTTTTCTGGATTTTTTTTTTCCTATTAGGGGGTGTTTTGCCTCTAGCAGTTGTATTACACAGTTTTATTTGCCAATGGAAGAAGTACTTCTATATTACTTTTGATGGAAAGAATAATTAGAAAAACAATTCCTCATTTCATTGGTATAATATTTTAGTAGTAACATCACCATCAAATTTCCTCTAGGAAGTACTCAATTAGGATATGGTGGTTTGAACATTTCATGTCCCAAGTCACAGGACTTGAAAAAGAATCAATAGAGCATATAAAATTGTCAAATTATATTTATAATTATTAATATCATCATAATAAATTATTCAAGAGATTGTCTCCATACTTGTTTTTTATCATATCCCTATGCATCCTGGATATTGCCCTTGAGATCTTGAAAAGTAATACGACTTATTCCATTAACATACTAGTATCTACTCATTTCTGGATAATTAATGAAACCTAGCCAAGAATCATCTATTTCATTGCTTCTCAAACTATCCATGCTGCTCCATTTTATTTAAAATACCAGTATTTTATGGACCAATATATATATATGTATATTTTTAAAGATTTTATTTATTTGAGAGAGAGAATGAGAGAGAGAGCGCACATGAGAGGGGGGAGGGTCAGAGGGAGAAGCAGACCCCCTGCTGAGCAAGGAGCCCGATGTGGGACTCAATCCAGGGACTCCAGGATCATGACCTGAGCCGAAGGCAGTCGCTTAACCAACTGAGCCACCCAAGCACCCTGGACCAATATATTTTTTAAATAAGTATATATTACTAGGAAAATAAAACAGATATGCAATTATATTTCAATAATTATAATCATAACCACTAGATATGCAATTATATTTCAATAATTATAATCATAACAAGCATAATCTAGGAAGAAAGAAAAAATGCAAAATTTATATGCTTCTCACTGAAAGTTAATTAAAAGTGTACATAGAGGTAATTAATATAGTTAATTGTTATTAAACTTATAATTGTTACTAAAAACTGTAACTTTAAGAAAAGGTTGTCAATGAAATAGTGATTTCCATTTTAAACATATATTCACATATTTTGAATGAACATGTATATCAGTATGTGACAGAGGATGATCTATAGCAAAACTGCTCCTACATTTTGTTTCAAGACCAATGGCAGTAGAGAGACCTTTCTTAAAGAGGTAAGTAGATGGGAATGGCATAAAAGATTTTAAAGCAATTTCAGCAAACTTAGGATAATCACTTTTAACTATTACCCAAAATGTAAGTCATGATGTATTCTCAAAGTATGTTCAATCCTTCATCAATAGCTTCGTCCAAAAACTTAAATTACCTCATTTTGAGGAAAGAAATGGATTCTAGGTTTCATACATTTTTGGGTTAAAGTTGAAAATAATTTCTTAATTATCAAATACTGTTATATGTATGCATGACAAGTACCTAAGACTCCACATGCAACTCAAAAGATTTAGGCCATGTTCAATGAAGTGAGTTCAAAGCCATAGGACATGGAAGTAACATAAAACCTCAATAAAAGTTGGTAAATACTCTGAATTTGTACTTATCGTGGGCTGGCAATAAAAGATAATAAACAGTCATGTACTGGCACCAGTCTGGGGCCACATATTTTACTCCAATAATGCTTTATTCCATAGTTTTGCTGCATAATTTGTGGAAGACAGGAGTACAAGCAATCTAACTCCTTAGCAATTCTTGTATACTTTCAGGAGTTGCCTAGGTTTGAGTTACTGCCAAAAAGTTTGTATCATAGGTTATTTTTGTTCCACACTTTTCTGGAAGCTTGTACCAAATCTGATTGATTTGTACTGCATTTATGAGTGCAGAACTAAGGTATGCTTTGAAAACATGTAAAATTAAGAAATATGCAATGACATGGTACTGTTATAATCTTTAAGGTTTTGGTAACATTTTTCATGTTATATGTACATTTAAATTAAATCAAACCTACATATTAAATTGATTGATTTTTTTACATAATTCCTACTTCAATATTCTAATAGTAAAATATATTAAGTGGTAGAGTATTTTTCCACACATGAACTATTTAATCATCAAAATCTGATTTAAAATATAAGGTTTATGATACTGAATCCTGAAATATTGTGAAATTAAAATAACTACATATATACATATATATGTATATATATGCATACACACATATATGTATATATATATATACACATACATGTAAATTTTACCTATGAAGGTCTCTAAGCACACCACTATGTTTCTGGATCAAACTGACAACATTGGAAAATTCATTATTTAATCCATCTGTTCATTAATTCAATAATAAAGTTCATTTTGTGTGTCAGGCACTGTAATAAGCAGTGATACAGAGTTAAATAAGACATTTCCCATGTCTTAAAAAAATTAAAAAAAAAAAAAAACCAGTAGAGAGATTCAGGTGATGAAATAAACCCAAGATACATTTGTGTGAATGTTCTTCATAAGAGGAAGGGAGGGCTTTTGAGTCTAGTTATAATTAAAGCAAAGCGTAATGATGGTAGTTAAGATATGAGAGCTCACTCCTATCTAAGTACACAGCCAAGTAGAATATCTTAAATGCTAACAACAACCTTTTGATCTAAATACATTATTTCCACTGTGCTGAATAGAAATTTGCTGCAAAGACAAATTAAGCAATGCGCCCATAATAAAGCAAAAAATTAAGAGTTTAACTGAGAATTCGAATTCAGGTTGTCACGATCCATAATTCATGTTCTTGGATACAACATTTCAGATATCTAGATATTATATAAGAAATCACCAAAGTGTTCAGATGAATGAGGAAGGAGGGCAGAATAAACGGGAAAAAGTTTGTATGGTAGATTAGTTGTTGATAGTTGATAATATTTTGCCCATAATTAACCACAAACACTAAAGTGGCAGATTTTTTGCTTTTAAAGTGGATTTTTCAAAATAGGAGTCACAAAACTGACCAAAGGAACCATTTTGAGTCTATTCACACATGCCACTAGAATTTTAAAAGCAGTCTTTTATCTCAGAACTGTATTTTTAAACTCACAAATGTGACTGCATGACAACAGTGAAATGTCATATATTTCCAAAGGAAATTCATTGTTTTGGCAGAAGCTATTCATTTGATATTTCTGAATTGCCGTTGTAGTGGATGCTGAGGTGCACTGCCAGGTTTTCCCTATTACCCTTGTCTTCAGACAAAGAGAGCCACCTTGCCCAAAATCATATTGCGCACAGCCCACACGCAAAGAATGCTTGATATGGGACACAAAGGCCAGACTGTCTTGCCTCAGTTTGGGGCATATCTGCAAGGTTATCCCAAATCCCAAGGTCTTTGTAGCATTGGTTAAGGCCTTTGGTACGCCTACATGGCAGATCAACCTCTCCCTCTGCCTAATTTGCTTCTCTCATGCCCCCACAGAGAACACTCCCCAGTAAAATTTCTTAATACAAATCTATCAGGTTCTGAAATTTGTCTTTCTCTTACTTGCAAACTAAAAGTTTGTTATGCTCTCATGGATACTGTCAGAAGAAGCAAGACTTCTGTTCCAGAAGTATATGAAGTTACTACTCATGGCAAAGCAAACAGCATAAGAATAAAAATTGAATCAGTTCTCCTATGGCCCCCAAGTCCAACAGTGGTAAAATTAAGAGCTCAGATGGATGTGTGTACACGCAATGTATTCCCTTAGGAAGAGGGACACTGAGCTGGGGAATCTAGCATTTTATAACAAGCAGTGAATAAGCCTGCTCTTTTTCACGGAGGGAGACATTGTGTTATGCCTCAAGATTCCTTTCTACATACACAACCCTGAGAAATACCATGTTTAAAAAGTGGTCAGAGCCTCACAGTCTAGGCACAGCCAGCAAAAGCATGCAGGACCGCTCAGGGCCAACTGTGGATTCCTCTACTGATACTCTGCATCAGAATGTGCTTCCCGGGAACACCAATCTATGAAAACAATACTCCCTGTAAAATGCACACACCATTAGTTTCTCAGCCCACAATTTATTATTCATTTTTTTCATTATCCTCTAATATGTAGCTTCTATGATAAATCAGCTGTTTTAAATGGGCAAAATAGGAGAAAGGGATTAAGAGGTGCAATCTTCCAGTTACAAAGTAAGTAAGTCATAGGGATGTAATGTACAGCGAAGGGAACATAGTCAATAATATTGTTACAACTTTGTATAAGATGACTAGTAACTAGATTTACTGAAGTCACCATTTCTAAATGTACATAAATATAGAATCATTATGTTGTAACTCTGAAACTAATGCAATATTGTATGTCAATTATTCTTCAATTTAAAAAATAAAAAATTAGTAAATACATCAGTTTTTTTTAACATTTCTTTAAAAGTTATACAGTTGTACTATGGACTGAAAAGGATTGCCTTAATGGTCAAGTCATGCACCACTTCTAAATGCAAAGTTTGTAACATACAGTCGACCCTTGAACAAGTTTGGACTGCCTGGGTCCATTTTCCCACGGATTTTTTCGATAAATATAGTACAGTATTGTAAATGTATTTCTCTTCTCTTCCTCATGATTTTCTTAATAATATTTTCTTTTCTCTAGCTATTTTATTATAACAATAGGTATACAACATATAACATAAAAAATACGCGTTAATTGACAGTTTATATTATCAGTAAGGCTTCCAGTCAACAGTATGCTATTAGTAGTTAAGTTTTTGTGGAGTCAAAAGTTATATGTGGATTTTCAGCTGCCCCGGTCGGTGCCCCAACCGCCTATTCTTCAAGGGTCATCTCAACACATAAACATTTTTTTATTTTTTATTTACCTGAGTTTCTTGGTGCTGACGGTCCATCGTCCCAGACTCGTCCGTGAGGAGTCCTGTTCACACCAGCTACGGTCACCTTCCCCTCACAAACTCAGCGCCACTGCGAAGCGGTGTCTCAGCCCAGGGGCCACCGAGTATGGCGGGTCTAGCTCAATCCCAAATGCTGTGCAGCTGCGGGACCGCCTGAGGCACGCACGGGGCTGAACTGCGCATGCGCTGACCGCGACGCTAACGCCTTCTAGAAAGCGTCAGGTCGCGCTGAGGCCGTGACGCTGGCTTCCGGCCAGGAGCCCTGCAGCTGGAATCCCTCCTCTGCCCACTCCAGTCTGAGATGCGCATCCTCCAGGTCAGTTTATACATTTATAAAATTGTTAGACTCCTGGCTGGAACAAAAAATAGTAACCTATTGTACTTACAAAGTAGCAACAATCACTAAAAACATTGGGAAGTTACATTTTCTCAGTTGTGAGGCATTTTCGCTAATGATAAGAATCTCCTTACATGGAAAAAGGGGAAGAAAAATGTCTGTTTTTTGTCTGGAAATGTGAATTTTTATTTCGCAAACCAGAAACAAACAAAAAAATGGAATACAGGTCTTGGATGATGCTTAGCTACCATCCTTGTAAACTATTTATAATTCCTTGAAGTTTATTATGTATCTCCTTGTAAATATGTCAGTCTCAAATTCTTTTTACATAGTTTTGGAAGAGAATCTAAAGACTGAATTTTCTAGTATAAGAAAGAAATTTAGTGGGGGCGCCTGGGTGGCTCAGTCGTTAAGCGTCTGCCTTCGGCTCGGGTCAATGTCCCGGGGTCCTGGGATCGAGTCCCGCATCGGGCTCCCTGCTCGGCAGGGAGTCTGCTTCTCCCTCTGCCCCTCCCCCCTCTTGTGCTCTTTCTCTCTCTCACTCTCTCTCTCTCATTCTCACTCTCTCAAATAAATAAATAAAATCTTTAAAAAAAAAAAGAAAGAAATTTACTGACATTATAAAGGAGTATGGAAATTAACAGGAAATATATAGCAGACCAGCAGTGGTTAGGATTTTTCAGTGAAAGGAAGAGTGTTCATGGAAAAAATACTTTGATTTGAAAGGAGGAACAAAAGTTAGAATAGAGCCAATGGCTCGCTGTATTATACACACTCCCATGCTTATTTTTATGTTTACTTTTTTAATATAAATAGATCAAGTACTCGATATGTCCTCCTAGGGGAAAAAAAGACACCATAATTATACACTTTATTTTCAACAAAATTCATATTATATAATGTAATTCGGGTTGGAAAAGGACTTGCACTTTTTTAAAAAAAGATATTTATTTATTTATTTGAGAGAGAGAGAGCACAAGCAGGGGAGAGGGCCAGAGGGGAGGGGCAGGAGGAGACAGAGAGGGAGAAGCAGACTCCTTGCTGAGCAGGGAGCCTGACAGGGGCTCAATCCCAGGGCACTGGGATCATGATCGGAGCTGAAGGCAGACCCTTAACTGACTGAGCCACCCAGGCGCCTCAGGACTTAGAATTTTTATTGAGTTAGGATTGAAACAAGGTTTCTTTTGGGGGGGGGGTAGTAGGTCTTTTATTAGTGCCAAATTATGCTCTGCATATAAGTTTTTTGTAATACCCTTCCATTTAAAGCCCAGGTGTTCTTAAGTAGCTTGGCACTGACAGTCTTAAATACAAAATTTTTCAAGTATACAATTTACCAATAAGTGGCCTTCTGCAGTAGAAACTTGATTACATAATTGTAAGGTTAGGAAGGAAATGGTATATAAAGTTAGAAAGTGTATTTCAACTATATTGGAAAAATTTCTAATAAGTTCTTTTTGGTACATCTGACCAACACAAGAACCCCCCTTGGAGGGAGAATTTGGCTCCAAAGTATTTTTTTGTTTTGTTTTTTTATTAATATAATGTATTATTTATTTCAGGGGTACAGGTCTGTGATTCATCAGTCTTACACAATTTACGGTGCTCACCATAACAAATACCCTTCCCAATGTCCATCACCCAGCCATCCCATCCCTCCTGCCCTCCACTCCAGCAACCCTCAGTTTGTTTCCTGAGATTAAGAGTCTCTTACCTTTTATCTCCCCCTCTGGTATTGTCTTGTTTTATTTTTCCCTCCCTTCCCCTATGATCTTCGGTCTTGTGAAACAAGGTTTCAATCCAGTCTTTTGCTCTGAATTTGTGATATAGGAGTCAGGATCAGGTTTAGATTTAGCTAGAATAAAATGAGCAAGCCCTGAGTGCTTTGACCAAATTCTTGGCTTGATTCTTAGAATATCTCTGTAATGGCAGGTTGAGTGAGACTTGTTGCCAGAACTAGCTAACAGGGTCCAGAGCTGGAATCAAAGAGATTCTGACATTTGATAGAGAAATGACAATAATTTGGGTCCAGAGCCAGTTCAGAGCCCACTCAGAAATGGAAAATCCAGCACTACCAACAATCAAATCACACTCAACATTCAGTTCCTTTGAAGAGAGATTTGGAGCTCTTTATTCATATCAACTGTCTATCCCAGTGGACAAAATTTCTGAGCCCCTGCTCCAGAGCTGAGAAGAGGGGCAATGTCCTCCTCCTCCTCCTCCTTAGGGGATACCCCCATTATGAAGGTGTGGGATGGGGGATGGCTGTAGTAGCCTCTAGTCTTCTCAGCTTGCCTCTTCTGATATTTAACTTATGCCTTATGAATGAATTGGGGCAAGGGAAATAAGGGCCTGAGAATTCTCAGCCTGGGACAGATCCTCTGCTCTGTGGGAGATGGATTGAGGAAGGGAGCCCCCAAGCTCTTGACCACACTTACTAAGAATTTAGCCTCTGCAACTTGTAACTGGGAGGTGGTCAAGAGAAATTCTGGTAGCCTGCCCGTAATATTGAAATACCATATCTCTTGACTGGGAGTTCAGGGGATGGGAGCTAGGCTTTCTTGTTTACCATGCCTAGGTTGGAGCTTTTGTCATCACGCTTTTTTTTTTTTTTTTTTTTAATTCACAACCAATCTGTATTACATTATTAGAGCTAAACAACCGTATCCAGGGTCAGGGCATGGAAGGGAGGGAGGAAGTAGAGCCAGCTCCAGGACTCAAGAGGAACCTGGAAAGGTTGTTGGTGAGAGAAATTTATGCAGAGGGAATGAGCATGGTGGGGGCTGTGTTTATTGTCCAGGGGGAGGGAACAGGGAAGTGAGGGAGCAGGTCATGGTCAAAGTGCCACAGATGCTCACTGTTCTTATCAAGCATTAGCAGATTTTCTAAAGTAATATTTCTTAATTTTCACAATGTCTTTAAAACCATTTTTACAGACCTTAAATGGTTATCTTTATTACACTTTTCCCTAGTTACCACCAGTGTTTCCAAGGGACAGGATCTGCAGAGCTCTTCAAACTGCCATCCCAGATATCTAAATTTGATAAAGGCACTCTTTTTTTTTTTTTTTGATAAAGGCACTCTTAATAAAGGTGTTGGAGCAGATTCCAAATTTTGAGGAATAGTGGAGACATCTGGTGTATCAGCCAACGTGAATTGAGCTAACCAACTCAAAGCAGTTTATTTTTATAGGTTCTCAAAAACTTGAAAAATAATCCTTGTTCCAACAACTTTTTTTGTGAGTCAATCTTGAACATTGCCAAATATATATATTTGTTTTGAAATTGTTGATAGTAATCTTGTCCCCCGAATACTAATTTATCTTAATAAATTATGGTCTATGATTTATAAATTTAATCTAAATTTAATCTATATTCATCTGTGTGTAAGGTGGCACAAAGGGTAGTAATGCTGTATTACAAAATACCTGGGTACTGTCTTTGTCCTACCCCTGTAATCTGAGTGACTTTGCATGGTTATTCTTTCAAATTATACCCTTATCTGAAACTCGAGATTTGACTAGATGATCTTCAGGTCAGTTGGAACTCAAACACCATTCAATTCTATTAGATAATAGCCTGACATCCAAGTGAAAATGTTGAGGAGAGAGCTGGAGATAAGGGATTAGAAGCTGAGAGTTCAGAAGTAGAGATTTATATTAAGGCTGATTATTACTGATTTTGTATTAAAAAAAAGGGGATAGGTTGGCTTCTTGTAGAAGGACAAATGAAAGAAGAAAATCCCCAGAAAGACAGATAGAAGTACAATGAAAATCGAGACACTTTAAGTCTTGGAACTTAAAGGTAGAGAATTTCAATAAGAAAAACTGATCAATAATGTCAAAAAACAAAAATATCCACAGCAGAGTTGGACAAAAGGACTTTTGACCTAACAATTTTATAAAGTGTGTGATAACAGTTTTGGAGAATGATCAGGATAGTAGCAAATTTGTGGAAAACAAAGGAAAAACTGAATAAAGGAGAAATAAAAACACTGACTAGAAGAAAGAGGAGTGGTAAAACTAATTTTTGAAGCTTTGATTACATACATGTTTTTAGGTAACCAATAACCATACCACTTGAAATAAGTTTAATAGTCCTTCTCCTGAACCGTAAATAGAATGTACTTTTATTCATCCTGACTTAGCCTCTTTTGTATGTTAGAGGGAATCTGTTATTTATATCATTCTTAGAATTGGTGTGTAATTGATTTTTACTTTGATCATGTTTTCATGTTTTCTTTTTTCTTTTTCTCTTTTTAGAGATGGAGGAGGGAGGGGCAGAGGGGAAGAGAGAGAGAATCTTAAGCAGGCTCCACTCCCAGAGCAGAGCCTGACATGAGGCTTGATCTCATGACCCTGAGATCATGACCTGGGCTGAAATCAAAAGTCAGATGCTTAACTGACTGAGCCACCCACATGCCCCATGTTTTCATGTTTTCAAGGAAGGTTCTGCATACCTCCTTTATCCTCTGTTTTTTAGACTGCATCTTATTTTTTTTATGTAATTTAATCACTTTTTATATATGAATGCAGTTATATTTGAATGACCATATATAAAAATAATCTGGACATTGATTTGATTAATTTTCCTTGATAGAAACAGGTTATCCAAAATACTATAATAATTTTAAAAATATGTGCCACAGCCTACACAGTTTAATTTTAAAAGTTATTCAAATGTGTGTAACTGTTACTGTTTTTTTCTTTTCCATCTTCCATTCCTTACTTTGGAAACTACCACACCCCATATGTTGGTAGGCTGTAACACTCCTACAATTTTCCTCAGCCTTCTTCTTGGCAAGATTTCCTCTAACTGCAACTATTGATACAAGACTCCAAATTACTTCACTGATTTTTCTTCCTTTCTAGTGAAACAACTTCTTATTGATTCTGAGAGGTCATTCTATCTTAAGTGGCTTATCAAGAAAAAAAAAATTATATTTTTTATGGCTATACTCTTTACACCTTTTTTGACCTAGAAAAGAAATTATGGAGGAAAGATGCAAGATCAGTTTTTAAACATCTGAAGGGCTATCAGACAGCAGGGGAATGTATATTTTCAAAGAGTAAAACTGAGTCAAATCAGTGGAAGTTGCACTTTTTGGCTCAGCATAGGGAGCTTCATAACAATGGGACAAATAGCCTCCAGAGAGAACAAGTTCTGTCTGAGGGATGCTGGGAATCATCTATCAAGCATTCTCTAAAATAAACTCCTGGACTAGGCAAGAGGCTGTATCAGAAACGTAAAATTTGCAATCAAATGTCAATTAAAAAGTAATCTCATGCGAAACTCTTACATTCACAGATGAGGTTAAGTGCCCATGATGATTTAACTTAATGAGCCCCCTGCCTAGCTGATTGTTAGAACTACCTGCAATGTTGTGTGTGACTATATGTGCATGTTGGGGTGGGGGAGTCATGGGTGGTTAACAGTTTACTGACTCACCCCAAGACTACTCAGTTGTAATTTCTGACTGGATATAAAATGTGATTTTGAAGACCCACTAAGTTTGGGAACCACTGGTGTTGGCACAGATACCATGTTCTAGTCCTGTGTTCTTTTTACCGTTTGGCCTTGCTTAAGTCCCTATCACATAAAATCTGTGACTTTTTTCTTCCAAACAGTAGATCTCTAGTCAGTGAAATTTTTGATCTACTTATTTTAAAATGGATCAATTTAGGTTGTCCTCTTAGGTCTCATCTAGTTTCAATTAGAGACTCTTCGATGAAATAATGAAATTAACAAGAAACCATCTTAATGTGGGACTGAAGACTGAGGCCAAAGTTGTAAATGAATCAATGCAATAAAATGGATACAAGCAGATTTTAATGTAAGAGCTGTCAACACACAAAGAAGTAGGTTACTGATTTGTGTCTATTTTTTGTCAGGTCCTACAATTTCAATTGTTCTTCCCTTTGACTTTAATAAATAGCTGCTGGTTTCTACTCTTTTCTAAGACTTGTTTTTTTTTTTTAACATTTTATTTATTTGACAGAGAGAGAGATAGCAAGAGCAGGAACACAAGCAGGGGGAGTGGGAGAGGGAGAAGCAGGCTTCCCGCCAAGCAGGGAGCCTGATGTGGGACTCGATCCCGGGACTCCGGGATCATGACCTGAGCCGAAGGCAGACGCTTAATGACTGAGCCACCCAGGTGCCCTTCTAAGACTTGTTTTTTGTTTTGTTTTATCATTATCAACTCTCAAGTATTCTTTACCAATAGTACCTTCTTGTGTATTAAGCCGTGAGCTCCTTCAGGAGAGGGATTCTGGTTTACGTGAGCCCTGCTTGAGAGATCATGCTAGAAATTGGATAAGATATAACAGGTGTTTTGATAGTGCTGAGTTCAGAGGAAGTCTCATAAACTATACAGTCTTATATACTATAAATGTACAATGCCTCTATATTTTGTATGTTTCATTCAATTATTTGATGATTATTTCATAATGCGGTTTTTAATGGAACGTGTTATTTGATACCATGAGTCTTCCTTAAACATTTTGCTTTTAAGGCTGTATCTTACTTATCCTGTTTAACTAGTTCATTTATCTAAGCATAAATGCTTACAGAAATCTCTTAGTTCTTGTGTAACCTTAGAAACTTAGTTTCATTGATCTTCAGTTTCCTCATGTGTAAAATGATTGGATTTCCCTTCTCCTTGTCTGGGGAGCCTCATTATTGCTAATAAGGTATTCCCTTGAAAGACCTTACTCAAGCAGAGCTATCAGCTTACAGTTATAATTCATTAATTGGCAAGTGCCTAAGTCAGGATGGAATAAAACATAGCACATTCTCCCCAAGTCCCCAAAGGATAGAAAGTTTTTTTTTTTTTTTTTTTTTAAGATTTTTTATTTATCTATTCATGAGAGACAGAGAGAGAGAGAGAGAGAAGCAGAGGGAGAAACAGGCTCCCAAGGAGCAGGGAGCCTGATGTGGGACTCGATCCCAGGACCCTGGGATCATGACCTGAGCCGAAGGCAGACGCTTAACCATCTGAGCTACCCAGGCGCCCCAGGATAGAAAGTTTTTAATTCAATATTCCAATGTCATTCATTCACATCTTCCTACCTATTTAGTCATACCTACCTTCCATATGCATTATCTACTATTAACAATTTCCTTAGTGCTTTAGGATAATGATATATACAAGAACTTTCCCTCCATGTAACTACAGTAAATCAGTCTTCTGGGACAGCTGGGGCTGCTGTAACATGTTCTTGTTAATTTCTAATTGTCTAGATTGTCAATTTTTTGGTCCAGAATCTTGAAGTGGTGTTCATTTTTTCCAGTACATTTAATTTTTTTAAAGATTTATTTATTTTAGAGAGAGTGCATGTGCAGTGGGAAGGGGCAAAGGGAGAGGGAGAGAGAATCTGAAACAGACTCTGCACTGAGCTGTGGATCCCAACATGGGGCTCAATCTCATGACCCTGAGATCACAACTTGAGCCAAACCAGTAGTTGGACGCTTAACCGATTGTGCCTCCCAGGTGCCCCTTCCAGTACATTTTAAACATATCTCCAGTTTTGTGTATTACTGCTCCACCACACAAGTTTTAACTGATTGTCAGTTTTCATAACATATCAAAGAGAGCCATTTACACATTCTACACTGCCTGTCAGTCAGTCCTTACAAAGCTGCAAATGGTGTGAAAAATGTCATTGTTCATCAGGTAAGTTGAAAAAGCAGCTGTTAAAATTTGTATCATATTTTTTAGAGCAACAGTAACTGAGTCAAGGTGGTATAACACACATACCTGTACATTGGATGTATTTTTAGTTATTTTACTTAAGAATAGCAATACTTTTTTTCTGTTGTCAATGTATAGATGAAGTCATCAAAATGTTAAAAATAAGAGATATATGAGTACTCTCTGTTATTTAAAATATAAAATCAACCTGTAATAAACTAGAACAGTCATATGCAAAGTACTTTAAGAAACTTAATAGTTCTAGTGCTGGTTTGACCATATTAACTTAAATATCGATATAAATCTGGGAGGGACATGACCGGTGATTATTATCCATGGATGGATCAAAAAACTATATTCATAGTGGTGGCCTTAGGTAACAGACTGGGGGTAATATGGCCCTTTGGCAAAGATTCATGCTCATTCATACTATGAGATGTTTGTGGACAAGCTTGGTTCTGAAATGTAGTCCTATTCTAAATGGGTTTGTCTAAACTTATTATACATATAAGTTATTCAAAGAATTCTCTCCCTTTTTTGGTGATAATGCTCAGAGAAAAATAATACAATAGTATGGAGAAAATGGGATTGTCATATGGGTATGAATATTTTTAGTATTATGAGAGATAGGCATATAATTTAATAATTTGGCTTTGTGAATTTATACATCAGTCTTGCAATCTCAGTGAATAGGAGTCTTCCCTTGAGAGAAAAATGTGTTGTCATTTTACTAGCAAAAATGAGGCTTCTGATGAGATGTCATTTGTAACAACATGGATGGACCTAAACTGTATTATACTAAGTGAGATAAGCCAGACAATGACAAATACCATATGATTTCATTTGTTTGTGGAATCTAAAAAACAAAACTCGTAAATACAGAGAACAAACTGGTGGTTGCCAGAGGGGAGGTGGGTGGGAGGATGGGTAAAACAGATAAAGGATGAAGAGGTGCAAACTTCCAGTTATAAAATAAATAAGTTCTGGAGGTGAAAAGCACAGCACAGGGAATATAGTCAATAATATTGTAATACTCTAGAATGATAGACAGTGACTATATTTATTATGGTAAGCATTGAGTAATGTCTAGAATTGTTGAATCAATACATCATACACCTGAAACTAATATAACATTGTATGTGAATTATATCTCAATAATAAAGGAGCCTCCTGAAAGAGAATATTCAACTCACCCATTGGGCTTCAAGTAAATGAACTAACTCGATGAACAGTTAAAACTAATAAGTAGTTTTCTAGTTTAAAAAAAAAATCAGGCTTATGAATATTTAAGACTGACCTGGAAAGTGGTAAATCCCAAGTCTCTGAGACTTCTTGGTATTATTATTGCTTTCTGCAATAAATATCCATTTTAATTTCCTTGCCATTCTGTCTGCCTGTGATGGCTAGCATTTGGGATCATTTTCCTTACACCTGATGCATTAGTATTTTCTTAAATGCAGGTCTGATTATGACAAATTCTCTACTATTTTTTGGTCTAAAATTTCTTTCTTTTACTCTCACTTTGAAGAAAATTTGATTGGATAAAGACTTTTAAAAAGAATATCCCTCATCCCACTTCCAAAATTTGAAGATACCCCATTGTCTTCTGAGACAGAAGGCAATGTTTCATTGAGAAGTTGTTTCATTGCTGCAATGAGAAATCAATAACTGTTCAATAGCTGTTGCTGGGAAAATTGGAAAATCACACACAGAAAAATTAAATTGGACTCCAATTTAAACCATTCACAAAAATTAACTCAAAATGGATTAAAGATTTAAACATAAGACCTGAAACCATAAAAGTCCTGGAGAAAACCACAGGAAAAAAACTCCTTAACATTAGTCTTGGCAACAGTTTTTTGCATATGACACCAGAAGATCAGCAACAAAAGCAAAAATAAAAAAAAAGTGAGACTGCCTCAACCATAAAAGCTTCTCTACAGCAAAAGACATAACCAGCAAAATAAAAAGGCAACTTATGGAATGGGAGATTCTATTTGCAAACCATTTACCTGATTAGGGGTTAATATCTAAACTATATAACTACCTCATACATTTCAAGAGCAAAAAGCAATCCAATTGAAAAATGGGCAGAGGACCTAAATAGACATTTTTTCCAAAGAAGACATACAGATGGCCAATAGGTACATGAAAAAATGCTCAGGATCACTAATCATCAGGGAGATGCAAATCAGAACCACAATGAGATTATCACCTCATACCTTTAGAATGGCTATTAACAATAAAACGAGATAATAAGTGTTGGTGAGGATGAAGGAAAAAAAGGATCCTTGTGTCTTCTTGCTGGGAATGTAAATTGATATAACCACTATAGAAAACAGTGTGGATTTTCCTCAAAAAATTAAAAATAGAACTACCTTTAGAATATATATCCAAAGGAAATAAAATCAGGATCTCAGAGTGATATTTGTACCACCATACTGATTGCAGCATTATTCACAATAGCCAAGATATAGAAAAAACTGAATGTATATACATATAATATGTATATACATATATATAATTATATTATATAATAGTATATACACATATACATATATATAAAATATGTATTTGCATATATATGTATACATATTATATATAACATATACATATATATGTATAATGT
Organism: Mirounga leonina; assembly: GCF_011800145.1. Taxonomy (NCBI): domain Eukaryota; kingdom Metazoa; phylum Chordata; class Mammalia; order Carnivora; family Phocidae; genus Mirounga; species Mirounga leonina. The sequence goes on from NW_023270305.1 coordinate 60,832,370, forward strand.
AATATTGTTTAGCCATGAAAAAGAAGGAAATCCTGACATTTGCAACAACATGAATGGACCTTGAGAGCATTATACTAAATGAAATAAATTAGAAAAAAATAAATATGTATGACCTTATTTATGTGTGGAATGTATAAAAGCCTAACTCATGGAAACAGAAAGCGGCATGGAGGTTGTCAGGAGGTGGGGATGGGTGAAATGGGGAGATAATGGTCAAAGGGTACAAACTTCCAGTTATAAGATGAATAAATTCTGGAGATCTAACATATAGCAAGGTGACTATAGTTAATAATAATAGAGTAATAATACTAAAGTATTATATATTTGAAAGTTGCTAAGAGAATACATCTTAAATATTCTCATCACAAAAAATAAATGATAATTATGTGAGGTGATGGAAGTGTTAACTAATTCTGCAGTAATCATATAAGTGTATGATATCATATTGTATGCCTTAAACTTACACGGTATTATATGTCAATTATATCTCAATAAAACTGGAAAAAACCTGGGCTTTGATCCTTTAGAGAACAATTCTATTTCTGATTCACCCTCATATTTAGGGTATAATACTCTGTGGTTCTAGATGAAAACTTAGGGGATTTATCTGCTTTTTTTCACCTTGGTAGGCTCTGAACGCCAGTGTGTTTGTCACCCAGTGCATGAGTCCCTCAAAACTGTTCAGCTTCTCATGTCTCTCAAGAATATCTTCTAGCACTGGCATATATCTCTAGAGGAATAACATCCCCTTCACTCCTAATTTGCACTCACATTTTTTGTTCTCTCGTGTCATATTATCTTCTCTTTGGAACTTGCCCTAGTAATTATTCAGCGCTTTTGAAGCTCTAATAATTTCAAATAGATATTTTATTTTTTTTTTCATATTTTCTGGTTATTGTTATCGGGAGAATTGGCCTGAATGTTCTATCTCTAGAGTAGAGAATTTTTTTTTGTAGTTTTTACTTACATTTTGGTTAGTTAACATACAGTGTAATATTGGTCTCAAGTGTACAATATAATGATTCCACACTTACATACAATATTTAGTGCTCATCCTTAATCAAGTGCCCTCCTTAATCCCCATCACCTATTTAACCCATCCCCTCACCCACAATCCATCTCTTTATCACATAACTTAGACCAATCTAAATACATAGCATATACACACGTGTTTGTTAAACAAATTAATGTTTTACAAAAGATGTGGCCATTTAAATAACATACTAACTAGCCTCAAGACTAAGATCAGGACCTGGGTTTTTTTTCTCATACTCTATTTGTTTTTTGTTTTGTTTTGTTTTATACCATATCATGTTGTCCTCTTTAAAAACACTCAAGAATGACTTCTTTTCAGGAGTATCCAAGCTAAATCTTTCTCATTCTTGTTATTGCTACCACACCAAAACAAAACAAAAACAAAAAACCTATCAGCAATACTTTTTTATGTGTGCTTTATTATATGTTTGTACTGTCATGTAATTAAAATTTTCAATGCCAGAAGTGTTGCAGTAAAACTGTTACCGTATTACATTGTTCAGTGGTGCCTGTGCTTTTGGAAAGAATTTTGGGAATATCTATAAAAATGAAGCAATTACACATCTCTAGAGACCTGTGGCTCTCCGAGGTATTCTTAGTAACCCATTAATACCCAGTTTCTTGTCTCAGCATTATATGGGAATCTAGGAAAATTACACAATGGCAAGATATTCTAAGCATTGACATATGTGTAATGCAAATTCCTGAGAAGAAGGAATTTACACATTGTGTAAAGTAGGATTGCAAAAACAAAAAGGAGAAAACAAAACATCTAATAGAGAAACTGATGTTTGTTTTTACCAAGTGCCCTTAAGCTTCAGGCTCTAAAAACTCACTCAAATCTATTCATATGAAATGGGTGATATATTGTAAAGTTGTGGACATGTAATGGAAATTACGTAGAAATTTAATTTGAGCGCTACTGTACCGCCAGCCCTTAAAGACCCAGAAAGCTTGGAACTGGAATTATTTATGTAACCCAGAAAAGCTACATGGTCTGTCTCTTCCTGCCTCTGTCATCTCTCCTTCCCAATGTGAGTCTTCTCTTTTTCAGCTCACCTTTTTCACAGACAGCTCCTACTTATTTGTTGTTCTTGCTTTCCCATATAGTTAGCTTCCTTGTGAACTAGGAATGCCTTTATAACTCAAGTCTACTCTATATGATCATTCTGCTTGAATGCTCAGCAAAGTCCAACTGCCATCTCTGCCTTTAGTTCACACTTTCAGAGGAAAGAAGCAGCATCTCAACTAGAGAAATGATGGCCTGATCCCATATTAGGTGTTATCTTTGGTCTATCAGTCTTGCCTGGGGATGGTAAACATTGGGAAATTAGGAAAATATCACTATGGCTACATGCTAAAGGTTGTGGGCACTTTGCACCAGATGAGGTTATCCTTTAGGATGAAATAGAGAGGGATATAATATCAGCTCTCTGATTCTGGATTCTATGCCAAGCTAATAAGGGTCTGGCTTTGCCCTCAGCATGTAGGTCAAGTTCACAAATTGTTACCCCCAGGCTTAGTATGTCAGAAAATGCTCTCATCCTTGAACAGCTGGGGTTTGGTTTTGTTTTTAATTTAATAGCCATAACTGTGGCATGCACTTTCCAATTCTCCATAAGCCCTATAAGCCCCACCAGCAGGTTGCTGTTATTGACCTTCCTCTAATAAGGCATTGAAATTCACAACCCCAAGGTTAGAGAATTTAAGTAAAAGTGTGTGATATGTATGGAATTGGCCAAGATTTTGTTATAAAGCTGTCGAAATCTTCGCCTATGGAGATACCCTTGTGACTAGACTGGAAGGAGCCTTTCTCTTGACATACAGTGTGAACTGAACCTTGTGATGGGCAGTTTTAATACACTATCTCATTTAATAATCACAGGAATTGTAAGATATTTATTATTATCTGCATTTGGGGACTAGCAATAGCAATTCTGGGCTTGACTCCAAGTTGTCCTGCTCACCATCCATGTTTCCTTGGAAAGATATTTAAAGTCCATTAGTCTCAATTTCCTCTTCTGTAAAATGGTGGTGATAGTACCTATAATGTAGGTTTAATGTCAAGATTAAATCATAAAAGTATTTAAATTGACTTACATATAATAATTAAGCATTCCCTTGCCTTCTGTTCAATGATTTTAAACAGTACAAATTTAATTGTTTAATGAATCATCTGTCATCATCTCTTTTCTTGGACTGTGTGGTTACTACTTTAGCTAGGAAAATACTTCTGTGATTTTTTTTTTTTAATGTGTCTTTATACTCGAGACCATTGATATCAATTTGAGTACTAATTGTATTAACCTGCTTGCTATATTAAAGAAGCTGTTTAATCAAGGAGTAGTGAAGTCCTTAAAATCATTTGAGTAAAGGGGTTATGTTTCTGCAGCATCATTTTTTTCAATGTTTTACTATCCATAAAGGTCAGCACTGTTTTCTCTAAATTTACCATTAGCTCTGATGGTGTTAGGTTGGTCACACCCTAATTAAATTCCTACAGTGTTGTACATCCATAATAATTCATGTACCTTTAGATTATTTAAAACTTTTAAACTTCTTTGTCAAATCATTCTGTTGGAGCAGAAAACATACCAAATCATTCTCCTATTACGGCACATATAAATATGATTACTAGAAACTATGCGTCCTCGTCAGTGATTTATTTTCTTCAGTATGCTTCATCTTCTCTGGAAATTCATTCCAGTTTAGTTTTGTATGGGAAACAAGTTCTTGCTTCAGGCTTCCATACTGCCTTCAGATCTTATTTCTTCCTAATAACCTTTTCTGAAAAATGTATTCACTTTTGTGTTTGGCATAGAGACATGGGAGATTTGGTTCTTTTGGGAAATTATGATTTTCATTATCTGGAGCATTAAGTGCTTGGACAATGTCAGGAGAAAAACCTTCCGAGGTAGATGAGGCCAAATGGCCCATAGATGGATCTAAAAGTTTTACATTTTAATCTGAAGGTGATGGGAGGCATTGAAGGATTTTGAGTAGGTTAGTGACCTGACTTTTTGAACATTTCATATTTCCTAAGAACCTCACACATAGTCTTTTTAAAAGGTTTCCTGACCATAATATAAAAGATAGAGCAAGATTTGGGGGTATTGCTGTAACTCTAATGGGCTTTGCTTAAGGCCTGGAATAAGACCATGACAAAGAGAATATCAAGAAAGAGAAGGAATTGGGACACCAGGGTGGCTCAGCTGGTTAAGCATCTGCCTTTGGCTCAGGTCATGATCCCAAGGTCGTGGGATCGAGTCCTACATGGGTCTCCTTGCTCAGCAGGCAGCTTGCTTCTCCCTCTGCCTACCGCTCCCCATTTGTGCACTCTCTCTCTCTCTGACTAAAAAAAAAAAAAAAAAAAAGAAAGAAAAAGAAAAAAGGAATTAAGGATAGGGAAAGTAAGAGAAGGGGAGAGACTTAAGGTCAGATTCATACCATAAAATCAATAGGAACAAGAAAAGCATTTGCCCTCAGGGCCAAGCTTGTCAGAAGATGAGTTTGGGTTTATGAAATAGTGCTCTGATCATATTCCTCTCCTTGTCTGCTCTCTGCTTCAACTCATTTACCTTTTTTAATATTTTCTAAAACAGCTTTAATTATATGGTAAAACTTATGATATCAGAAATATCAAGCATTTTTAGAATACATATACCTATGTAGCAAAATTAATGTTCCTATGTGAATGAGTCTCAATCAAAATGTAGATTTTTGCGATAGAGAGTCCCAGAATGGATGCTGATCTGGTGGAGAGGTGGAGATTTGCATTAGAAAGCTCAGAGTGGGGAAACTGGCTACCTGTTGCAAATTGGAAGAGAGTGGGTGGGAATGAAGGAGTAAAGAAAGCAGACAGGAGGCTCAAATTCCCTGGTTCATTTACTTCTATCAGTTATAGGTCATTAAAGATTGTTGTCCACCTTCTGGCAATACTGTTGTAAGTTTAGGAATTCTGAAGAAAGATTCCTGTTAAAAGTTTTTCTTCCCTACCTTTAGTCATGGTCTTAAATTCCTATTCAAAATAGAGTCCATTGGGCGCCTGGGTGGCTCAGTTGGTTAAGCGACTGCCTTCGGCTCAGGTCATGATCCTGGAGTCCCTGGATCGAGTCCCGCATCAGGCTTCCTGCTCGGCAGGGAGTCTGCTTCTCCCTCTGACCCTCCCCTCTCTCCTGTGCTCTCTCTCATTCTCTCTCTCAAATAAATAAATAAAATCTTTAAAAAAAAAAACAAAAAATAGAGTCCATTGAGTTAAAGTATTGTTTTTCAGAATTCAGAAGATATTTTGGTAAAAGAGGCCAAAAGATAGACAGGGACCAGAAAATATAGGGCTCCATGGGACATAATAGATTCAATTTTAAGTGCAAAATAAAACAACTGAAGAATTAGAAGCAGGGAAATAAAGCTACTGAGGAATATTATTTGATTAATATTTATTATGGTTGTTGTCTGATTAGAAAGAATAGAAGGGAAATCAAATAGGAGACTGGGGAAATTCCAAGGGAATGATAATGATATTTTTACTAGGGCAGTTGTCATACAGATGGAGAAAACTGGAGGGACTTGAGTAATGTTTTGGAATTAGAGACCACAAGGACTTTAAAATGGTTTAAGTGTGGATTATGAGAAAAGGAGTAATTAAGCATAGCTTTCATTGTCATTGATGGCTTTGAAAAGAACTACTTTGTGGAAGTGGCAGGGACAGAGCCCAGGAGAAGTAGACTGAGGGGAGAATTAGAGATTAGGAAATAAAGACAATGAGTAAACGCTGAGGAGTTTTACTGTGAAAGAGGAAGCTGGGGTCGTTGCTGGAAATAATGAGGGGTCTTGAGAGGATTTTTTTAAATTTGAGAGCTAATATTTGAATACTCCTATTCATGGAAATAGTAGTGATGAAGTTAGCTGAGGATGTTGGGAAAAGACGGAAGAATTTTCAACTAGGTAACAAGGTATTATTGAAAGAATTAAAAAATGTGTTTGTATTTAATTGTTTATTTTTAATTTACTATTGACAGATTTTATGTTTCAAAGAAAATTGTCCTGGTATATGCAAATTCTCTTGTGACAAAATCAGTCTTGCTTTTTAAATCATGAAGAAAGCAGGTTAGAAAGTCATTTGCAGATCAAGTCCTTCTAATCCTGTCCATCTACCTCAATATTTTTAATTCTTTTTACCTCTGTTATTGTAGAAGAGTTTTGAGGCAGACCACCTCCTCCTCCTTTACCTATCTTCTTCAGTATTACTGATATTCGAGTTCATATATATAATAATAAAGTTATTGATCATTTTGTAGTATCTGCGGAAAAAGGAAAGGAAAAACTATACATTGTTATAAACCAAGATTTGGTAATCTTTTTTTTTTTTTTTTTTTTTTTGGCTCCTACAGTCTGAAAAAGAGAATTGTCTCAGGACAGTAGCTCTGCAGGGAGCAGTCCTGATCCATACGTAACCACAGTTGGAGAAATCATAGTATTTGCACTTAATAATTTGGTCTTCTTTATAGTACATAATCACAGTGTTTGAGTGGGATTGAACTGAATTCATCGCTGATAGTTTAGGCAGTAATACAGAATTGCCTGTGGGGATATTTGCAGCTGGTTTCAAGAGCTGTGTGAACTCTGGAAACACTATTACCATAAACAGATCTTGAAGGTCTCAATATTGGGATATAGTTGTGTTCAAATCAAAATGATAAATGCTGTCTGGGTTATACATCCTTCATCATTAGCCAGCAAGCACTTCTCTTGGGTGTGTTTATGGTATAAATCCTTGATGCATGCACCTGTGGTAGAATAGGTTCATAGTCATCTGTGGCTGTTGGAGAGGACTTTGTGTATGAACCATACATTTTAAATGTGTTTGCCTTAAATTTATAATTCTGTATGCTTTGACTCTAAGGTAGTTTAAGCTTCTAAATCCAGACACTAAATCTATGTATTTAACCTGTGTGTTTAATTAGAAGTTTTATTTGAACTTCTAATTTCACTGCGTTTGATGCTAGATGGATAGAATGCAGGTTTAACAAAAGGGCTCTTTTATTTGAATTGAGGAATATATTCATGGCATAAAGATTTGGAAGCTAGCTGTGGACTGGATTTCTCTTTGGGCTATAAACCAAAACCAAAAATATATCTTTTCTTATTTGAATAGAATTGCAAATAATGTAAAATATCCTTTATAACAACAACAAAATAAAATTTACAGGATTTTTTGAATGTCATAACTATTGGATATTTTAGCCTCATTAGACATAGCCCTGGATTACCAATGATCTTAGACACAATTCTGAAATAGTAAAAACACTTTAAATCTCATCTTCTTCTACAATAAGTGATTTCATATTTAGAGATTTTTTCCAAGTCCTAATTCCATTGGTGAAAATACTTGCTTGAATACTCCTATTCATGGAAATACTTGCTTGGCTACAAAGAAATCATTAGCTACTAGCCATTTATACAAATGAACAGCTTCTCTGTAAACTTAGTAGATTGTGTGCTATTGAGGGTTAAGTTTTGGGCAGGCCAATATTCTATTATTTGTGTTTCTTGGTGACTGTCAGAAGATGACTTTTGGGAAAACACATAAAAAGATGGTTAAAATCTTTATAAGTAACTGGAGGAGTCTAGATCTAGCCTCTAGTCAGAAAATCACTTTATTATATAGCGTTGTCCAAGGAAAACATTCAGGGGGACAGTAAAATGACTGGGATTTATTCATCCATTTATTCATTCAGCATACATACCACCGATTTAGTGACTCTTATGTGTCAAATGTACTTCTAGGCAAAGGTAATACAGTAGTAAATAGGATAGACAGCTTCTTTGCCATCTAGGTACTTACATCATAATGGGAAGATAGACAGTAAACAAATAAATATATACTATGTTAAGCAGAGCTGTGGGTAACTGAAAACACAGTAGAGAACATAAGGGATTTGGGAGAAGAGAGTGTTGCTGTTTTATAAGATTATTAAAAAAGAGGGCGCCTGGGTGGCTCAGTTGGTTAAGCGACTGCCTTCGGCTCAGGTCATGATCCTGGAGTCCGGGGATCGAGTCCCGCATCAGGCTACCTGCTCAGCAGGGAGTCTACTTCTCCCTCTCCCGCTCCCCCCTCTTGTGCTCGCTCTCTCTCACTCTCTCTCTCAAATAAATAAATAAAATCTTTAAAAAAAAAAGAATTGTAAATAGCTGATTTATTTAATCAATTTATTTAATTGATAATTAAAGAAGCAAGAAATTCATGCAGCTATTTGAGAGAAAAACACTTCAGACAGAGACAAAACCGAATGCAAAAGCCCTGAATTTGCAGTGTTTAGCAGATTTGAAAAGTGAAGCAAGGGCAGTATGGGATTTTAGCCTCATTATACATAGCCCTGGATTGCCAACGATCTTAGCCACAATTCTGAAATACTAAAAGCACTTTAAATCTCAAAGAGGTGAAAGAGGAAAGAGGAAAGAAGAGGCAGTATATAAGGTTATAAAGATACAAAGAAGGCCTGAACATCTAGGTTTCATAGGTGATTATAAGTACGCTGGCTCTTATTCTGAGTAAAATGATCCAATTATCAGATGTTTATGAAAGGAGAAACAAGACAATATGACTTGTATTCTAAAAGAATCACTCTGGTGGCTATGTGAAGAGCAAATGTTTAAAGGGCCAAGAATGGACAGAAAGTGTTTAAGAGAATATTACAGTAATTCAGGAAGGAGATGATGTTGACAGTGGAGTAAAAAGAGCACGTATTGTATCTATCTATTGAGGATTGCTTTAAAGGATTTAAACTGGATGTATATGAGGTATGAGAGAAGGAGTAGAGAGAAATGATATGATAGATTTTAGTCTACCTACAAGGAAAACTAAGAGAAAGCAGGCTGTACAGGAAAAGCATTTGTTTCTGGATATGTTGAGTTTGAGATGCTTATTACACATTTAAATGGAGATATTGACTGGGAAACTGGAGATCTAGGAGTGTGGCATACAAGGCAGAGCTCCAGTTTGTAGATATTAATTTGGAAATTATCAGCATATAAGAACTGTATTTATGTTTAATGTTTAAAGACTAAGATCTTATCATGGGGCTACTTTCAGAGAGCAGTTAAGGATTGAGCCAAGGGACATTTCAACTTTTAGACCTTGAGATTTCTTGGAAAGCAGCTAGCAAAGAGAAATGTATAAAGTGGCTAGTGAGGTGAAGCAGTTGTTTGTGAAGAATATACCGGTGATCTATCATGTCTAATGCAGCTGATAGACCAATGAAAATGAATATTGAGTATTGATCATCAAAGTTGGCCAAATTAAAGTTATTAGAGGCATTGACAGGAAGTTAGTAGAGGGAAAAGAATTCAGAGACAGAACCCTTCTCCCCCCCACCCCAGAGACTGCTAGTTATAAATAACTACTTTATTAATTGATGTGTATACATAGAGTAGAAAGACTTCACACAGTAATTGTACTTGTAACTACTATATGATAATTCTGACATAATAAATTTTATAATGTGTTTCCAGGACACAATACAGAGATTAATATATTAATTTTACCAAGGTAGTTTTGCAACATTCTTATTAAATCTTTCTTCTAATCCTTCTTACTCCACCTGTTTTCTAGCTAAGATATTACCATTATTTAACAAAATTGACATAGCATTTTCATGAAGATTTAAAAAAAAGTAATTCATTATCCCAATACCCAACTTCATAGTGCTTCCCTAAGGTTGACTCTTTATCAGAACATTAGAAAATGCCCCCCTCTGTTACATTTCCCACCTCCATGCTAGCACGTTTAATAAAAATAACAATGTAATGCAGCCCTCCCCATAAACACAGGGTATCACTAGAGATAATTAAAGCCTGTGATGGAATAAGGTAACCATAGCAACTAAAATCTTCACACCTACTCCAACTGCTGACAATAATAACACAACCTCCCATACCCTTCACAAGTAAAGGTGTGTTCATCTCCAAGCATAAACAAAAATGACCTCAGTATCTATGGTCCAGTACAGCATGTCTAGCTTTCAAGAAATAATTACAAAGCATACAAAAAGGCAAGAGAACACACAGTCTGAAAAGGTAAAGAAATCTATATAACTAGACTCACATATGAGTCAAATGTTTTAACTATGAGGAAATTTAAAATAACTATGATTACTGGAGGCACCTGGGTGGCTCAGTTGGTTAAGCATCTGACTCTTGATTTCAGCTCAGATCATGATCTCAGGGTTGTGAGATTGAGCCCCTCATCAGGCTCCTTGCTCAGTGCGCATTCTGCTTGAGATTCTCTTTCTCCATCTCCATCCGTTTCTCCCCCACTTGCATGCTCTCTCTGTCTCTTCCTAAAATAAATAAATAAATGTTTAAAATAACTATGATTATTAAGTGAGAGGTGCTTATGAAAAAGGTAGATAACACATAAGTAAAGGTAACTTCAGCAAAAAAATTAAAACCTATAAGAAAGAATCAAATGGAAATACTAGAAATCAAAACCATAGTAACAGAAATGAAGAATGCCTTTCTTAAGCATATGATAAGACTAAAAAAAGCCAAGGAATCCGTGATAGCAGGACAATACATATTATATATATACACATATATATGTATGCATGTGTGTGGGGGAGGGGGAGAATTGAAGCATAAAAATGCTCAGTTAGACCAAGGGAAGACAGAAAAAGAAAACAAGAAACAGAAAACAAATAGTCCAAATAGAAAACAGCTAAAAACAGGGTACATTTTATTCCAACCACATTGATGGATCAGTAATCACTTTAAATGTGAGTGGTCTAAATATACCAGTTAAAAGGTAAAGATCATTAGACTGGATAGAAAAATCAAGTCCCAACTATGTGCTATCTACAAGAAACCCACTTTAAATATAAAGGTACAGAAAAGCTAAAGTAAAAAGATGCTCTAAAAACAAAATAATGAGGACATGTTAAAGGAGATTGAAATAGACCTGAAGGAGGTCCCAGTAGCCGAAGCTGTAATAGTTCAAGAAAAATAAATAAATAATATGCTATTGGAGCAACACAAAGCAGAAAATAAATATTCATACTGATATGAATAAATAAATGAATAATTGAATGGAAAAGAGGGGGCAAACAGTTCTCACAGAATTTCAGGTAATATATATAGATACTCTTCTCTATAGGATGTAAAGCTTAACGTGTCCCAACCTTGAGTGTAGGCTGGACTTAGTGACTTACTTCCAAAGAACAGAATATGGAAAGTGGAAAAGTAGTAACTCTATAGTTGAGAAACCTATCAAACATTCCCTAACCAAATGATCAAGATTATTATCACCAGTGATACCTCATGTTTATATCATGTAATCCCTGATGTGATGGAATGAGAAGGACACTTGATCTCTGCAGTTTTCTTGCCTAAAACCTATTATGCCAATCTAGTAAAGAGGAAAACATTAGACAAACTCCAATTAAGAAACATTTCACAAATATTTCAGTTACAGTGGAAATAAGGAAAGACTACAAAACCGTCCCAGATCAGATGAGGCTAAGGAGAGACATGGTGACTAGATAAATGTGGTATCCTGGAGTGAATCTTGGGACAGAGAAATACTGTTACTGGAAAAGTAATAATGTTGGTGTCTAAGTTTTCAAAAGTGAACCATGGTGGGCGCCTGGGTGGCTCAGTCGTTAAGCGTCTGCCTTTGGCTCAGGTCATGATCCCAGGGTCCTGGGATCAAGTCCCACATCGGGCTCCCTGCTCGGCAGGAGGCCTGCTTCCCCCTCTCCTACTCCCCCTGCTTGTTTTCCTGCTCTCACTATCTCTCTCTCTGTCAAATAAATAAATATAAATAAATAAATAAACAAATAAAATTATAAAAAATAAAAAGTGAACCATGGTAATATAAAATGTTAGTATCGGTGGGATTGGGTGAGAGAGATATGGGAATTATCTATATTATGTTTGCAACTCTATGTAAACATCAAATCATTTTGAAATACTGATTTTTTTTAAAAAGCGAAAGAATTCAAAAAAGATATGCCATGTAGACACTACCAAAAGAAAAATGGGGTAGCTGTATTAATATCAAACAGAGTGGATTTCAGAATAAGGAAGATTATCAGGGAAAAACAGGGATAGTACATAATGATAAAGAGGACAATTATCCAAGAAAATATAAATCATAAATATGAACAGATTCAACAATAGAGCTTAAAAATGCATTTGGCAAAAACCAATTGATCTGAAAGATGAAATAGACAAATCCACAATTATCATTAGGAGAAATCACCATCTTTCATTAATTGATAGAATGAATACACAGAAAAATAGAATACAGGGGGAAAAATCAATCAACTTGACCTCATTTACAGATCATTGAATTCCAGTCAACAACCACAATACACATTCTTCCCAAGTGCAAATTATAAATTATAGGAGATAAATCTTAACAAATTTATAAGAATAGAAATTATTCAAAGCATTTCTCAAACTCTAATGGAAATAACCTAAAAATCCATAAAAGAATATATCTGGAAATCCCCAAATACTTGGAAATTAAATAATGGATTTCTAAATAACAAAGAGAAAGAGGAAGTCTGAATGGAAATTTTAAAATATTTTGCATTGAGCAAAATTAGAAGATAAAACTTATCAAACTGGTGAGATGAAGTTAAAGCAATGCTTAGAGAGAGATTTATAGCCTGAAAGGCTTCTAATAGAAAAAAAGAAAAGATCTAAAGTCAATAACCAAAGCTTCCACTTGGGAGCTAAAGAAGAAAAAGGAAGCATCTGAAAGGAAATAGAAAAAATACATAATAAAGATTAGAGCAGAAATTAATGAAATTAAAAATCACAACAAAAAAATAGAGAAAATCTGTTTAATCAAAAGTAATTTTGTTAAAAAAATGATAAACTTTCTGACAGGTGCATCAAGGGGGTGAAGAGAGGGAGGGCAAAGAAACAAATAACTAAAGACTAAAAAAAGTGGACATCACAACTGAAATTACACATATTAAAAGAATAGTAAGAGAATACTATGAAGAACCCTACACATATAAATTCAGACACTAACTACCAACAAGTCACTGAAGAAGACATAGAATACCTGAATGGTGATAGAGAACCCTATATTATTAGTAAGAATACACACACACACACACACACACACAGCTAATCAGAAAGAGATATTTATATATTATATATAACATCTGTATATAACCTCTTTACATATATACACACATGTAGATAGATATATAAGTAATTGAATGTGTAGTTAACCCTCATCCCTCCCCCCCCCCGCAACAAAGAAAACCCTGGGTACAAATGATTTCACTGGTAAATTCTACCAAACATTTAAGAAAGAAATAATACCAATTCTATAAAATCTCTTACAGGAAACAAAAAGAAGGGATATTTCCTAGCTCATTTTATGAAGCCAGTATTAATGGTGTGAATGCAAAATAATAAAGCCATTTTATAGAAAGATATCTGTATTACAAAGTTAAATACACTTAAAATATGACCCAGGTATTCCACTCCTAGAAAATACCAAAAGAAAAGAAAGCTTATGTCCACACATAGGCATTTTAATGATTGTTTTAAGGAGCATTCATTATTCATAATCATCTCATGTTGGAAACAGCCACATGTCCATCAACTAGTGAATGGATAAATAAGTTTATACATACATACAAACACACACACAGAACTCATCATAAAAAAATTCTTGATATCTGCTACAAAATGGATGAATACCAAAAACATTGTGCTAAGTGAATTAAGTAATAAAAATAAAAAGCCACAGTATTACATATATACTATATAGTTCCAGCTATATGAAATTGTAGAAATAACAATATTTTTGTGACAGGAGGCAAATTAACGGTTACCTGGGGCTAGGGTAATGGGAGGAAATTCATTACCTATGGTCAAGAGGAAACTTCTTAGGATAGTTAAACTATTCTACATCGTCATTGTGGTGGTTGTTATGTGACTTTGTACATTTGCTAAAATTCAGTGAACTATGTTTAAAGGGGATAAATTGCATTTTAGGAAAATTATGCAACCATACCTCTGGAAAAAAAATGAGTTCATTGTCAGATACAAGAATAATTATATCATGAAGGTAATGCTGCTCCACTTTGGACATTTAAACCATATTTTCATAACAATAAAAAGAAAATCTAATTATTTCCAGGAAGTTGAACTTTATAGAAGTTCTAACTGGATCATTTGAACTGTGAAGACAAATAAGTCTCATTGAAATTAATTACCTTCCTCATACTATATGGAACCTTCTTCAGATGCTTGTTTTCCTCTAAGAAACTAAGATGAGTGTGTCTTTGTAAAGCTTGCTTCCGTATCTTTGCAATTGCTCCTTCTTATGACAATCATCTAGTTTTTAAAATGCAAAAACAAGAATTATTTATAGGACAGGATTCCTCTCCCATTTCCACCTCCCTCCTCTATGACTCTTAATTTTCTTTTTATAAGATGGTATTTGGGTAGTCTATATTTTTTCCTCTCATGGCAATTTCTGGAGAAAACATTCTAAATCTGATTTTTCGAAAACAGATCAACTAGCATCTTCCCATTGCCCATAACAAAAATCTTTGCCAAGTCAGCCCTAGTTCTGTGAAACAATAAATGATTCTTTGCCCCAGCTGAAGCTGCATTCACAAAAACCTATTTAATGAAAGGAAAATAAAGAGTGTTTGTGGGAGTCTTTTAGTCCATTCCTTACTGAAGCAAAGAAGCCTCTTTCATTTCCATTTATTTAAATTTCTGGCAAGTCCAGATATATACATTTGGAAAAAAAGTTTTGTTATATAATTTGATGTTGGTGTTCAGTGTCTAAAGAAGCAGGGAAGGGAAGAAATTTGTATGGGTTCTAGAGTAAGTATCATATGTTGTATGGCCAAAAAAATATTTTAAGAATTATTATTGAAGGCTTTATGTTAAAACTTAGTCAATAATCAGATTTAGAAAGACATGTCCACATACTATCAGACCTGCCTGCTTTTTGTGATTTTGTCAACATAGTATTTAGGGTATAGTGAAGTGCAAGAGGTGCAATGAATACATTCATCTCCAAAAGTGTTTTGTATGAATCACATATATTACTTTTTAAAATATTTTTATTTATTTATTTGAGAGAGAGAGAATTAGCAGGGGGGAGGGACAGAAGGAGAGGGGAAAATCAGGCTCCCCTTGGAGCAGAGAGCCCAATGCAGGGCTCAATCCCAGGACCTTGGGATCATGACCTGAGCCTAAGGAAACCCTTAACCAACTGAGCCACCCAGGTGCCCATATATTATTTTTAAGTATGTTTTGTAAGTATTTAATTTAAAATTGCATTTTGTTTCTTCACTCAGAAAATGTTTATTGGGCACCTTCTACGTGTCAGACGCTGCCCTAGGAACTGACCATATAACAGAGAACAAAAGAGACACAACACACTACCTCTGAGATCTTTTATTCTAGTGTTGATGGCAGATTCTTACAAATGATTGCAAAGCAAATGTATAACTGTGAAATGGAGTTAAGTTCTAGGAAGTCAAAGTGTGCTATGTGAGATATGACAGCCAATAGCTTTGGAAAATGAGTGGAAGACCTTCTGTAACAATGTTGCTGTGTGGCTGTTGGCAAAGAAAAGAGAATGGCATTGGTGAAGGCTGTGAATCAAGAATTGCCTTAACAATTTATAGAAACTTGAAGAACTTTCTGTGGCTGAAACATAGGGACAAAAAGGAGATTGGCTCAAGATGACTTAGAAAGATAAAAGGTAATGTATCTGGTCAGGCCTTACAAAAGGGCAGTAATAAGAAGGGTCTAAAAGAAAGTGGGTAACATGTCACACACGTTTAACCCCATAGGCCAAACCTTTATTCAGTTTTTCCTAATTATCTTGAAATGGTGTATTATAGCTTGTTTGCTTGAATTGCGGCGTTCGATGATGTGCTTTGACTTCTTCCCTCAGCGCCTGCCTTTTTTCTTTTTTTTAGTATCATTATGAACATATGTTATTTTATATACCCAGTATGTCTTCATCAATTGCAAAAATCATTCTTGTTTAATATTCAAGTTGTCCCATCTTTGGCCAATAGGAATCTCCTTAAATTTGACTCTTGTGTTCCTTTGGCATGTCTCTCATTAGTCTCGCATAGCTCACTTGCTTTCTGGAATAACAAGGTGCCCAAACCAGGAATCTGCCATTCCTCCAAGAAGCACAGGTTTTCGAAACTAGTCCTAAGTGGGTTCATTCTACTGTATTGTTAGTGCTTCCAGGCCTTTTCAGTGATATTGCTACAAGATATATATGCATATTTGATATTGACATTACCAATTCAAATTTAGCATTAAAGAGATTTTATTTAACTTTCTTGATTTTATATTTGTTTCTCTCTTTTTCTAATACTGAAAATGGAGGCTCCAAATAATGTGCTAACTACTCAAGCTCTTGAAATACGGTTAGAAATATGGTTATCATCCTAGGGGTGAAACCTTCTCCTCCCCCAGGCTGCTTTTGGAAAAGGAAGACATCTTTTGATGGTAAATGATTGGGAGGGGGTGCTGGTGGTATCTAATTTCAAGAGGGTCAAGGATGATAAGAGCCCTGGAAAGCACCATATGATTTATAGAATTTATAGAATTGCTTAGCCTACAAGGCTAATAACACACCTGTAAAGACATATAGAAGTAGAGGAGGATTTACTGGAAAGCTAAGGAGACTAAGCTTCAGGACCCCTCACTTGCCAAGTCTGGCACTAGAAGGATCCTAGCATCCCAGAAATGTCATCACATGGTCACATTTTCCTTTTTTACATTAGCTGTAATAACCCATTTTAACTGTAATTGATGAAGACCTCCTCTATTTCCAATCTGACTTTCCACTTTGACTTTCCATTCACACTTCCCCTTATCTTTGGTGACATTGAAGGGGCCGTAGGCATTTTGGGGATCAAGCTAAGGGGAGTTGATAATGTGGGTACAGTTGACTTGGGTTTAGTGGAAATACGTATGTGGTTTGTCAACATTGCCAAGTTAGCCTGTTTCTACCAATCCAAAGCAGATATTCCTATAGCTCTCCTTAACATTCACTGTGCCAACTCATCTCCATCTTGAAGAAAAGGTGCACCGGTCATATGGCCTATTGTGATGTAAATATGCCCTTTGGTCACCACCTCCAGACTCAAATAGATAGGAGAGAAGATTCAAAGCTTGCAATGTGTAAAGCTAATCTATGGGAAAATCTTCCAATCATGATATTGTTAAAATTATAAGTAAAATTTTGGTTTTTATAGATTCTAAGTTGAAAAACAATGTTTCTGTCCTGGGAGGAATATTCCTGATAATACAGCATACACAGTTTTAAGTTCTGGATGTGTTTGTCTGTTTTCCTTTTTGATGGTATTTGTGCGAACTGAAATCTATCAAAATTCTTGTGTTTAAAGGACCCAATATTATGGTATTTAAATATCCAGTATATTTGGGTGTGAAATGATATGCTTTATGTATCAAAACTATCAATAGTAAAAAAAAAAAAAAAGCAAAACACATTTTTCTCAACTTAGACAGAGGGAAGATTAAATAATCTTTCTTCTTTCTGGAAAATTATTACCAAATTCTTGCCAAATAAAGAGAGGGAAAATATTTTAAAAATATATCAGGTATTTCATTGATTAAAATAAAAATAAATTTTGTGGTATCTGTCAATGTGTTAAAATTTGTGAGTGTTTTATAGATTCATGTTCCATTGTAAATCAATATTTTCATTTCATAATTTTGTATATTATTTTCTTAAAGATCTACTCTGAATTGTATAATCTCATGTTCTACAAAACCTGGGTGATCTTTCTTCATAAGGAAGAAGTAAGGAAGTATGATATAGTGGTTTAGTGACAGATGATGGGTGGTTTGGACTGGTTTGGAAGGTAGAGAAGTGAATATATTGGAGATAAATAGGAGAGAAAATCTGTGCTTTGGAAGCTAGATTCAATAATGTCACAAAAATACGTTTTAAAGAAAAGTTTCTAGTGAGCCCAAATCTCCCATTTTTTCCGCAGCACTATTTTTCCTCATGGGATTGGCTAAATTTTTTATGTTAACTTTTATTTTGTTTTTTAATCTCTAACAATCTTTATAAATCATTTTGGTTAGACATCATTGTCCTGGAATTATAGGTAATGACAAAAGAGTTTAAAAGACTGATTCCTCGTCCAGGTTCTTTAGCTTGGTGTTATCAATATAATCTTCATCTTTTCTTTTCCTTCCTGAGCTATTTTACATTTATTCAAAGCTATAATACAATGGTTAAATATTCCAATCAAAGATCTTCCTCCAAAGACAAAAAGATGAATAGCTGAGGCTTGGAATTATGTAGAGTAAACTCTGAACCAGGGTAGACAGGTAAATCTCTCAGAGAGAGAGAGAGAGAGAGAGAGAGAGAGTGTGTGTGTGTGTGTGTGTGTGTGTGTGTGTGTGTGTGTGGTCTTATAAAGGTAAAATAAATAATTTGCCTTTTATATCAAGTGGAATTCTCCTTTTTTTCCAAGATAAATACGTAATTTGAAATGCTATATAAAAGCCCAACTCCTTTATATTTTATTTGTCTTCATCTATTTTGTTCCCTAATAACATGGTCAGTTTCAACTGCCAGAGGTAAAGCAAGCTTTTGATATTTCCCTTTAAACTTTCGCTGTTAGACTTGGTCACTGAAAATCCCATGAAATTGTGATTTGTACAACTGATGATGCCTTTATATGTTATTATCCCTGTTATTTATATTTCTCTCATCAAGCACTCTCCACTCTCCCTCTCTGCACTAGCCTCTTTCAATTTCATTTTCTAAACACTGGCTCTACAAATCATTTAATATGGTATAATCGAATTGTGAATCAAAAGCCAGAGAAATTCCAGGTCAGCATTTGAGTTGGGGCCCTATAGTGATAATTCAGGTGTTATAAGAAATGATGCTAGGGTTTCAATAGGTCGTACACTGCCCTCCCAACCTCTGGTAACCCAGTGCAGGAATAAAGAATAAATCGGTGGTATGCTCACTTTGCCCTCATGAGGTTCAGATGCAGGTTCAGGTTTGTAAACCCTGTCCTTTTTTGAGCATAATAAAAGAGCAGTTTCCAGAAAAGAGAAATATATTGTAGTTCATTTTGTAAAGTGGACAATTCTTATATAAAATATCAAGTCACCCCCCCCCATTCTTCTTGCCCATAAATTCTTAAGTTCTGCATCTATTGCGCTCTTCCTCTCCAGAAGCCTTATTTTCCAGACTTAAAACTATTCTTTCCAGCAACTATAATTTCTTCTTGTCTCTCTTCTTTCTTCCCAATTGAAAGACCTTATATATCTCTCAAAGCTGATACCTCTAATCCATTTTCACTGCTACTTTTCTTGGCCATATTGCCAGTCACTTGCCTGGAGTACTGCAGTTACATTTTAGCTGGTCTTCCTATATCCACCTTTTCTCCTCCTTACTTCCTACCTCTGGTGTTCCACAAACTGCATCTAGAGTGATTGATATAAATACAGATTGATTCCTTCACTCCCCTGTTTAAATATGAATTTTCATTAGAGTAAAACTGAAATCCCACATCTTACCAGCTCATTTCAAGCCACTCCTACTCTTGTTCTTTGCATTCTAGTCACACTGGCTATTTTAAGTTCCTTTAATGAATGCTCCTTCCAATACATATCGCCAAAATTAGTTCCCTCTTATATCTCTAAGCTACTTTAATTGTCACATGTTCAAAGAAGTCTTAAAGTATAAGCCAGATTGGGTTAAATAACCCTCCACTATTTCATAAAGCTTTGAATTTTTTACCTAACAACCTCAATTTCTTCATTGTATCATATATTCCTATTCTGGTTAAATAATACATTGTAAAATTAGTTATATACTGTCTTCCACCTCTGCTAAAATAGAAGCTAAAAAGAATAGGCTTTGTATCTCTTGTTTGATACTAAATCCCAAATACTTCACAATTCCTTGCACACAGTACCAGTTTAAGTCTTTGCTGAATGAAAACATAAATAAATAATCTCTTTCCAGAATTGAGGCTTTTGATGATATCCTTTTAAAAATTCTCTTAGGGTGGGTGGGGAGATGGGTTAGCATGGTGATGGCTGTTAAAGAGGGCACGTTCTGCATGGAGCACTGGGTGTTATACGCAAACAATGAATCATGGAACACTACATCAAAAACTAATGATGTAATGTATGGTGATTAACATAACAATAAAAAATTAAAAAATAAATAAAAATTCTCTTATACCTTGACTTCTGGTAAGCTCAATTTTCCTGAATTTGCCTCCATATGTTCATTTTTCCCTCATCTTTTTAATGTGTTTCTTTTTCCCATTTCTACCTTTTTTTAATTTTTTTATTATGTTATGTTAATCACCATACATTACATCATTAGTTTTTGATGTAGTGTTCCATGATTCATTATTTGCATATAGAACACAGTGCTCCATGCACAACGTGCCCTCTTTAATACCCATCAAAAGGCTATCCAATCCCCCCATCCCCCTCCCCTCTAGAACGCTCAGTTTGTTTTTCAGAGTCCATTGTCTCTCATGGTTCATCTCCCCTTCCGATTTCACCCCCTTCATTCTTCCCCTCCTACTATCTTCTTCTTCTTTTTTTTTTTTTAACATATAATGTATTATTTGTTTCAGAGGTACAGATCTCTGATTCAACAGTCTTGCACAATTCATAGCGCTCACCATAGCACATACCCTCCCCAATGTCTATCACCCAGCCACCCCATCCCTCCCAACCCCCCCCACTCCAGCAACCCTCAGTTTGTTTCCTGAGATTAAGAATTCCTCATATCAGTGAGATCATATGATACATGTCTTTCTCTGATTGACTTACTTCACTCAACACTCTCCAGTTCCATCCACGTCATTGCAAATGGCTGCATAATATTCCATTGTATATATATATACCACGTCTTTTTTATCCATTCATCTGTTGATGGACGTCTTGATTCTTTCCACACTTTGGCTATTGTGGACATTGCTGCTATAATATTGGGGTGCACGTACCCCTTCAGATCCCTACAGCTGTATCTTGGGGGTAAATACCCAGTAGTGCAATTGCTGGATCATACGGTAACTCTATTTTCAACTTTTTGAGGAACCTCCATACTGTTTTCCAGAGTGGCTGCACCAGCTTGCATTCCCACCAACAGTGTAGGAGGGTGCCCCTTTCTCTGCATCCCCACCAACATCTGTCATTTCCTGACTTGTTAATTTTAGCCATTCTGACTGTTGTGAGGTGGTATCTCATTGAGGTTTTGATTTGGATTTCCCTGATGCCGACCGATGTTGAACACGTTTTCATGTGTCTGTTGGCCATTTGGATGTCTTCTTTGGAAAAATGTCCGTTCGTGTCTTCGGCCCATTTCTTGATTGGATTCTTTGTTCTTTGGGTGTTGAGTTTGATGAGTTCTTTATAGATTTTGGAAACTAGCCCTTTATCTGATATGTCATTTGCAAATATCTTCTCCCATTCTGCCAGTTGTCTTTTGATTTTGTTGACTGTTTCTTTTGCTGTGCAAAAGCTTTTTATCTTGATGAGGTCCCAATAGTTCATTTTTGCCCTTGCTTCCCTTGCCTTTGGTGATGTTTCTAGGAAGAAGTTGCTGTGGCTGAGGTCAAAGAGGTTGCTGCCTGTGTTCTCCTTTAGGATTTTGAAGGACTCCTTCTCACGTTTAGGTCTTTCAACCATTTGGAGTCTATTTTGTTTGTGGTGTAAGGAAACAGTCCAGTTTCATTCTTCTGCACGTAGCTGTCCAATTTTCCCAACACCATTTGTTGAAGAGACTATCTTTTTTCCATTGGACATTCTTTCCTGCTTTGTCAAAGATGAATTGGCCATAGAGTTGAGGGTCCATTTCTGGGATCTCTGTTCTATTCCATTGATCTGTGTGTCTGTTTTTGTGCCAGTACCATACTGTCTTGATGATGACAGCTTGTAATAGAGCTGGAAGTCCGGAATTGTGATGCCGCCAGCTTTGCTTTGCTTTTCAACATTCCTCTGGCTATACAGGGTCTTTTCTGGTTCCATACAAATTTTAGGATGATTTGTTCCATTTCTTTGAAAAAAGTGGATGGTATTTTGATGGGGATTGCATTGAATGTGTAGATTGCTCTAGGTAGCACTGACATCTTCACAATATTTGTTCTTCCAATCCATGAGCATGGAACGTTTTCCCATTTCTTTGTGTCTTCCTCAATTTCTCTCATGAGTATTTTATAGTTTTCTGAGTACAGATTCTTTGCCTCTTTGGTTAGATTTATTCCTAGGTATCTTATGGTTTTGGGTGCAATTGTAAATGGGATCGACTCCTTAATTTCTCTTTCTTCTGTCTTGTTGTTGGCATATAGGAATGCCACTGATTTGTGTGCATTGATGTTATATCCTGCCACTTGACTGAATTCCTGTATGAGTTCTAGCAGTTTTGGGGTGGAGTCTTTGGGGTCTTCCACATAAAGTATCATATCATCTGCAAACAGTGAGAGTTTGACTTCTTCTTTGCTGATTTGGATGCCTTTTCTTTTTGTTGTCTGATTGCTGTTGAATAGCAGTGGTGATAGTGGACATCCCTGCTGCGTTCCTGACCTTAGGGGGAAAGCTCTCAGTTTTTCCCCATTGAGAATGATATTCTCTGTAGGTTTTTCATAGATGGCTTTTATGATATTGAGGTATGTACCCTCTATGCCTATACTCTGAAGAGTTTTGATCAAGAAAGGATGCTGTACTTTGTCAAATGCTTTTTCTGCATCTACTGAGAGGATCATATGGTTCTTGTTCTTTCTTTTATTAATGTACTATATCACATGGATTGATTTGCGGATGTTGAGCCAACCTTGCAGCCCAGGGATAAATCCACTTGGTCGTGGTGAATAATCCTTTTAATGTACTGTTGGATCCTATTGGCTAGTATTTTGGTGAGAATTTTTGCATCCATGTTCATCAGGGATATTGGTCTGTAATTCTCCTTTTTGATGGGGTCTTTGTCTAGTTTGGGGATCAAGGTAATGGTGGCTCAAAACAAGTTTGGAAGTTTTCCTTCCATTTCTATGTTTTGGAACAGTTTCAGAAGAATAGGTATTAATTCTTCTTTAAATGTTTAGTAGAATTCCCCTGGGAAGCCATCTGGCCCTGGGCTCTTGTTTGTTGGGAGATTTTTGACGACTGCTTCAATTTCCTTAGTGGTTATAGGTCTGTTCAGGTTTTCTATTTCTTCCTGGTTCAGTTTTGGTAGTTGATACATCTCTAGGAATGCATCCATTTCTTCCAGATTATCTAATTTGCTGGCATATGGTTGCTCATAATATGTTCTTATAATTGTTTGTCTTTCTTTGGCGTTGGTTGTGATCTTTCCTCTTTCCTTCATGATTTTGTTGATTTGGGTCATTTTTCTTTTTGAAGAGTCTGGCCAGGGGTTTATCAATCTTGTTAATTCTTTCAAAAAACCAGCTCCTAGTTTCGTTGATCTGTTCTACTGTTCTTTTAGTTTCTATTTCATTGATTTCTGCTCTGATCTTTATTATTTCTCTTCTCCTGCTGGGTTTAGGCTTTATTTGCTGTTCTTTCTCCAGCTCCTTTAGGTGTAGGCTTAGGTTGTGTATTTGAGACCTTTCTTGTTTCTTGAGAAAGGCTTGTATTGTTATATACTTTCCTCTCAGGACTGCCTTTGCTGTATCCCAAAGATTTTGAACAGTTGTGTTTTCATTTTCATTTGTTTCCATGAATTTTTTTTAATTCTTCTTTAATTTTCTGATTGACCCATTCTTTAGTAGGATGCTCTTTAGCCTCCATGTATTTGAGTTTTTTCCGAATTTCCTCTTGTGATTGAGTTCTAGTTTCAAAGCATTGTGGTCTGAAAATAGGCAGGGAATGATCCCAATCTTTTGGTACTGGTTGACACCCGATTTGGGACCTAGGATATGATCTATTCTGGAGAATGTTCCATGGGCACTAGAGAAGAATGTGTATTCTCTTGCTTTGGGATGGAATGATCTGAATATGTCTGTGAAGTCCATTTGGTCCAGTGTGTCATTTAAAGTCTTTATTTCCTTGTTGATCTTTTGCTTAGACGATCTGTCCATTTCAGTGAGGGGGGTGTTAAAGTCCCCCACTATTATTGTATTGTTTTTGATGTGTTTCTTTGCTTTTGTTATTAATTGCCTAATGTAATTTGCTGCTCCCATGTTAGGGGCATAGATATTTACAATTGTTAGATCTTCTCTTTGGATAGACACTTTAAGTAGGATATGGTGTCCTTCCTCATCTCTTATGACAGTCTTTAGTTTAAAATCTAATTTGTCTGATATAAGGATTGCCACCCCAGCTTTCTTTTGGTGTCCATTAGCATGGTAAATGGTTTTCCACCCCCTCACTTTCAATCTGGGGTTGTCTTTGGTTCTAAAATGAGTCTCTTGCAGACAGCATATCAATGGGGTCTTGTTTTTTGATCCAATCTGATAGCCTGTGTCTTTTGATTGGGGCATTTAGCCCATTTACATTCAGGGTAACTATTGAAAGATATGAATTTAGTGTCATTGTATTGCCTGTAAGGTGACTGTTACTGTATATTGTCTGTGTTCCTTTCTGGTCTATGTTGCTTTTAGGCTCTCTCTTTGCTTAGAGGACCCCTTTCAAGATTTCCTGTAGGGCTGGTTTTGTGTTTGCAAATTCCTTTAGTTTTTGTTTGTCCTGGAAGCTTTTTATCTCTCCTTCAATTTTCAATGACAGCCTAGCTGGATAGAGTATTCTTGGCTGCATATTTTTCTCATTTAGTGCTCTGAATATATCCTGCCAGTTCTTTCTGGCCTGCCAGGTCTCTGTGGATAGGTCTGTTGCCAATCTAATGTTTCTACCCTTGTAGGTTACATATCTCTTCTCCTGAGCTGCTTTCAGGATTTTCTCTTTGTCTATGAGATTCGTAAGTTTTACTATTAGATGTCGGGGTGTTGACCTATTTTTATTGATTTTGAGAGGGGTTCTCTGTGCTTCCTGGATTTTCATGCCTGTTTCCTTCCCCAAATTAGGGAAGTTCTCTGCTATAATTTGCTCCCTTATACCTTCTGGCCCTCTCTCTTCCTTCTTCTTCTGGGATCCCAATTATTCTAATGTTGTTTCATCTTATGGTATCGCTTATCTCTCGAATTCTGCCCTCGTGATCCAGTAGTTGTTTATCTCTCTTTTTCTCAGCTTCTTTATTTTCCATCATTTGGTCTTCTCTATCATTAATTCTCTCTTCTGCCTCATATATCCTAGCAGTTAGAGCCTTCATTTTTGATTTCATCTCATTAATAGCTTTTTTGATTTCTACTTGGTTAGATTTTAGTTCTTTTATTTCTCCAGAAAGGGTTTCTTTAATAACTTCCATGTTTTTTTCAAGCCCAGCTAGTATCTTTAAAATCATCATTCTGAACTCTAGTTCCGATGTCTTACTAATGTCTGTATTGATTAGATCCCTGGTTTTCGGTACTACCTCTTGTTCTTTTTGTTGAGGTGATTTTTTCTGTCTTGTCATTTTGTCCAGAGGAGAATAGATGAATGAGAGAAGAAAGTGCTAACAGGGTAACAATGTCCCCAGAAAATATACACGAAAATCAGAAAAGACCTGAAACCAGGGGAAAAGAAAGGGAAAGAAAGAAAAAAGAAAAAGAAAAAGAGAAAAAGAAGAAGATAAAAACAAAACCAAAACAAAAAAACAGAATATGATCAAATATGATAAGGCTGGTGCATAGATCAGTGCCACACACTAGATTTGGGGCATATTTTGGTCTGTTAGAAGAAAGTGCCTCCCAAAATGTTAAAGAAAAAAAAACTTAAAAAAAAAGAAAGAAAAACTTATATATGTACAAAAATAAGGGTTAATACAATGAAGGGTTGGAATATGATTGTAAAGATGAAAATTATAAAAGATTTTATAAAAGGAATTGGTAAGATAAGAAGTTGTTTGAAAAAAGAAGAGGATTAAAAAAAAAAGGAAAAGAATGTGATCAAGCAGGAGACTAGAAAAAAGCCATACACTGGAGATTTAGGGTATATTTTGATCTGTTAGAAGAAATTGTATCTCAAAATTTTAAAGAGAGAACAACTTATATATATATACCAAAAATAAGGGTAACTACTATGAAGGGATAGAATATGACTCTAAAAATGAAAAATAAAAAAGATTTTTTAAAAAAGGGATTGATAAGATGTTGGTTGAAAAAGGGAAAAAGAAAAATTAAAAAAAAAAATTAAAAAAAATTAACTTTGAAAGACTAAAGAATCATGGGGAAAAAGCCATGAATTCTATGTTCAGTAGTCCCCTAGCGCTGGAGTTCTGCCGTTCTCATTGATCGGTAAACTTGGTCTTAGCTGGCTGTTCTTGCTGATCTTCTGGGTGAGGGTCCTGTTGCCGTAGTTTCCAAATGTCTTTGCTGGAGTCGGAATTGCCCCGCCCTTGCCGGGTCTGGGATAAATAATCTGCTTGGGTTTGCTCTTGGGAGCTTTTGTTCCCTGCAGGCTTTCCTTATGGCTTTGGAGGATGAGAGTGAAAATGGCGGCCTCCCAATCACCTCCCTGGCGAAGCCGAGAACTCGGGTCCCCACTCCTCAGTGAGCCCCCAGAGAAAAGCAGTCAGTCACTCCCGTCTCCCCGGTCTCCGGCCGCACTCCATGCTCACCCAGCCAGTGACTGAGTGTTTCTATCTCTGGCACCTGACCCCGTGTGGAATCTCCAACCCAGCAGATCCCTGAGGTGGGCTCCCGCACCACTCCTCCCCGGGGGAGGAAGGGGAGTGTCCCCAGATCTGCCACTTGTTGGGTCCCTGCTGGAGGAGCAGTGGCCCGACTGTGCCACGGATCACGGTTTATGGCAACCCCGAGCTGAGATCCCGCGCCTCGGCTCCGCCTCTGCAGCCGGCTTCCCTTCTCCGATACCTGGGCGCTCTGCTACACTCAGGCACCCCCAGTCTTTCTGTGACCCCGAGGGTCCTGAGACCATACTGTCCCAGCGAGGGTTCCACCCCCCTGTTTAGCCACTGGAGCAACGTCCCTCAGCGGAGCCGACTTCTAAAAGTTCTGATTTTGTGCTCCACTGCTCTATCACTTGCCAGAAGCGGCTGATGGAGGTCCTCTCCCCCGCCGTCTATCCTCCTGAATATTACCTCGGATTCACTTCTCCCCACGTCCTACCTTCCAGTAAGTGGTCGCTTTTCTGTTCAGAGAGTTGTTGCTATTCCTTTCTTTGATCTGTTGAGTTCGTAGGTGTTCAGAATGGTTTGATCCTTATCCAGCTGAATTCCTGGGACTAGATGAAATCCAGGTCTCCTACTCCTCTGCCATCTTGCTCCACCCCCCTTTATGCCTTTAAACAGAGAATTTTAGTTGGTTGGTTTTTTCTTTGCTATTTTTAAGATTAGAACTTAGTCGCCTTTGTCTCACTCAATTTAGGCCCTACTGGAGACCTCCTCCATTTTCATTGGCTCAACCACCATGGAATTTATTTGTGAAATGAATCATACAGGTCCTGTGGTTCACCTGCTCATGTAATGCTTCAGTCTACTTCATAGCCAACCAAAGGATAATTAAAGTTAGATATCTTTAATATTGGGAATCCCTCTTATTTTGAAGCAACCAATAACAATTTCAGGAAATTGAAAGGTTAAGAATTTTTTTTAGTGATGATAAATTGTATCTTGTGTTTCTGCATATTATATATAAAATATATGAGAAATGTGTTTATAATATATGTTATATAATATATATACATAATTTCAGTATTTGAATATTGATATTATGACATGACCTCTGGGAATTTTGTTATTTTAACCAATCCTTATATGTTGTCATTTTATGTGTTCTGACTGCCCTATTTATTTGCCTTTGTCTCTGTCCCTCCTGAAATAGGGTTACTATTTTAGAATGTAATATTTTAGATCTGGTTTGTGCACTTATACTTTGCTATCTATAACTACTGTGCCAACTTCGTTCATCCCAACCCAAGTTTCACTAATGAATATCTCAGACTGTGATATGTTCTTTCTTTGTGTGCTGAACTGATCACATTTTTATTTAGGGCTTTATCAGTAATTCCATATGCAGATAGAATAATCCTCAACACAATAGGTTCAACATGACAACTATATTCTCTTTTTAAAGCTCATTTCATCATAATGTCATTTTTCAGGTGATGGAATCATAATTAGATGTGATTTTGATTAGATATTAGATATGATTACTTGGCAAAATTTTATTACTGTTGAATATGGTGAACGAGTATTACATGGTAGATACATACTGATATTTTATTTAGGCAGCTCATTATAGTACTTATATTTCCAATACTTTTTTTGTTGTTGTTGTTGCTCTATCATTCTAGCTCTTGGAATTTTTTCTTCCCCTTGATAGAGATTTCCTCCTTATATATTATATACTCACAGAATTGTTCACATACTAATCTACAGACTGTTTAATATGGCATTTCTATTTTTTCACTAACTATAACCCAATACTTTCAGGTTACACAAAGAAACTAGCAATAAACAATATAACTGCAAAACAATCTTAGCCACAGTCTTTACTGAAGAAAATAAAATATTTGAAGAAGTGATATAGACATACATGAAATTTTAAGAGAAGCTAATCTAGTTGTCAAAATTGTGGCCATTGCGGGCGCCTGGGTGGCTCAGTTGGTTAAGCGACTGCCTTTGGCTGAGGTCATGATCCTGGAGTCCCTGGATTGAGTTCCTCATCGGGCTCCCTGCTCGGCAGGGAGTCTGCTTCTCCCTGTCACCCTCCCCCCTCATGTATTCTCTCTCTTTCTCTCTCTCTCAAATAAATAAATAAAATCTTAAAAAAAAAAAAAATTGTGGCCATTGCTATAGAACTTTAGCTATGAAGAAGAAATGAACAGTTTAGAGTTTAGACCCACACTACCCAAGTCAAATCCCAGCTTGGGATTTCCTCTCCAGCATTTTTATATGGATTGGAAGAGTTAATGTATGTAAATCACTTAAAATATTTCATGGTACAGAGTATTCATTGCTTTATTTAGAACACTGCCAGGCACATGGAGGACAAACAGTAAATATTGTTGAATAACTAAATCAAAGAATGAATAGAATTGATATGATTATTCCTTGAAGACCTTTTAAAGAAGGTAGGTCTTCTTGTTCATCATTCCTCTATTACAATTTTTCATAAGGAGAAATACAATGTCTTGAAGGAGTATGCATCAGATATCACATAAATGAAATTTCAACTATCTAATATTATGGTATCATAAATCTTATGCAGAATAAAATCATTTTTATTAATACTTTAAACATACCTTTCTAAATTTTACTCAAGCTAATTCCACTTTTAATATCATCAAATGATCCCATGGTTTGTTTTAACAATTGATACTTCAGTCAGCCATGCCTTCTTAATCAAACTTCAACTTTCTTCTACATTATTAATGCTAAAATTATACCATAGGGAAATGAAAAAAGATGTTAGAGTAGAAGTGAATATTGTTTAGTCAGCTGTTTGTAAGTACATCTGGTGTAGAGATTAAATAAATTGTAAACCCTGAAGCAGCATGATAAAAAAGGAAACTCTTGGACAAAAAAGTGTCCATTTCTCTATACATTCATCTAAAAGCTGTTTCTAGACAGAATATATTACAGGGAATTCCCCTGAAGTATTTTCCAGTTTTGTTCATTTTAGAAGTAAAATATTACCTATTTTTTTCTCTTTTCCTGAGCATTTTCTAGATAAGTATGTACATTAAATTTTTTAAGAAATAAGTTATACCTTGATTTTGAAAAGAACTAACTTCAGTATCATAACTTCCATTAAATAGCACTATGAAAATTTATGGTATGTTATTTTTTATATTAATGGCATTACTGGTTACTTTATTGTGTTAAAAATATATTCATTGTTGGGGCGCCTGGGTGGCTCATTCATTAAGCATCTGCCGTCGGCTTGGGTCATGATCCCAGGGTCCTGGGATTGAGCCCCGTATTGGGCTCCCAGCTCAGTGGGGAACCTGCTTCTCCCTCTCCCACTCCTCCTGCTTATATTCCCTCTCTCACTGTCTCTCACTGTCAAATAAATAAATAAAATCTTAAAAAAATTGTTTATTAACTTAATAGATATCAGAGGATCTAAAAGAAGTATATATTCTATTTTTTGAATATCAGTGTTTTAAACCCTTTGAAAGAATGGCCAACATAATTACTGTTACCATGTGATTTTTTTATTCAAAATATGACAATATTCAAAGTGAAGTTGGGCACTATTAATAATTATGCTGGAAGAATAGATGTAAACTTGTGATATTCCAGACCAAATGGGGTAACTGATCACTAAATACATTTTGGTTAAAATACTAGTACTACTCCAGGGGGGTACACTATTTGGGACTATTACCAAAAAGGGTAAATGGCTCCGTTCTAAATCAGCAACTCTCAAGGTCACATGAGACAACATTAGGGAACATGTTGGTCAACTCCCCATTAGGATGTTTGGATATACTCCACAACATTTTCTAAAGTCCAAATTTGAATGCCACCAGTGACAAGAAATTCATGTCTTTCATACATTGTATTATCCAGCTCCAGTTGTTTACAAAGACATTTATTATTTTTACCCTGTCTGCCTTATTCTAACACCTGTTTGTTTTAGATTTTCCTTCAGAGTTCAGATAAAACCAGATAAATTATTTTTTCATGCAACAACCTTCAAATATATGAAGTTAGCTATCATGTCCTTACTGAGTCTTCTCTTTCCTTGGAAAACAACGCTCAGGTCTCACCACTTTCCATCAACTCCTTACCCTGTCTGGTCTCCTTTAGATGTGTTCCAGTTTGCCAATATTGTTTTTATGTGTTAATATTTCTCTTACATGTTATGCACAAATGAAGACAATACTGATTTGGGGTTGAGAATAGTCTTACTTTGCTCTTTGCAAACATAACAGTAGGGAATAGTGTGTTCAGCTGAAGAGAGGTATGATGACTTTGGGCATATTTAAGGGAAATTACAATTTATTTCATCTGATCCACTATTATACTAGGAGAATATGTGCAATTTGTGTGTGTATGTGTGTATTTGTGTGTACCTTTTCTTTATATCTCTTTATTTCATGTTTGAAGAACATCTCTTAGTATATTCAATGTTCATAATGTGAAAATACAATGTTTTATGTTTAACTCGTTGAATGTAAATATAAAAATAGAGTACCCATGCAAAATAAACCAGTTTAAGCCTGAAGCTCTCCGAAACATAGTATCATAGCAATAATCGGCATGGGAAAGATAATCACCTTGATAATTTTTAACTTAAATGAACAAAAGCATACTTATACTTGTCATAGAACAACATTTAATTATGTGTTTACCTTATTGTGGGCTACATAGAAACATGTAAAGGAGTTTTGTCTCTCTCAATCTCTCTCTCTCTCTCTCTCTGTCTCTCTCTTTTGTAATGCTTAGATTATTTAAGTGACTTGGAGTACCAACACCCACAGAAATGAGATTTCAAATGAGCCTGATGGTGCAGCAAATTTGGTTTGGATAAGACAACAAGTCCAGATGCAAATGCATAGCTACAGCAGCTGTGATTTCAGTGCAGACATATTGCTGATTTGCTTTAAAATAATCAAACCCCAAGCCTACTGCTCATAAATTAATTATGTTTGGGACTCTTATAGAGGCAAAGAAAGAACTCAAAATGAAACAAAACAAAACTTGAGTTTTCTACAGTAGGCTCTCTTCTTAACTGGAAAATTATGGGTATACTATTAATTCAGAAAATTTAGATCATGTTCAGATCATGTGTGGGTTATAAAGAAGTGAATAATGATTCAGTAAAGTCCATCCAATAAAATATATTTAGATCATTCTAGGTACTCAGCTATTTGTCATACACTCTGAAAGAGATGACTAAAAGGTAACATTCCCATGTAAGTGGAATAACAGAACACATTCCCGTGGAACAAAAATATCTTCAGTACATGGCTAAATACCAAAGTGAAAGCTGTGTGAATTCAGGAAGAAGATATTTGTAAGATAGACTTTTGGTGCTGGTGAGACTTACTGATAAAGATCCAAATCAGGGGAGCCTGGATGGCTCAGTTGGTTAAGCGACTGCCTTTGGCTCAGGTCATGATCCTGGAGTCCCTGGATCGAGTCCCGCATCGGGCTCCCTGCTCGGCAGGGAGTCTGCTTCTCCCTCTGACCCTCCCCCCTCTCATGCTCTATCTCATTCTCTCTCTCAAATAAATAAATAAAATCTTAAAAAAAAAAAAAAAGATCCAAATCAGACAGGATTGGGGTTTACAGGAAGGAGGAAGGAGAGTTCATTAAGGGTGTGCTACATAATCACAGCCCTCATACACAAGGAAAACCACATGGTAACATTTCTGTCCAAGGTGAACTTGCCTTAAAGTAGCAGTTCCCTGACTAAGAAAACAAATGGGCTGCAGGTGAAACATGAAGCCTGGATGTTGCTAGGAATGGCAGATTTTGTCTTGAGTACTCGTCTTCCTTTTATGAGGAGGAGTATGTTTGACAAACTTATGGGTTTGAAATCAGCTTATAGTCCCCTGTGAAAGGCTTTTACTGACTCTGTGTAAACACATTGAGAATTGTTTATTACCATGATTGTCTCTGATCAGATTGTATCTTTTATCATAACAGAGTTTTGAACTCTTCCCCTTGATCTCTTATATCTCATATAATGGGCATTGTATACAAGATTAATTTATTGACTAAATATTTTATTTACATTATTAAATTGCAGTGTCTTGAATAGTAGACTGGGTTTTTTAAATTATAATAAATAATATTGACAACAACAGCAACACTGGTGATGGCAGCTTCCATTTATCTTATTTAATCTTCACAACACCTCTGTGGGCACTCAGAGTCCTACCAACTAATGCCAAAAATGTGAAGCAACTTGCTGAAATTTACGGAGCTAATCATCTACAGGAATAGAATATGAAAAGTTGATTCAGGAGGCTGGGCTGCTATACTACATGGTCTCTCATTTAATGTTGCATTATACATTTTTATTTTTGAAATATATTTGAACCCTTGAGTCTGCCACTTCTTCCTATTTCTGTTTTGGCCACAAGTATGTAAATTCCAAATATTTATTCAATCAGCAACTGTGAATAATTAAATAAGCTTTCTCTGTCCAGCAAGCCAAAAAAATTATATATATATATATATATATATATATATATATATATATATATATTTGTGTGTGTGTGTAGTATAAGTATCCTAAGAAATAGAAACAATTTCACAGCTTCCTTCTCATTTTACCATTTAGATGGGGGAAAAGTCTAAATTTTTATATCCTTGCTGGAGATACCATCTCAGGGATTTTTAAAAAAATGCATTTTTGTGTCCTACTATGTCAAGTTCTTGGTTATTTCCATCTCCAAGCCTTATGTGCCATGAAACAAAGAGGCTACTGACCAGCTAGCTCAGAGTTCACAACAGATTTTCTAACTATCTTTAACAAGTCTTGAAAGTTACTTTTTTTGTTTGTTTTAGTTAAAAAAAAAAAAAGCTTCTAAAATTTTGTAATTCCATTAACATTTCAAGGGACCAATCTGTTGGACTAAGTTTTTTAGTTTTACTTTAGGTTGGTAGGAAGAAGAATGACTAAATAAAATGTCAGTGTTCTTGCCACCAACTCTAATCCCTCACCTCCATCACTCTTCCTGAGACAGCACCATGGAAGAGAGGAGCTTAGAAAAATTTACATAAATAAAGTTCATTGAACTGTGCTTTTTCAGACATAGTGTTGGGAAGATGCATATCCATTGAGACTCCCAGCTTTCATAGATGTACCCTGACAAAAACATCTCGGAAGCAATGGAATTGAAATTTTTGTGGGAGGCAGCCTGATGAATGGGCTTGGGGCAGGATTCCTGGTTCAGTCTATCAGGAGACTGACAGATATGTTCCTCATGTGTTCTCATGAACCCTGGTGAGAGAATGTAGAGTCTCTAAGAGGAGCTGTGGACAACCAGAGGCCTGACTTGGAGGCAAATAGACTTCTGAGTATGAGGAATATTTCACCAGGACCCTCTGGACAGGTATAAGCACTCAGAACTGACTACCCTCAATACACTCAAAAAGACAGATGGCACCTCAGTGGCCATAGACCCACTACAGAATAGAACAGGGGATCCCCCTTCCCCACATAGCCAGGTAAGGCTTAACCCTACATTCTTCATTGTTACCTTGGAGAGGAAGAGAGGAAATATAAAAGAGTTAGTAATTCAAGAGACAGAGTTCAGTAAAATAGCTCTTTAGGTTATTCTCAAGCTGGTTTATCAGCTTAGACCTAATTTGCTGTGGTTTATTTCTCTCAGTTTTTCTCCACTACTGAACTAGTTGTATGAACTGACTCAGTCTCTTATAGCCTCTATTCTTAAACCCCCTCAACATAATATAGAGAAAATAATACAGTTACATGGTCAACTCACCCTCCCACTTTCCCAGATGGCTACATCATACCTTTTCCTCTTTTCCTTACACCTCCAACAACCCCTCATGCCTCCCCCAGTGACCCTGTGTTTTGCTTTCATTTCACTAAAGAAAAAGGATCAGAAGTCTGGACTTTATTTGCCTCATAATTGGTGACATTGCTTTCATGCTTGCCTCCCCATCGCAAAGTCTATTCTGTAAACAGCAACCAGAGTAATGTTTTGAATATGTAAGTCATGTCACACCCCTAAGTGCCTTCCCATTCTACTTAGGATACAATGCGAACTTCTCCCCAAAATTCACAGTGTCCTTTAAGATCCTGCCCCAAACAACCTATACAACTTAATTGTTTATCTTTCTATCTTCTTATACTATATCTTATGTGCTTTATTCTTTTAATTCCTCCAAATAGGTGAGCTTGCCAGGTACTTTACACTTACTGTTCCTTCTATCTGAAGTATGTTTTCTATTGAAGAATCAAAATATTATGTGGCTTCTTCAGAAAAGACTTCCTTGACAATAGTCTAAAAAAACCCTGCTCACATCCCCATTTCCCATAATACCCTGTGTCATTTTCCTTTTAGCACATGTAATTGTCCTATTTCTTTACTGCTAGCATGCAGAACAGCTACTGGCACAAAAAAAATTGTCTTCATAAATATTTTTTGAATGAACACATGAATCAATGAATTTCTGATAAAAGGATTAACCATATAATTATCTTGTTACGAGTAAAAAAGAAATTAAGGAGATGATATAAATAACACCATTGAAGTAAAGGCCCTGCGTAGATATAATTTGTCATTTTAGGTAGTTATTTGTACTGACTAGCTTAGTTAGTAAGAGTGACCCAGATGTGAGAAAAACACTAAAGTTTTCATCCTCATGTGGTTCAATTCCTATTTTGTAGTCACAGAACTTACCATGCCCCAATCAGCCATTTTGTAATTATTTCCTCTTGTTCACATTTAGCCGGAACAATGCTAATCTGTTTCCAGTAATAGAAAACTATTCCCAGTTGACTGGTCAGTAATATCTTCAGCATAGCCTTATCTGCAAAGAGATAGTTTATAGGAATAAGTGGAATTACAAGGTTTTACTTTACCATTGACCTAGCCAATAATAATGACTCCTTTTAGGATCCTATTTGAACAAAGGAGAGAGTTCTCCTTTAAAGATAATCAGAAAGTAAACCACTTGGGTTTCTGTTGATTTCAGACCAACCTATTGGAATTAGGGTTTGTTTATTTGTTTTCCTGCTGAATTTTGTCATATCATTTTTCAGAAGAAGTCTGGGTTGATAAAATAATATGGAGAAAGTAGTAAGAGAAATCATATAATGTTCAAAGCTGTAAAGAGGTCTTCTGCAATGTCACTAAAACTCAGGTGAATTCCAGTTGGGTCCCTTTTGTTCCATTTACCACAATGTTGAAAATTGAACTTGGCAGTTAGGAGCCCTTTCGCCTTCTGAACAACTGTGGCTTGAATCCATTCTTTGTACAGAAAATAGTTAGAAAATATCTTCGATGCATATAATTCAAGTCTGGAAATGGTTTCAATGCCAAACAATTGTTTTTGAAAAGCCCTGTGTTCCAAATAACTGCAATTTAACTGTTCATTCAGTGCTCAGCAATGGCAAATAAATTGTAGATCTTTCTGTTTTACTTTAAATGTCATTATTCAGCCTGATTTTATTCACATTCACTGCAGCTCTAACAGTCTACATGAT
Organism: Mirounga leonina; assembly: GCF_011800145.1. Taxonomy (NCBI): domain Eukaryota; kingdom Metazoa; phylum Chordata; class Mammalia; order Carnivora; family Phocidae; genus Mirounga; species Mirounga leonina. Next base: position 60,868,627 of record NW_023270305.1, read on the forward strand.
TCCTGTTCATGGATTAATGAGAGCTTTTCTTTTTTCCCAAGAGAACGCTATGTTGACTTTCTAGAGCTGTTTTTAAAAGCAAAAGGAAATGATAACATCTTTAAAATGCATGTATGAATCACATCACTCATAATTGCAACATCAAAACTGAATATCAGATATGATCCAATTTCACCTAGCATGTATACAGTTAATGTGGGCCACTGAGCTTTTTAGGAAACCTGAGGTGTGGTATTAATTATATATATTGCTTACACCTGTGGAAAATCAGCCTGCCCTTCTGGAGCTAATAAGAAAATTAAATGTTAAATTCAGACTGCACTGAGAAGGCTTTTTCAGTTATGCCTGCCATCTTTTGCCTAAGAGTGTTCCATATTCAGTCCTGCTCATTTTCATGCAGATTAGCATGTATTTTATGAGTCAGATTTAAAAAGAATGCTTTTTTGAAACCCTACAGCTGCCAGTCTATATTACAAAGTCAGGGGAAAGGAGGAGGAAACTGCTGTCCTGTTAACTATGGAAATATGACCTAAAATCCATTGCAAAGCTACTGAGAAGAAGGGTGATAGTCCCCAGCCACACAAGAATAGTTGTTTCTAGGGCAAAGGTGAAAGATTCTCACTGCTGGTCTCAGTGTTTCACATACGGATTTTCATTTTTCTTGTTGGTATTCATTTTGAGAAATACATTTATTTTCTATGAGAAGCAGTAACATGTAGAAGTTAAGAATTTGGTTTCTGAATGTGGATATTTTGTGTAACATTCCATCTGCTGTTCACCAGCTGTGTAAGCTTGTGAGTTCACTCAATTTCTCTAGCTCTCAGTTGACTCATCTATAAAATGAGATTGATAGGAAGAATAAATTAATCAGTACCTAGAAAGCAAGGAATAAGCACTAATAAACGCTAGCTGTTATTTTTATACATGTTTTGCTAAGTGATTGACTCAAGGTAATTTGTACTAAAGTCAGTCATCGCTCGTGGTCTCTCATGCTGCTCTCATAGGCATTCTTCTTCCAAACAATTTCTCTGGTGTCCCAACAGGACAAAAATCAGTCTCTATATCATATTTGGTTATTTGGAAAAAAAATATCAGATCAGTTGGGCCAAAACTTGTCTGTAGAACAGCAGTATTTCCATAAAATCTGAATTAATGATACTTCTTAACTAGACTTTTCAAATCTTCGGCTATTTAAAATCTAGATAATTTATAAACTTGAGTTAAAAAAACCTCAGTAAATGATAGGCTTATTATTGAAAACAGTAATTAGAAAAGAACAAAATATCAAGACAAGCATATTTTACTGAGGAGCAAATGAGTTATGTCAGTGAAAAGGCCTCAACGGTACAGTTATGTTTATAAATTCATAGAAAAGATGCAGGAAATGTATACATCAAACTAATACTGGTGATCACCTCTGGAAAAGATATGGGGATTTGATTTGGGGTAGTAGTCCAAAAGGACATTACTCTTATCTATATAATTTATCTTTTAACATGTATTTTTTGTGTAATTAGAATTCTTTTAAAATATATATATATTTGCACATGCATATCTATACATGCCTTGGTTTTTACTTTGCTTGTCTCAGAAGTAATTTGAGGTAGGAGTACCTGGGCGGCTCAGTCAGTCAGTTAAGCATCTGCCTTCAGCTCAGGTCATGATCCTGGCGTCCTGGGATTGACCCCCCATCGGGCTCCCTGCTCTGCAGGGGGCCTGCTTCTCCCCCCACCTCACCCTGCCTTGCTGTTCCTCCTGCTTGTTCTCTCCTTTCTCTGTCAAATAAATAAATAAATAAATCTTAAAAAAAAAAAAAAAACGCAATTCGAGGTAGCTTATCAAATAATGACACTGACAAAACAACTTAAAGAAAAAAATCTGCTTTAAAGATATATAAATAGTGGGGCACCAGGGTGGCTTAGTTAGTTAAGCATCTGCCTTTGGTTCAGGTCATAATCCTGGAGTCCCAAGATCGAGCCCCACATCGGGCTCCCATTCAGCGGGGAGTCTGTTTCTGCCTCTGACCCTCCCCCGTCTCGTGCTCGCTCTCGCTGTCTCTCACTCTCTCAAATAAATAAATAAAATCTTTAAAAGAAATAAAGATACAGAAATAGTAATAGTTATGAGTTTCTCAGCAGCTGTTTAGAAATAGAAACAACTTTGGTTTGGTGAGTTTTGTAAAAGAGTGTTTACAAGTTTATTAAATGTCCTGGCACAGATTTCATATATTTCAAGGGAGAATTTATCATGTAGGTTTTCTGTTTCTCATAGGTTTTATATTTTCAAAATAACCTTACAGGGGCGCCTGGGTGGCTCAGTTGGTTGGGCGACTGCCTTCGGCTCAGGTCATGATCCTGGAGTCCCTGGATCGAGTCCCGCATCGGGCTTCCTGCTCGGCAGGGAGTCTGCTTCTCCCTCTGACCCTCCCCTCTCTCATGTGCTCTCTCTCATTCTCTCTCTCTCAAATAAATAAATAAAATCTTTAAAAAAAAATAACCTTACAAAAACACAGATATAGTACAGTAAGGAATATTGTTTTTACTGATCCTTTATGAAGCTGACAAACAGAATTTAAAATGAGTAGAATTGCAATCATTTATGAACATGATTACTAAGTTTTATATATGAAGAAACATAGAGAATTAAAGTTACGAAAGTCCAACAGCTAGTAATTGATGGAACTTTAGAAATAAACAAGGACCACACAAATGAAAAGAAATGGAGGTTATTTATTCAGATCTTGCTGTATCAAGGAAATTAACTGCCATCACTCGTGTTTGGCAGACTCAAAAATAAGAAGGGAAATGAGCAGACTTTCTTTTGAAGAAAAGGAAGGGCTTTAGGCATCCTCTGATTGGCTGTTGCTAGTATGGGGGAACCTGGAGGTAGGCTAACTAGAAGCAAGTTATCTTATGTGACCGGTTTAGGGAGCATATTTGGCTTTTTCTGTTGGTCATTAGTTGCAAGTAGAACCGAAAGAAGGAAGCTAGCAGTCACTGCCCAGGTCCTAAACATTCTGGGCTGATTATTTCAGAGGCTGTGCTTTGGCTTCCTGAACTAGTTACTGCAGAAGTTATGATTTTGCTTTCTGAGCTGGTTGCTGCAAAGATGGTCAGTTTTATTTTCATTTGCATGTTAAGTTTCTGACAGCTGAGACTAAAACCCTAGTTTTATGATGTTAGATTAGCCACATTCTTAAATAAAATGATTGTAAACTTTGTCCTAGTAAGTGAAGTTAAATGGGCTATTCCTTGCTTATTGATGCTATATGTTTGTGGTTCTTAAAGGGAGATCTGAAAGCTGCATTAACTTTACCTGACATCTTGTTAGAATTGTACATTAATTAGACACTATTCCAGACCCAAATCAGAATGTGGTTTTGAGGTATACTATACTTTTTAAATCACAGATGTGGCATCAAATTAAATTAAAAATTAAGTTGAGATGACTGAGCTTTACACAAATTATTTTCTGGCTTAAAACTCACTCTTACAGATTTCTACAAAAAGCATGAAGGAAGAAAAAGAGTATTGCATGACTTTTTTTTTTTAACATGACACCCCCTCACTCATAGTCTTTTCACACTTTTTAAGTTGTTCGACAATATTAGTGGGTGGTAAAAATATGAGTGGAAACTGTGTCTTCAATTTTAGTATCCATTTTTTTTAAATAATGAGTATTTAAGTTGTATAGTTACAAATTATGCCATATGACTAAATCTCAAGGAATTAACCCATGGAATTGTCATGTACTTGTCATGCCTAGAGAAACATAAGTAAAATTGATCAAGGGGGAAACTTCATATGGTGTCCTTTATGCCCTGAATTTTACATGACCCACATGATTTTAACAAGCATCTTGCCTTGATAATATCCTTGCTTCTAGTAGAGAAACTTGTTTGTCCTTTAATGCCTCCCGTTGGACTGGATACAGATGATGCAACTCATCTGAAGAGTTTTATTAGTCCATTTCCTCCAACATGTCCCTCAGCTTATTACAAGTTGGTGCTCTGGCCATTCACTTATTCAGTGCTTCACAAATATTTCACTGTCTGTCTGCAGTGTTCCACAATTGCCTTAAACTCAGTTGAGAAAAGTAAATATTAAAGTGGAATAAAATCTGGCAATCGGTGAATTCTAAGTAATTACCACAAACCATTATCATTGCAGCATAAGTTTCAAATGGAACTAATAACACTTAGAGCCACTTTGACATGGAAATTGCTACAGATCTGAAATCTTTTCCTGATAAAAATCAATAGAATTTTTAATTAAAGCGTCTAATTTCCTTCCAGAAAAAAGAGTTTGGAATGTGTTCTAAATAACATGACATATGTTGAAACTCATTGTTAATATCAAAATACTAAATAAAAAGTTAAAAAAAATTTGCTTTCAAGTGAGTGAAAAGACTGGATCCATGTGGACCATGTGTGTTCAGCATCTTATTTGCTATAAATACGCTGAGAGTTTTTGTTTCTTTTTTATTTGAGAGTTTTTCATGTCTTTTAAGTTTGAGGAAACAAGATGACTACCATTGAGACTTTTAATATTTTTTCTAAAGTAGTCAATTTAAGTAAAATGAATGCTAAGTCTCCACTATTGCGGTCATGTTTAATTAGGCATCAGTAAATGTGAATGATAGCATTGTATAGTTGAATTACATAGGTTGTACAATCATAGATAATGACTATACATGCACATTTTTTAAAGTCAAACTCTATGGCAATGTATTTTTAAATGCATGCATGATTTTGTGAGATGGATGAAAACAAAGTATGTAATTTATCTTTTACAATCCAGTTTTTTTAAGATTAAGTTTTTAAAAAATCACCTCCTAATAAATTTCAAATGACTTAGGAGGTGAATTTTCTTTTAAGTTTCTTCTCCCAAATTTTGCCAGAAGTTGAAGGAATTTATAGAATTTTTGTTTAAAACAAAACAAAGCAAAAAACAAATTATAAGCTGGCCTAAAGGTTACTTTTAACTTCTTACAATCTATTTATTTGGACTAAGCCATTTTCCATGAAATGACTTTTATATATAATTGCCAAATCAAGTTAAGTCTATTCCATTTAAACTTTGATTCCCTGATATTGTGAGTTTAGGTGCATTGATATTGAAATCAACTTAAATTTTGGGAAAAATTGATCACTTTCAACCTAGTCAAGGATAGAATGAAATGAAATAGATGGTTCTTAAATACTGGCAGTATATAAGAATCACCTGAGAACATCCTAAATACACTGATACTTGTTGGCCTTAATCCCCAGCTACTGACTTCATTATTCTAGGTAGTGTTCTGAAACAAGAATTTTTTTTTTTTTTAATTGCCAGGTAATTCTAATGTGTGTCAGAGTTGAAAACCATTGTCCTAATGCAGTGGGTCTCAGATTATAGCTGTATCAGAATCTCTTAGAGGGCTCATTAAGACACAGATTGCTGGGTTCCACACCCAGAGCTCCTGTTTCAGTAAGTCTGGAAAAGCTGGAAAATCTGCATTTATAATAAGAAGGTGAGACTGCTGGTCTAAGAATCACACTTTGAGAATGATAGAACTGGAATGTAGTTAGAAATGTTAACATAAACGCAAGTGTCTGAAATAATTTAAAGTGTGATGACTTTTTTTAAGATTTTTTTATTTATTTTAGAGAGAGACAGTGAGAGAGAGAGAGAGAGAGTAGGAGCAGGGGTAGGGGCAGAGGAGGAGAGAGAGGGAAAGAAACAGACTTCCCGCTGACCATGGAGCCTAACTCGGGGCTCAGTCGCACAACCCTGAGATCCTGAAATCAAGAGTCGGGTGCTTAACTGACTGAGCCACTCAGGTGTCCCACAGTGTGATAACCTTTCTAAGTAAAGGTGAACAAACCACAGCTACACTGGCAGCTTGTTTTTATAAATAAGGTTTTATTGGAGCACAGTCATTCCCATTCATTTGCATACTATGTTTTCGCTGCTGCAGGGACAGAGTTGAGTACTTGCACAGCAACCATATATCCCAGAAGCCTAAAATATTTATTATCTGGCCCTTTTAGAAGAAGTTTCCTAATCACTGCTCTAAATCGTTGTAAATGATAATATAAACCACATAGCCTACATGGCAAAACAGCATAGCCATAAAAACAATAAGAAAACAAAACCCAGTAATGGTTAAGATTATGTCTGAGCTTTAGACCTTCATAACCAAGTGCCTTTTTGGCCATCTCTTACTGAATGTCTCGAAGACAGCTAAAACTCAGCATGTCCCATACTAAACCAATGATCTTCTTCCCCATAAATCTACTCTAAGTAATCTCAGACAGTACCACCATCTATCCAGTTGTGCAACCCAGAATCCAAAGAATCAATCTTGACTCTTTCCTCTCCCCCACCATCCATCCAGTTGTGTGGATTACAAATCTTTATCTCCATCCACTCTTCTCCATCTTCATTACTACCACCATCAGTAGAGGTGCCCATCACTTCTTTGGACTACAAAAATTAGTTTTCTAACCAGACTTTCTGCATTCATGGTGGCTGCCCTCCAATCCATTCTCTGCTCCTTCAGCAGTGTGAGCATCCCTCAGCATAAATTCAAAATTGAAACCCTTTACTTAAAACACTTGAGTGGCTTTCCATGGCCTAAGAGCCTGCACTGTGTTTGGGCCTTTTTTATCTCTCCGGTCTTCCTAGCCCATGGTCTGCCCTCTTGACATGCCAATCTATTTTCATTTCTTTTCACTCATCTACTTCCTTTCACCAAAGGTCTTGCACATGCCATTTCCTCTGCTTGAAATATTCCTTCTTATTCTTTTCATCTCACTAACTCCTACTCATTCTTTAAATATCTACTCGTTTCACTCCTTCAGGGAAGCTTTTTATGATCCTTATGATTACTATTACTCTACTATAGACTCAAATCTTAATTTGTATTTACCTTTAGCCTTTGCCATAACTGCACTTTTAGATATATTCAAATAACTATTTGATTTATATGTCTTCCCTACAAAACTGATCTCAGTGAGAGCAGGAGCTTTGTATTTTATATTATTTCCTAGCATTATATCCTATAGTACCTTGCAAGTGCCTGACACATAGCATATGTTTGCAAGTCATTTTTTAATAAAATAATGAGTCAAAGGATAAGCATGTGCCAAAAACTTATTTATGCTAACATATGTACAAATTCATCTCCCCAATTTAAAGTTACAGATTGAATCTGGATTCAAAATAAATAGGCAAACAAGGAGAAAATTGGGGGAGGGGGGAAGTAGCAAACTCATATTGTAAAAGTATGTATGCAGTTACTTAAAATCATACTTCTAAGACTTTGTTTGCTTAAAGAAAACTTGTCATGCCCCCCAAGACATTTTTAAACATTAGAAAATACCTCTTAGGTTAAGTGAATAAAGCAGAAAGCAAAATCTTTGTGAAAAAATTTAAAATGTATATAAATATGACTAGAAGGAAATAAAATGCTATCAGAAATTACATTTGTTCTGACATGCTACAACATGGATGAACATTGAAGACATTGTGCTAAGTGAAATAAACCAGTTGAAAAAGATAAATAGTGTATAATTCAGCAGTCAGAGTCATAAACAAAAAGTAGAATGGTAGTTTCCAGAGGCTAGGGATGAGGAGAATGGGGAATCATTGTTTTATAGGTATAGAAATTCAGTTTTATAAGAGCTCTGGAGGTGCTTGCATTACAATGTGAGTATACTTAACACTGCTGAATAGTGTTAAGTGTTAATAAACCCATTAAAATCATTAATAATAACCATTAGTGTTAATAAACATTCAAAATGGTTAAATTTTACATTGTATGTATTGTACCACTATGATGGAATTACTGTTATTATTTTTTAAACATATAATCAGTTTATTTTTTTAGAGCAAGAGAGAGAGAGCATGCGTGCAAGTGGTGGGGGGAGGAGCAGAGTGAGAGGGAGAGAGAGAATCTTAAGCAGGCTCCACACCCAGCACAGAACCCAATGCAGGGCTTGATCTCATGACTCTGAGATCATAACCTGTGCCAAAATCAAGAGTCAAACACAACCAACTGAGCCACCCAGGTGCTCCGGTTATTTTCCTTCTATTAAAGTTTTTTGAAATGAATAAAGAGGCAAAGATACATCTGAGATACATGTGTATTTTTAGTTCCTCAAAGAGCTTTAAAAATTGTAGGAGTATAATATTTGATCAATAAAGATAGGCCATAAAGTTCTGATTATTAAATGTTTGGAAATGCAAGTGAAATTCCCTCTAGATTTGCCCTAGGGCTATCATTTAAAAGTAGATAATTATAAGGATAAATTGCTCTGACTAGGTATTTCCTTCTGATTTAGTTATCCCTACAGAAATAGCCTATAAGGAAACAATCTTCTCTTGAAAATTCCTCACACAAGGCTTTGGAAAAGTATTGCCAGTCCTGGATTTCAAAGTTCCAAATATTACTGTGTTATACTAAAGCATATATTTCCAATATAAAGTTCACAGTGAAATCAACTTGATCCTAGATAACTGAAGGATGATGTATACAATTCCAGACAATATATAGACAGATGATATATATAGATACAGATATAGATATGTGACAAGCTCTTGAATTTATCAGGATACTAGACTACAGTTCAAACCAGAACATCACTAAAAGTATTATTTTGTGGTTTAGAAATATACACTTTGATGAAACCCAGCTGAAAAATCGGTATTTGCCAGGATAAGGGGACAGAGAGGTTATTCAGAGAAATAATAGCTTTCCCAAACCTGGGTAAAGAACTTCTTTACTTCAAGATAAAAATTGCCAACCAAGAACAGCAACCAAGGATGCTGAAATTGCCATCCAGCAAAGTTATCCTTCAGATATGAAGGAGAAATAAAGGTTTTCCCAGAAAACAAAAGCTGAGGCAGTTTACTACCACTAGACCTGCCTCACAAGAAATGTTGAAAGGAGCTCCTCTAACTGAAATGAAAAGACAAAAGTACACTAAACTTTGAGTAAGGTAACAATCAGGAAATTGCAATTCAATTTTAGAATAGGGTATTAAGCAATTATAGCATAAAGATTAAAAGAAAAAAACATAACTAACTAATACTACTACAATTTCATTACAGCATAAAAAGAGATAATTTGTGAAAGTGAAAATATAAAAGGGGAGAAGGAAAATGATAGAACCTGTATAGGCAATTGAAGATAAGTTGCTATTAATAGAAAAGGACTATTTTATTAGTGGTGTTTTATGTAAACCTTATGGAAACCACAAAACAAAACCTAAAGACACAAAACATAAGAAAAGGGGGAAACTGAGCAGATCATCATAGAAAACCACCAACCTAAAAGGGTAAACAGAAATGCAAAGAAAAAGAAAATTTAAAACAACCAGAAAACAAGAGATAAAATAGCTGTAGTAAGTTCTCATATATCAATAATCACCCTAAGTGTAAATAAATTGAATTCACCAATCAATGGGCAAAGAGTGGCTGGATGGTTTAAAAAACATGGTTCAACTATATGATGCCTTAAAGAGATTCATCTCAGCTCCAAAGACAAACATAGACTCAAAATGAAGGGGTGAAAGGGTGAAAGAAGTTGCTCCAAACAAATAGTAACCAAAAAACAAACAAAACCAAAAAAAGAACAACAAAAAAAACAGATTTACCCATATTTAAACAAAATAAGACTTAAAGCTGAAAATGGTAACAATAGACAAAGAAGGTCATTATATAATGATGGAGTCAATATATCAAGGTGATACAATAATCACAAATACATACACTCCTGACATCCACACACTGAAAAACTGACATTTAAATTCACCTCTACCAAAATGCCTGCTACAAGATTATCTTCCTTGTATTGCAGGAGTACAAGCAAAAGAAATGGAGGAAGTCAAATTTTGATAAGGCAGAAGTCTTTTAACAGGACATATTTTAAGCCTGAAAGAAAAAAAAAAAAGGAGGGGTAGGGGAGAGGGAGTATAAATTACCGAATGAATTCCCAGCTCACTGAGAAATTCGTTTTAAAAATTAAATATTGTACCCCTTAAATATATCCAATTATTTTGTGCAATACAGGGCTGCACAATTCAACTCACTGAAAATCTATGGTATGTTACCTTCTTAAATGGAAAATATATGGGATTTGTACACAGTTGTTTTGAGGTGAAAGTCCCAGAAATTACTGTTCTGAAGGCAAAGGTAAAATAATCATTTATTTCTGGAACTACTGGGGGAGTGAGTTAACTCAAAGATCAACTCCTGATCTAGAAGTAAATCTGAAGGAGACAGAATAATGACAGTTTCTGATTAATGAGAGTCAGGTATCAAATATAAGAAAATATTTCAACTATGTGTATTATTCAGGGCAAATTTGGACTATGGGAGAAAATTTGCATGGCAAAAAAATATATTTCAACTTGAAGACTGTGTTTAACTTTAGAAACTTCCTAAAGTGTTCAGTTTGAAGTTACCCAGTAGAGATGAATTGAGGGAGACAGGCAGAAGGCAGTAAGCAAGTCTTTCTATTTTTTTTAATTCTTATGTTAATCCCCATACATTACATCATTAATTTTAGATGAAGTGTTCCATGATTCATTGTTTGTGCATAACACCCAGTGCTCCATGCAGAATGTGCCCTCCTCAATACCCACCACCAGGCTAACCCATCCTCCCACCCCCCTCCCCTCTAGAACCCTGTTTGTTTTTCAGAGTCCATCGTCTCTCATGGTTTGTCTACCCCTCCAATTTCCCCTGCTTCATTCTTCCCGTCCCGCTACCTTCTTCTTCTTTTTTTTTTCTTAACATATATTGCATTATTTGTTTCAGAGGTACAGATCTGAGATTCAACAGTCTTGCACAATTCACAGCACTTACCAGAGCACATACCCTCCCCAGTGTCTATCACCCAGTCACCCCATCCCTCCCACCCCACCCCCCACTCTAGCAACCCTCAGTTTGTTTCCTGCAATTAAGAATTCCTCATATCAGTGAGATCATATGATACATGTCTTTCTCTTTTTGACTTATTTCACTCAACATAATACCCTCCAGTTCCATCCACGTCATTGCAAATGGCAAGATCTCATTCCTTTTGATGGCTGCATAATATTCCATTGTATATATATACCACTTCTTCTTTATCCATTCATCTGTCGATGGACATCTTGGCTCTTTCCACAGTTTGGCTATTGTGGACATTGCTGCTATAAACATCGGGGTGCACGTACCCCTTCGGATCCCTACTTTTGTATCTTTGGGGTAAATACCCAGTAGTGCAATTGCTGGATCATATGGTAGCTCTATTTTCAACTTTTTGAGGAACCTACATACTGTTTTCCAGAGTGGCTGCACCAGCTTGCATTCCCACCAACAGTGTAGGAGGGTTCCCCTTTCTCTGCATTCCCGCCAACATTTGTCGTTTCCTGACTTGTTAATTTTAGCCATTCTGACTGGTGTGAGGTGGTATCTCATTGAGGTTTTGATTTGGATATCCCTGATGCCGAGCGATATTGAGCACTTTTTCATGTGTCTGTTGGCCATTTGGGTGTCTTCTTTGGAAAAATGTCTGTTCATGTCTTCTGCCCATTTCTTGATTGGATTCTTTGTTCTTTGGGTGTTGAGTTTGATGAGTTCTTTATAGATTTTGGATACTAGCCCTTTATCTGATATGTCATTTGCAAATATCTTCTCCCATTCTGTCGGTTGTCTTTTGGTTTTGTTGACTGTTTCCTTTGCTTTGCAAAAGCTTTTTATCTTGATGAAGTCCCAATAGTTCATTTTTGCCCTTGCTTCCCTTGCCTTTGGTGATGTTTCTAGGAAGAAGTTGCTGTGGCTGAGGTCGAAGAGGTTGCTGCCCGTGTTTTCCTTTAGGATTTTGATGGACTCCTGTCTCACATTGAGGTCTTTCAACCATTTGGAGTCTATTTTTGTGTGTGATGTAAGGAAATGGTCCAGTTTCATTCTTCTACATGTGACTATCCAATTTTCCCAACACCATTTGTTGAAGAGACTGTCTTTTTTCCATTGGACATTCTTTTCTGCTTTGTCAAAGATGAGTTGACCATAGAGTTGAGGGTCCATTTCTGGGCTCTCTATTCTGTTCCATTGATCTATGTGTCTGTTTTTGTGCCAGTACCATGCTGTCTTGATGATGACGGCTTTGTAATAGAACTGGAAGTCCGGAATTGTGATGCCGCCGGCTTTGCTTTTCTTTTTCAACATTCCTCTGGCTATGCGGGGTCTTTTCTGGTTCCATACAAATTTTAGGATTATTTGTTCCATTTCTTTGAAAAAAGTGGATGGTATTTTGATGGGGATTGCATTGAATGTGTAGATTGCTCTAGGTAGCATTGACATCTTCACAATATTTGTTCTTCCAATCCATGAGCATGGAACGTTTTTCCATTTCCTTGTGTCTTCCTCAATTTCTTTCAAGAGTATTTTATAGTTTTCTGAGTACAGATCCTTTGTCTCTTTGGTTAGATTTATTCCTCGGTATCTTATGGTTTTGGGTGCAATTGTAAATGGGATCGACTCCTTAATTTCTCTTTCTTCTGTCTTGTTGTTGGTGTATAGGAATGCCACTGACTTCTGTGCATTAATTTAATATCCTGCCACTTTACTGAATTCCTATATGAGTTCTAGCAGTTTTGGGGTGGAGTCTTTGGGGTTTTCCACATAAAGTATCATATCATCTGCAAAGAGTGAGAGTTTGGCTTCTTCTTTGCCAATTTGGATGCCTTTGATTTCTTTTTGTTGTCTGATTGCTGTGGCTAGGACTTCCAATACCATGTTGAATAGCAGTGGTGATAGTGGACATCCCTGCTGCGTTCCTGACCTTAGGGGGAAAGCTCTCAGTTTTTCCCCATTGAGAATGATACTCGCTATAGGTTTTTCATAGATGGCTTTTATGATATTGAGGTATGTACCCTCTGTCCCTATACTCTGAAGAGTTTTGATCAAGAAAGGATGCTGTATTTTGTCAAAAGCTTTTTCTGCATCTATTGAGAGGATCATATGATTCTTGTTCTTTCTTTTGTTAATGTATTGTATCACATTGATTGATTTGCGGATGTTGAACCAACCTTGCAGCCCAGGGATAAATCCCACTTGGTCGTGGTGAATAATCCTTATAATGTACTGTTGGATCCTATTGGCTAGTATTTTGGTGAGAATTTTTGCATCCATGTTCATCAGGGATATTGGTCTGTAATTCTCCTTTTTGATGGGGTCTTTGTCTGATTTTGGGATCAAGGTAATGCTGGCCTCATAAAATGAGTTTGGAAGTTTTCCTTCTATTTCTATTTTTTGGAACAGTTTCAGAAGAATAGGTATTAATTCTTCTTGAAATGTTTGGTAGAATTCCCCTGGGTAGCCATCTGGCCCTGGGCTTTTGTTTTTTGGGAGATTTTTGATGACTGCTTCAATTTCCTTAGTGGTTATAGGTCTGTTCAGGTTTTCTGTTTCATCCTGGTTCAGTGTTGGTAGTTGATACATCTCTAGGAATGCCTCCATTTCTTCCAGGTTATCTAATTTGCTGGCATAGACTTGCTCATAGTATGTTCTTATAATTGTTTGTATTTCTTTGGTGTTGGTTGTGATCTCTCCTCTTGCATTCATGATTTTGTTGATTTGGGTCATTTCTCTTCTCTTTTTGATAAGTCTGGCCAGGGGTTTATCAATCTTGTTAATTCTTTCAAAGAACCAGCTCCTAGTTTCGTTGATCTGTTCTACTGTTCTTTCAGTTTCTATTTCATTGATTTCTGCTCTGATCTTCATTATTTCTCTTCTCCTGCTGGGTTTAGGCTTTATTTGCTGTTCTTTCTCCAGTTCCTTTAGGTGTAGGTTTAGGTTGTGTACTTGAGACCTTTCTTGTTTCTTGAGAAAGGCTTGTATTGCTATATACTTTCCTCTCAGGACTGCCTTGGCTGCATCCCAAAGATTTTGAATAGTTGTGTTTTCATTTTCATTGGTTTCCATGTAATTTTTTAATTCTTCTTTAATTTCCTGGTTGACCCATTCATTCTTTAGTAGGATGCTCTTTAGCCTCCATGTATTTGAGTTCTTTCCGACTTTCCTCTTGTGATTGAGTTCTAGTTTCAAAGCATTGTGGTCTGAAAATAGGCAGGGAATGATCCCAATCTTTTGGTACCGGTTGAGACCTGATTTATGACCTAGGATGTGATCTATTCTGGAGAATGTTCCATGGGCACTAGAGAAGAATGTGTATTCCGTTGCTTTGGGGTGGAATGTTCTGAATATGTCTGTGAAGTCCATTTGGTCCAGTGTGTCATTTAAAGTCTTTATTTCCTTGTTGATCTTTTGCTTAGACGATCTGTCCATTTCAGTGAGGGGGGTGTTAAAGTCCCCCACTATTATTGTATTGTTGTTGATGTGTTTCTTTGCTTTTGTTATTAATTGCCTTATATAATTGGCTGCTCCCATGTTAGGGGCATGGATATTTACAATTGTTAGATCTTCTTGTTGGATAGATCCTTTAAGTAGGATATAATGTCCTTTCTCATCTCTTATTACAGTCTTTGGTTTAAAATCTAATTTGTCTGATATAAGGATTGCCACCCCAGCTTTCTTTTGGTGTCCATTAGCATGGTAAATGGTTTTCCACCCCCTCACTTTCAATCTGGGGGTGTCTTTGGTTCTAAAATGAGTCTCTTGCAGACAGCATCTCGATGGGTCTTGTTTATTGATCCAATCTGATAGCCTGTGTCTTTTGATTGGGGCATTATCCCATTTACATTCAGGGTAACTATTCAAAGATAGGAATTTAGTGCCATTGTATTGCCTGTAAGGTGACTGTTACTGTATATTGTCTGTGTTCCTTTCTGGTCTATGTTGCTTTTAGGCTCTCGCTTTGCTTAGAGGACCCCTTTCAAGATTTCCTGTAGGGCTGGTTTTGTGTTTGCAAATTCCTTTAGTTTTTGTTTGTCCTGGAAGCTTTTTATCTCTCCTTCAATTTTCAATGACAGCCTAGCTGGATAGAGTATTCTTGGCTGCATATTTTTCTCATTTAGTGCTCTGAATATATCCTGCCAGTCCTTTCTGGCCTGCCAGGTCTCTGTGGATAGGTCTGTTGCCAATCTAATGTTTCTACCCTTGTAGGTTACATATCTCTTCTCCTGAGCTGCTTTCAGGATTTTCTCTTTGTCTGTGAGACTCGTAAGTTTTACTCTTAGATGTCGGGGTGTTGACCTATTTTTATTGATTTTGAGAGGGGTTCTCTGTGCTTCCTGGATTTTCATGCCTGTTTCCTTCCCCAAATTAGGGAAGTTCTCTGCTATAATTTGCTCCCTTATACCTTCTGGCCCTCTCTCTCTTCCTTCTTCTTCTGGGATCCCAATTATTCTAATGTTGTTTCGTCTTATGGTATCGCTTATCTCTCGAATTCTGCCCTCATGATCCAGTAGTTGTTTATCTCTCTTTTTCTCAGCTTCTTTATTTTCCATCATTTGGTCTTCTGTATTACTGATTCTCTCTTCTGCCTCATTTATTTTGGCAGTTAGTGCCCCCATTTTTTATTGCACCTCATTAATAGCCTTTTTGATTTCTACTTGGTTGGATTTTAGTTCTTTTACTTCTCCAGAAAGTGTTTCTCTAATAACTTCCATATTTTTTTCAAGCCCAGCTAGTATCTTTAAAGTGATGATTCTGAACTCTAGATCTGACATCGTACTAATGTCCGTATTGAGTAGGTCCCTGGCAGTTGGTACTACCTCTTGTTCTTTTTGTTGAGGTGATTTTTTCCGTCTTGTCATTTTGTGCAAAGGAGAATAGATTAATGAGAGAACAAAATGCTAGCAGAGTAACAACGTCCCCAGAAAATATACTCTAAACAAATCAGAAAAGACCTGAAGCAGTGGGAAAAGAAAGGGAAAGAGAGAAAAAAGAAAAAAAAGAAAAAAATAAAGATAGAAACAAAAACAAACAAAACAAAACAACAACAACAACAAAAAAACAGAATATGATCAAATATGATCAGGCTGGTATATAGATCAGTGCCACACACTAGATTTGGGGTGTATTTTGGTCTTTTAGAAGAAAGTGCCTCCCAAAATTTTAAAGAAAGAAAAACTTATATATGTACAAAAATAAGGGTTGATATGATGAAGGGATGGAATATGACTGTAAAGATGGAAATTATAAAAAATTTTATAAAAGGAATTTATAAGAAGTTGTTTGAAAAAAGAAAGAAGAGGGTTTAAAGAAAGAAAAAAGAAAAAAAAAGGGAGAGGATGTGATCCGGCAGGGGAATAGAAAACACCATATACTAGAGATTTAGGGTATATTTTAATCTGTTAGAAGAAACTATCTCAAAATTTTAAAGAGAGAACAACTTATATATATAAGTCAAAAATACGGGTAACTACTATGAACGGATAGAATATGACTCTAAAAATGAAAAATAAAAATGTTTTTTTTTTTTAAAAAGGGATTGATAAGATGTTGGTTGAAAAAGGGAAAAGGAAAAATTCAAAAAGAAAAAAAAGAAAAAGACAGTTAAAAAAAAATTAACTTTGAAAGACTAAAGAATCATAGTAAAAAAGCCATGAATTCTATGTGCAGTAGTCCCCTAGCGCTGGAGTTCTGCCGTTCTCATTGATCGGTAAACTTGGTCTTGGCTGGCTGTTCTCGCTGATCTTCTGGGGAGGGGCCTGTTGCCGTGGTTTCCAAATGTCTCTGCCGGAGGCGGAATTGCCCCACCCTTGCCCCCTCCGGCTAAGTAATCTGCTCGGGTTTGCTCTCCGGGGCTTTTGTCCCCTGTGAGCATTCCGTACAGCTTTGGAAGCGGAGAGTGAAAATGGCGGCCTCCCAATCTCCACCCCAGAGGATCCGAGAACTCGGCCCGCTTCTCAGTGAGCCCCCAGAGAAAAGCCGTCAGTCACTCCCGTCTCCCCGGTCTCCGGCCGCACTCTGTGCTCACCCGGCCTGTGACCGCGCGTTTCTATCTCTGGCACCTGACCCCAGGTGGAGTCTCCAAACCCAGCAGATCCCTGCGGTGCACTCCCACGCGGCTCCTCCCAGGGGAGGAAGGGGAGTCTCCCCGGATCTGCCGCTTGTTGGGTCCCTGCTAGAGGAGCAGTGGCCCGACTGTGCCACGGATCACGGTGTATGGCAACCTCGAGCTGAGATCCCGCGCCTTGGCTCCGCCTCTGCAGCCGGCTTCCCTGCTCCGTTACCTGGGAGCTCTGCCACACTCAGGCACCCCCGGTCTTTCTGTGACCCCGAGGGTCCTGAGACCACACTGTCCCGGAGGGTTCCACCCCCCGCTTAGCCACCAGAGTGACGTCCCTCGGCGGAGCAGACTTCTAAAAGTTCCGATTTTGTGCTCCGCGGCTCTATCACTTGCCAGAAGCGGCCGTCGGAGGCCCCCTCCCCCACCATCTATCCTCCCGAATATCGCCTCGGATTCACTTCTCCGCACGTCCTACCTTCCAGAAAGTGGTCGCTTTTCTGATGAGAGTTGTTGCTCTTCTTTTCTTTGATCTCCTGTTGAGTTTGTAGGTGTTCAGAATGGTTTGATCCCTATCCAGCTGAATTCCTGAGAGGAGACGAAATCCAGGTCTCCTACTCCTCCGCCATCTTGCTCCGCCCCCCGCAGTAAGCAAGTCTTAAGTTTATCTCCGGGGTTATTTTGAAGGCTCCATTGAAAACTGCAGGGACAGAACGATTTCTTTTTCCCTGGGTGCCAAAATGTTATAGGTAGTTGTCAGCACCCCAAATGTTTTAACCTCCCTCCTTTGGTAAGGAAATTAGAGAATGACCCTTGTCTTAGGCAATATCTTCATTCATTGAGCTTTTATATTGTGGTAGGCAGCAGAGTTATTAAGATGGTCTCTAGGGAGTTTACTGGTTAGTAGAGAAGGGAGAGATAACTAATTGCAATCTTGATATTGGTGATCATAGAAAGGAATTAGAAAAGACTGAACATCAGGAGAAAACTTTTGAAGCCCTTCTTTGTTAGAAGATAGATTCATTTTTCTTTGTTTTCAGATTTATTCTAAGGGCAGATCCATTTGAAGAGACATATTTATGATTTGAATATTTACTTCTCTTTTTCTCAAAGAGATCCTATTGAAAGCTTTATCATTTACTGATTGCTTATCTATAATATTACTAATCTTCCTGGAACTCAGATCTGAAACAGGAAATTTATTTCCTTCCTCTTCTTCTGTCCTTATATTTGTAACCAAGCCTTCTCTAGTTTTCCTACACAACATTCCTTTGCTTCAATACCTACTGTCATTATCAAGTGAGCTATTCCAGTGGACTCATAACTAATCCCTCCCTTTTCTGACTTGTTCCATATTTACTACAGATTCATCATTCTTAAAGCACCACTTTAATTTCTTTTTCAATTTTCTGCTTAATAATTTCTTTTCCTCCCATTTTTTAGGGTCTTTCAGAACTGGTCCCAACTCAGCTTTCTAACAAGCATCATTACCTACCTTTCAAGGACAACCACTGTCTTGATTTGTGCAATTATAAATTAGGTACATCTACTTCTGAACTCTATATGAATGGAATCATAAATGTTGTCTGGCTTGTTAAAAATTGTATGTATGGGATTTATCTATATTGGTGTATCATTATGCTTTGTTAATTTCTGTTTTATATTGTATTCCATTAAACACCACAATTTATTTACCCATTTTTATATTAATGGAAATGTAGGATGTTACTCTTTTTCTGAAATTTTTGAATTAAGATGGACATTTTAGTTTTATATTTTTTAAAGATTTATTTATTTGAGAGAGAGTGAGGAGGGGAGGTGCAGAGAGAGAGGGAGAGAGAAACTTTAGTGACTCTGCTCAGCACAGAGCCCGACAAGGGGCTCTATCTCACAATCCTGAGGTCATAACCTGAGCCGAAACTAAGAGTCGGATGCCCAACATACTGTACCACCCAGGCGCCCCAAGATGGGCATTTTAGACCAATTAATACAACATTAATGTATTTGAACATATCAATAATTTTAAATTGATAGTGACATTATGCTAGGAAAAGTCACTAATTTAGGCAGAGAAGAACAATTAGAAGAAAAGTAGTATCAGCACTTTACTTGGACAAGGCATTAACATTTTAATAAAAAGTATCAATCTTCCTTTTTTTTTTTATTAGGAAGAATCCAGTCACCTTTAATTTATACAAAATTATAGAGTTCTACTCTATACTCATCTCAGTTTGCAGTTTCCTATTACTGTTCTTTGCTTGAAGTACTCCCATTACACATCGATGGTTGCACCAGCAGAAATTAAGTTAATAAGTTCACATGTTTTCACTTTTCTTGTGAAGAATGCAGTTGTTCCTCTGATTAAGGTCAATGAGAGTTTAACATTATATGGAAAATATAGACAGGGTTTGGAAAACACTTCAATTGAGCTGCTTTTTTAACAGCCTTGAAAACTCCTATGCTTACAAGATTTATGTAAAGTGATTTACAATTAAGAAAAAGGCCTGAGAAGTTAAATAACTGTATTATACAGATTTGGGGTCTTGTTTGGATAGCTTTCAAAGAATTCGGTGTAGCAATAAAGTAATTGAATTTCAGCCCAGGTTTCATACTGCCAATTTTAGGTATAAGAAAAAGGAATTGCAATGCCAAATGAAACTACTTAATATTGCTTGTTTGGACTATTCATTGAAAGTATGGTGTGCTTACTGCTTGTGATAAGTGGAACATAAATGTTCGATACACACTTGCTGAATTAATGTAGAATATGGTTAAGTTGAGGTTGAGGGAGAAGTTTTTCATACAGAAATGACCAGTAAATATATTTTATAGCCAAATGAAACATTTTAAGACAGAATATTTTGTTAAGAAACAACTAATGAAGTCGATCTATATCTACTGTATTCTAAAGCAATGTAATGTGAGGGCAAAGCAAATGGTGCTTAGGAAATTTCAAATTGCTGCTAATTCTAAGGAAACATCCAACCCCTTCTTTGACAGTAGCCTCCAGTAGGAACTTCTAAATATACGATTAGATTACCCTCCCTGTGATCTTGGCTTACAAATGTCTAACTAACAGTAATAAAATAATCATGGATTTGGAACTCCATCCACCCATTTCTATTTCACCATAATAATGTACCATGGAAGTCCATTGTGTGTGGTGACTGAATGCTATGCTAAGAATTGTAGTCAAACCTGTATTTTTTGGAATGGGATGTGGAGAGAATCAAGTGGTCTTTAGAAAAATGGAGTGTGAATGGAAATCACAGTAGTAGTGCTGATGGCATGCCACAGCTGAACTTAAAATTGGGATTTTAGTAGAAACATTATAGGCTGGGACTCAGGGTTTGCTAGTCATTTCTAATTGCCATAGTTGTTTGTAATTTCTTTTTATACACGTTTTCCTTATGTTCAAGTTATAAAATCAGAAGGATTGTACCATGAAGATTTTGAACAAAAGTTTTAAAATATAAATAGTATGATAAATTACTCTCTTTTTATATGTTTTTTTTTCCATTTAACCTAGTTTCTAGATTATAGAATTTGAGATTGAGAAATGAGGAAGCTGTCTGTAGAGTACTTTTGCATGTGTTTGTATGTGTTTATATTTTGTTTTCATCTTTGAAAGGAAAGATCCTCTATTACTAGAGTAAAGGATCTAATTTAGGGTTCAGAGTTATAAATAATTTCATTACTCTAATTTGGTAGTTCATTGTTTGCTCTCAGTAAGGAAGAAAGCTGCTTTTCATTACATTGACAAGAGGTAAAAAGATATAGTTACAAGAAAACACTAGAATCGAAACTACTTCAGTGTAACCAAATCATATATCAATATACCTTCCCTTTTTTCTAGAGCATCACACAAACCCTCTTCCTACTCCCCTCAGAAGAAAAAAATCTAACAAACAAATTTTATAAAATAGAGTTTTAAGGCTTATAATTTGAAATCTTAAATTTTCAAACATCTGATGAATTTAATCATAAAACTTTCATAGTAACATTTCAAATAACATTCTCTTTCTCATTATTTTTAGTGCCCTATTTGACTTGATAAATCTTAAGTGATTTTGCTGTGGACAGTTCACATATTCCTAACTGCAAAAAAAGTATTTTCAAAATAGTTTTAGATTTCAACTTCTAACAGCAGATGAGAATTTATCTTATACAGTATATTGCTCAAAATTCTGCAGTAGGTCATTCTGGTACAGTTATCTTCAGTATACCCCAAATCCATCTTGCTTGAGTCAAAATCTGCTTATTCTGATTAAAAAGTTTGGTGTTAAAATTTTCTATAACCATGTCAATCAATTACTCCTCAGCTTTCATTTTCTTTGTGCCCCTCAGAGATTAAAATACTCTATCACTGTATCACTTTCAATTTGCTTATAGAAAATAACTATTTTTTTTTTACCAAGCATACATCTCTCCTTTCAGAATTTCAGAAAGTCCACTCAGTTTTATACTTAAAGGTAAATGCTAATAATCACTACTAATATGAAAGGAAGGCATGTACTAGAGCTGCAGGGTCCTTCTCCTTTACTCTCATGTTTGTCCTCCTTTCATTTCAGATAAGAATACTCATTTCAGAACTTGTTTCCTGGTTTTGCGTCTTGTGAAATGTTTTTTTTTTTTGTATTTTTGTTGAAGGTTAAACATTTGTATAAATTGTAAATATATTTGGTTTATTACAGTAAAGGCTTTAGTACAAAAAAAAAAAAAAAAGAATACTCATTTCAGTGTATTTTGACTAACTGGCAATTCTTGCTGCCCAGAATGCTCCATACCTCATACCTATATGGAACATATGATTCTCTTCTTTTACTTTTGGGTTGCTGCTCCAGTTACACCTAATCAGGAAGGCTATCTTCCAAAACACAAACTAGAGTAGCACTAGAAGTCACTTTCTGTCCTTTTACTCCCATTCAATTCCTAACCATTATCTGAATCTCCATTAACCTATGTACATATTTACTAGCTTGACTCCTCATTTCATTCATTCCAATTCTTCTACCCCTGTCACATGCACACACTGGAATATAAGCTCCATAGGAGCAGAAATCTTGCTCTGTTTTTCACCAACTCCATCACTGGTGTTTAAAATAATGCCTGACATTTACAAGGTAACAAATATTTTTGAATTAATTCATAAATTAAAAAATGAATAAACTGACAAGTAATTGTAAATGAGGCTATAGAGGAGAGTCAAGGCCTGATCTAAGTAAGATCTCTTAAAGAAAGGTCATTGTGTTTGAAATATCTTCTAGAAGAATTCAGCCACCAATGAAGGGCTTTATGCAGAGAGCCACCTGATCAAAGTTTTCATTTAACAATATGTATTTTCTTCTTAAGGCAACTTCTGTGAGTAAATGGTAACATGCTTTTTTTTCAGTTTTGTTTTTATATTTGCTTCTTCATATCTATCTGTCTTCCCTCTTAATTAATTGTAAGGTCCATGAATAAAGGTACTCTGAGTTTGATTCGTATCTATCACAGTTCCTCTGCAGAGTAAGGGTCACTGAACAATTCTTGGGATTAGCTTACTGGGAATTCATCCACGCAGTCAATAAATACTTATTGAACCCCTATTTATAAAAATGCCTATCCTGGGTGAAATGGGAGATACAGATATTAATGAATGTTGCCCTCAACAGTAATAAAGAGATCACGATTAATCTAAAGCACCCATTTAGGAATAGAAATCATGTGAGTTTAAAGATAGAAATGCTATAGTTGAAGTTAAAAACTGGCTATAAGAGTTCACAATAAGAATCTAGGGGAGTATAAAATATTTTTTGTACTTTTAGTCAACATCATCATTTTTGTGTTGTTCTTTCTGGAAAATTCTGAGTGAAAACTGATAGAGATTTCCATCAGTCACGCAGACATGTAGAGTAGACCATTAGTTGTGCCCCATGTTTATATAAAATATCCTAATTGATTTTTAATTTAGAAAAAGGGATAGATCTATCACCTATAATCCAGATACTAAAATCTTTTTTTTAAGATTTTACTTATTTATTTGACAGAAAGAAACAGTAAAAAGGGGAACACAAGCAGGGTGGGTGGGAGAGGGAGAAGCAGGCTTCCTGCTGAGCAGGGAGCCTGATGCAGGGCTGGATCACAGGACTCTGGGATCATGACCTGAGCCGAAGGCAGACGCATAACGAATGAGACACCCAGATGCCCCCAGATCCTAAAATCTTTAAAGATGATCTCCATGTCCTTCTCAACATGGGAATACGTAAGAGTGTTCAGAAAACCATTAGTCAATGCTACGGTTGAGTTGAGAGCCAGAAGGCATCTTTTTCTTAGTATTTTCTGAGCCAAAGTCATTACCACATTAGAAAATGGACATGATTCTAAAGGATATAACTACAAATAATAATAAGGGCATGGTAAAACTGTCTTTCTCTCAATTACAATCTCATTTACATAGTACCAAGCTTAGAAGTTCACATTGTTGCCCTCTGAATCTTCACAAATTGCTATTCTTCAAGGGGCAAAGGTCTTTTTAATTAAGCATTTCATATGATTCCATTTTCTCCCTTTTCTTAGAATATCTATTATACCTGCTTCACAATTATTTCTAATACTTGTCCTAGAGTTTGCAATATACATTTATACATAATCAAAGTTCACTATCAAGTAATACTCTACCACTTCACAGATAGTATAGCTACCTTGTAACACAATGTTTCCTATTCCTTCCTCCTTCCCATCTCATAAATTGCTATCACTGGTTTCAGTTACCTATAAGCTATAATCACCTAATAAAATGTTGCTATTAATAGACAGTTTTTATTAGATCAGCTAAGAATTAGAAAAAATAAAAGGTTTACCTTCATTGTGTTCATTCTCTACCACTCTTCCTTTCTATAGATAGTTCTGAGTTCCTGACCTATATCATTTTCCTTCTCTGAAGAACTTCGGTTAACATTTCTTGCAAGTCAAGTTTACTGACAACAAAAATCCCTTACTTTTTGTTTTTTATTTATTTTGAGAATGTCTGTATTTCTTCATTTTTGAAGGATAATTTTGCTGCATACAGAATTCTAGTTGTTTTTTTTTTTGTTTTTTTTTTTTGCTTTTTCAACACTTTAAATACCTCACTCTTCTTGTTGCATGATTTTTGAAGAAAATCTTTAATTCTTACATTTTCTCTTCTAAGATAAGGTATTTTTTATTCTCTAGCCTCAATCAAGATTTTCTCTTAGTTGTTTTCTGCATTTTGAATATGATATGTCTATGTGTAGATATGTTGATGTTTATCCTGCTTAGTTTTCTCTGAGTTTCCTACATCTGTAGTTTTGCATCTGTCATTAAACTTTGAAACTTTTAGTTATTATTTATTTGGTTTTTCTTCTCCTTTCTCCACTTCTTCTTCTGGTATTCCTATTATGCATATGTTACACCATTTGTAATTATCCCATGGTTCATGGACATTCTGATTTTTTTTTTCTTTTTGCATTTCAGATGGGGATGTTTCTACTGACATATGTTCAAGTTCACTGTTTCTTTCCTCAGTTTCGTCCAGTCTACTGTTAAGCCCATCAAAGGCATTCATCAGTTGTGTTACGTTTTTAATTTCTAGCATTTCCTTTTGATTCTTTCTTAGAGTTTACATGTCTTTACTTATATTACCCATCTGTTCTTACATGTTGCCCATGTTTTTTTATCTGCACCTTTAGCGTATTAACTATAGCGAATTAGAATTTCCTGCCTGACAATCACAAAATCTCTACCATATGAGTCTGGTTTTAATATTTGTCTCTTCACACCATGTTTGTTTGTTTGTTTGTTTCCTGCCTTTTAGCAAGCCTTTAATTTTTTGTTGAAAGCTGGACATGATAACAATAATAGGAACTGAAGTGAAAAGGCTTTTCATGCGTGGTTTTATTTTTAACTAGCTAGAAGTTAGGCTGTGTTTAGTGTTTGCTATAGCTGGAGGTATCAGAGGCTTCAATTTCTAATACCCCTGTTTTTGTATCTCCTTTTTACTTTGGATTTCCCTTAACACTTCTTCTTAAGTAGAGACTGTAATTTGCAGCTCTCTTAGATGCAATTTTTATTATTATATTGTAGCCCTGTTGAAGTGGTGATAAGGCATTGAGGAGAAAAAGCATTCTCTAAATGTATGATCAGATCTCCCTGTTTTTAATGAGACAGAGTACCTAGATGTGAACTTTCCAAAAGAGTTTCTTCGCTCCTTTTTTCTCCCCTATGTGAGACAGAAAGAATAGGAGGTCTTGAGCTATCTAACTGTTCTACCTATTTGTCACACAAGGCTCTAGCGAGTATTTTGCCTTAGGGGCAGACCCTAACCACAGAATGACAGGGGTATTTCAAAATGGATACTATTTCCTAGACATATTTTAGAATGGCTACTTTCCCCTCCCTCTACCCAAAGCATGAGAGGATTTTTCTTTGATCTTTACCATGAGAACCTGGTGGGCACTTGTAAGTAAAATTCACCAAAGTGTGGATCCACCCCCCAAGACAAAGCCCCTAGATTTTACCTGTCAAGCTAGCTTACGTTCAGTCTCCAGCAACTCATCAGTTACCACTTTAATGTTCCTACCAGTGGCTTCAGCTCCAAGTAATTTATGAATGTCTCTCCAGTGTATGGGGTGATAGTTTGCCCTATGACTTCAACTCTTTAGTTGATCTAAGAAGAGTTGATTTTATGTTGTTGTTTTTTTTCTTTCTTACTGTTTAGATGAGAGTGATGACTTCCAAACACTTTATAAGGTAAAGTGGAAACTGGCCAACTATTTTATATTATTTTTTATATTTTTAATGTATGTCAAATATTAGTGTTTGCTTTATTACATACATTTTTGTATATTCTTTGTACTGAAAGGAAAAAAAAAAAAGAACTGAATTCTTTCTTTTATCCTAAACACTTCTTTCTTTTAACCTAAACACTAAGTATGAAAATATGTTGTCATGCATATTTTAATGCTGAGGCAGCACTATGAAAGGGGGGTGCTTGGGTAACTCTTTATCATTTCTTGAAAATATGAACTAGCAGATGGCATTTCCTCTTTTCTACATTTCATCATTCAGCAGAAAACAATTAAAAGCAAATGAGTTTAAGTATTTGGCATGCTCATTTCTGTGATAGTTATTTTTATGAGAATCAGAGCTTGTTGTAACAAATTTAAAATACCATTTAATATTCATTTGGCATTCTAGTTAAATCTCATGTTTTCATTTTCACAAAGTTATGAAATAGTCTTATATTGACCTTCAGTAGTTTTAGAAACTTAATAGATATAATATCACTTGAGGGTTTAATACACACAGTATAAATATATAGCTTTTAAAACATTTTGAGCCAAGAGGTACATAGTGAAGCTAATGAAACAAGTGTTAGGGTGCCTCTCTTGAAGGCCCTCATTCTCAGTTCTAGAAGGGGACCATAATAATCTGTTTACCTGATCACAAGTTTGTTTTAATTTGTAAAATGAGATATTTTGACCATAATCAGTTTGAACTACTATCTTATTCCACTTTTATTCCTATCACTCTCTCCTTGTTTCCTATAGAATACCAGTGGAGTAGCAACAGTATTTTATAGATTTGTCTAAAGGGTAATTGAGGTGGCATACTTTTAGATTGAGTTTAGAAAGATATGTTTATGCAGTTTTCACTCACTCTGGCACATATCTAACTAATTGTTAGCCATCTCATTGTATCAAGGGCTTCCAGGAATTTTCCTATCATAATAAGAATGTTCTGGCCAGAGTTTATATGTGTCCCATAGCACCCAGGGCTGGAAACGTGGAGGACGTGGAGGAAAAACAAAGTGCCAGATATATTGACACCTGAAACTAACATTACACTGAATGTTAACTAACTAGAATTTAAATTAAAAAAAATATATAGTGAGATCCAGAAACAAGTCTGTGGAAGATATCCTAATCATCAGACTTATAAAATCATAGTGTATTAGATTGTTATTAAAGTTATTAATATATTAAAAAAAACTTTTTTCGGGCGCCTGTTTGGCTCAGTTGGTTGGGTGACTGCCTTCGGCTCAGGTCATGATCCTGGAGTCCCAGGATCGGGTCCCGCATCGGGCTCCCTGCTCGGCAGGGAGTCTGCTTCTCCCTCTGACCCTCCCCTCTCTCATGCTCTCTCTCTCTCATTCTCGCTCTCAAATAAATAAATAAAATCTTTAAAAAAAAACAAAACAAAACACCTTTTTTCTTGACAGGAATATATTTGGAGTATTCTATCACTTCATAATGACTTATCCCAAATTTAGTAGCATAAAATGACAAGCACTTATTATTTCACAGGGTCTTGGGTCTAGGAACAGTTTAGTTGTGCACTCCCTCTGGTCTGTCATGAATCTTCAGTCAGGACCTGACTGGGGCTGGAGAATCCGCTTCCAAAATGGTTTAATCACATGGCTGCTGGCAAGAGGCTTCAGATTCTTATTACCCAGGCCTCTCCACAGGGCTCCCTGAATGTCATTATGACCCAGCCACTGGTTTACCCCACAGCAAGTGATCTGAGAAAGCAATGAGGAAGTTGCAGTGCTTTTTATAACTTGTCCCCAAAGTCTCACACTGTTTTTGCTTTATTCTGAGCTTTAACAGTGAGTCACTAAATCTGGCCCACACTCAACGAAAAGGAAAGGAAGCTCCATGTGTTGAATGGGAAGAATATAAAAGCGTTTGTAAACATATTTTTAAACCACTACACTTGGTATCAAAGCTCTCCTTTTTGATGGTTTTTGTGTTTGTTTCTTAGGGCTTTTACAACAAATTAGTATGAACTGGGTAGCTTAAAACAACAGAAATTTATTCTGTCATAGTTCTGCAAGCTAGATGTCCAAAATCAAGGTTTCAGTGGTGCCGTGGTCTCAAGAAGAGCCCTTTCTTGCCTCTTCCTAGCTTCATTTGGCTCTGGTGCTCCTTGACATGTAGATGCACCACTCCAGCCTCTACCTCTCTTTTCACATGGCTTTGTCTCTGAGCTTGTCTCCTCTCTCTTTGGGTCCATATCTTCCTATCTCTCTCATAAACACTCTAGGCACAGAATTTAGGGCCTACTCTAACCCAGTATAACCTCATCTTAATTTGATTATATCTGCAAAGGCCCAATTTCCAAATAAGAGCATATTCACAGGTACTAGGGATTAGGATTTGAACATATCTTTTTGGGGAATATAATTCAACCCACTACAGATGTCATGCATGATAGTATTTATTACAATTCTTTTTTGTAGAGCACAAACCTCTAGTTAATACAAAACATGTCTGCTAAACAGTTCATATAAAAAAGAAAATTGGTTATCATTTCCAAATTTACAATTCTAAGAATTTATATGATTTTACCAATGATGTGCTATGAAGTTGAAACTTTTCTAAACTGTCAAAAATAGAAAAAAAAAGTTTTTGATCAACAGTGCCAAAAGAAAGATCTTTCTGTTCTTTTTGTATAAAATAATATATTAAAATTATCATATAAGAACAAAGAGCATGCAGTCAAAACATATAGAAAAAATAGTTGAATTTTCAAGTATATAGTTAATATAACATTTATATGGTTTTTATTTTATTTTATCTTTTGGTCTTGAGATATTCTAGTGCTTGAAAACATTTTATAACTTGTAATTTGTTGTTAATATTTTATTGGCAAATAAATACTAACTTTTTGGTCTACTTTTGTATTAGTTTTCTTAAAGGGGTTCTCTCAAGTGTTATAAACCTAGTAGACTAAATCTAAATTGGCTTGGGTATGTGTATAAAATTGATTTTGTAGAAAGTTTTGGGTTAGGGAGGCCAAAATAATATGAATTTAAATACACTTTAGTTCTTCAAATATTGTTAAAATTACATGAATGAATTTATGAACTAACAGTGTTCTGTATACTGGTAGCCAGTTTTGAATGATTTGAGAAAATGAATTAGTGTGAGAAACCTAGAGAATTCACCTAATTTTTTTTTTCATTGTTAAATGCCAGACCTTGATGGTCTTTTCTTTCATAGGGACATTTAACGAGCCAACTAGTTAAAAATGATAAAAATCCTTGAAAATACAAACTCTTAAAGGTGAATTAAGAAAAAAATCTTACCTTATGAATGTGGTTTTTCAAGGAAGTATCTTTTCTGAAGGCTTAAAGAATAATTTTACAAAAATTATTGATAAGTGTAAGAATTTAAATAGAGAGGAAACTGCAAGGATTTTTCTAAGGAAATGTGACTGTCCGTAGTCAGATTTAGGCTGTCGTATTGTGTAATACTAAATAGATTAATTATCTGTCTATGCATAGATACTGTCTGTACTATAGATTCTATCTATTTATAGATAATATCTACCCCCTCTATCTAGTATTATAATATACGTGTGTACATAATATATAGTATTATGTTAATAGCATTATTAGGTTTAAATCCTATGCTTACATGATTTCCATGGGGGTATACAGCCATATTTATGCTATTTAACACATTTGAATATTTAAATATGAATTATTACTTAGCAAATCACATGGGTTTTTCCTTTTTCTTAAAGTATAGAGTGTGGGTGTGCTGTTGTACCAAAGTGATCCAATTTATCTTCAAAGTAGAAACAATGCATTGGATTCTTCTATAAAACCTGTACACAAGTATTATTCCATCTGAAAGCTGTTGTCAGCACCATAAATAACAGGAATATAGAACTTGAACAAAACTGATAACAGCTAGCCCATACAGTTAGTGGAGGTGGAAAAATGACATGCTCATGCTCAAATTATATCAAAATAACATTCCTTCAACTCTGAGTACGATTCTGACTTACAACCTCAGCCTCTTTGTATTTACTCATGTTTAAAATAGTTAATAGAAATAACTACTTTGTGGCGCCCGGGTGGCTCAGTCGTTAAGCGTCTGCCTTCGGCTCAGGTCATGATCCCAGGGTCCTGGGATCGAGCCCCGCATCGGGCTCCCTGCTCGGCGGGAAGCCTGCTTCTCCCTCTCCCACTCCCCCTGCTTGTGTTCCCTCTCTCGCTGTGTCTCCGTCTGTCAAATAAATAAATAAAATCTTTAAAAAAAAAAAAAAGAAAGAAATAACTACTTCATAGTATTATTAGAAGAACTAGGAGTAAAATGTCTAGAAAATATTTGTTATGTTTTCTGATTTCTTATAGACCTCAGAAAATGCTAATCTAATTGGCATTTTATACATTCCTTTGTGGATTGTGTATCAAGATGTTTTTATAGATGGTGAGCCTTAGGAATACAGGAGTTAGAGTAACTGTATTAACCTGAATCCTGATTCCTTTAGGAACTTACCAAAAGCATAAGAGCAGTGGAAGAGGATGGTGTTAAATATCTGTAAAAAAGATCACACAGAATGTTCTCACGTAAAATTGGAGGAAACTAGATGTGCATCTGAGCCTACAGATAGACCATTAATACAAAGCAACGTAGAGATGTATTTTTAATGATAAGCAGCTTCTTTTCCTTCTCAAGTTTTGCATTCATTCGGGAAGTAAGTAGCAAACCAACTCCTCTCAATGGAAAAAAAAATTAAAAGTAATTGATATTTAAAGAGGGTAATAGACCTATGGTTAAAAAGATAAGCTATGGAATTTAAAGCTGTCAATTCTCACAGAAATCTGATAAATGCAAATGAGAAAGGAAAAAAAAAAACAGAAAAAAAAGAAAAAGCCTTCCTATAACTGAAGATCATAGAAGTTTTAAAGATGGAAAGGCCAGTTAGGTCATCTTATCATCTCCTTGACAACCTAAAATCACATCACGCTGCATTGACTAGAATGTCTTGAAAAGACTATTTTCAAGGACCCAAGAGATGGAAAACCCTTGACATTGCCCTTGAGAGTCGGTTTTCCATCTGAACTCCCACTTCTGAAAATTTACTTAAATATACTTTCTTCTCCCAAATTTCAAGTTGGCACTAAGTTTATAATT
This sequence comes from Mirounga leonina, assembly GCF_011800145.1. NCBI lineage: Eukaryota > Metazoa > Chordata > Mammalia > Carnivora > Phocidae > Mirounga > Mirounga leonina. Next base: position 60,899,505 of record NW_023270305.1, read on the forward strand.
TAATAAAATGTATTATACTTTATGTTTAAAATTAAATGTTGTGTTTAAGATGTGGGCAGGTATTATGATAGTAATAGCTGACATCAACAAACATATATCAGCATACATAATACAGTCTGGGCAAAGGACTGTTTGAGGCATTTATTGACCTAACCCTCACAGCAGGAGGGAGAGGAAAGGAGATACTGTTACCCAAATTTTATCCAAGATAACACTTGACTGAGATAACAGAGACTTGTCCACATGATAGAGATTAGCAAGCACTAGAGCCCTGATTCAAACTCATGTCAGCCTGCTTTAATAAAGGGTAGTTTTTGTAAATTGACATGAAACTGAAACTTTCTGAGACAGCACCTTTATCAGTGATTACTTTCAGCTGTCTTCACATTTCTGCCTCAAAATGATACCACACACTGTGACAGATATGCAAATAGCACTTGAATAGAAAAGGAAAATTAAAATAAAACATTATAATAGAGAAAAGGCTCTACAAAGCTGATCTAGTGAATAGCTCCTTTAGTGAAAGAATATTAGCACGTTCTTTCACAGACATTTCAGAAGGAAATTTTGTTTTGAAAGTTTCTATGCTTAAATAAACATAAATGGAATAGATGAAGGGTTTGTTCTTTCCTCTTGATAAATTTCACTTATTTATGGTCCAGTATATGGTAAGTTTCTATAAATGCTTCTGAATAAAAAGCATAGATTTGGTACATAAATTGGATTCACCATTCAGTATATGTGCATTAAGTCATGTTTGTTATTTGGCTTGTTAATGTCCTATTTCCTTATTATTTATCTATAAATTGTTTGGAGAAGTGTTAAAATCTCTCATGACATTTGTAGATTTTTGTGATTTTCCTTTTTATTATCAAGTTTTCTTTAAATTTTTGAATCCGTATTAGTTTCCAACGTGGTGTATTTTCCTTGTAAACCTTTATCATTATGAAAACTATTTATTTGTAGCAATGTCTGTCATGCATGGTCAAAATCTAACTTGTCAGTATTAATAAAGGGACACCAATTTCTATGATAATTTTATATTATATTTTTCCATCCTTTTATTTCAACTCTTTTCCTTTATTTTTGATGTGTCTCATAACCAGCATATAGTCGAACTTCTTTATTATTTTTAATATTTAACTGAAGCACATGACCCTTTCTTTTCATTTGATGTAAGTACTTAATGTTAAGAGTTTATTTTTTTAATTTAATTTAATTTTATTATGTTAGTCACCATATAGTACATCATTACTTTTTGATGTAGTGTTCCATGATTCATTGTTTTTGTATAACACCCAGTGCTCCATGCAATATGTGCCCTCCTTAATACCCATCACTGGACTAACCCATCCCCCCACCCACCTCCCCTCTAAAACCCTCAGTTTGTTTCTCAGAGTCCATATCTCTCATGGTTCATCTCCCCCCTCTGATGTCCCCCCCTGCATTTTTCCCTTCCTTCTCCTAATGACTTCCATGCTATTCCTTATGTTCTACAAATAAGTGAAACCATATGATAATTGACTTTCTCTGCTTGACTTATTTCACTTAGCATAATCTCTTCCAGTCCCATCCATGTTGATGTAAAAGTTGGGTATTCGGACGCCTGGGTGGCTCAGTTGGTTAAGCGACTGCCTTCGGCTCAGGTCGTGATCCTGGAGTCCCGGGATCGAGTCCCGCATAGGGCTCCCTGCTCAGCGGGGGGTCTGCTTCTCCCTCTGACCCTCTTCCCTCTCGTGCTCTCTTTCTCTCATTCTCTCTCTCTCAAATAAATAAATAAAATCTTAAAAAAAAAAAAGTTGGGTCATCTTTTCTGATGGCTGAGTAATATTCCAATCTAAATATGGACCACATCTTCTTTACCCATTCATCTCTTGAAGGGCATCTTGGCTCTTTCCACAGTTTGGCTATTGTGGAAATTGCTGCTATGAACATTGGGGTGCATATGGCCCTTCTTTTCACTACATCTGTGTCTTTGGGGGTAAATCCCCAGTAGTGCAATTGCTGGGTCATATGGTAGCTCTATTTTTAAATTTTTAAGGAATCTCCACACTGTTTTCCAAAGTGGCTGTACCAACTTGCATTCCCACCAACAGTGTAAGAGGGTTCCCCTTTCTCCACAACCTCTCCAACATTTGTTGTTTCTTTCCCTGTCCATTTTTGCCATTCTAAGCGGTGTAAGGTGGTATCTCAATGTGTTTTTTTTTTTTATTAAAGATTTTATTTATTTATTTGAGAGAGAGAGAATGAGAGAGAGCACATGAGAGGGGGAGGGTCAGAGGGAGAAGCAGACTCCCTGCTGAGCAGGGAGCCCGATGCGGGACTCGATCCCGGGACTCCAGGATCATGACCTGAGCCGAAGGCAGTCGCTTAACCAACTGAGCCACCCAGGCGCCCCTCTCAATGTGGTTTTGATTTGAATTTCCCTGATGGCTAATGATAATGAACATTTTTTCATGTGTCTGTTAGCTATTTGTATGTCTTCTTTGGAGAAGTGTCTGTTCATGTCTTCTGCCCATTTTTTGACTTATTTGTTTTTTGGGTGTTGAGTTTGAGACGTTCTTTATAAACCTTGGAAATCAGTGCTTTGTCTGTAGTGTCATTTGCAAATATCTTCTCCCATTCTGTGGGTTGCCTCTTTGTTTTGTTGACTGATTCCTTTGCTGTGCAGAAGCTTTATACCTTGATGAAGTCCCAAAAGTTCATTTTTGCTTTTTCTTCACTAGCCTTTGGAGATGTATCTTTAAAGAAGTTGCTGTGGCCGATGTCAGAGAGGTTACTGGCCTATGTTCTCCTCTAGGATTTTGATGGATTCCTGTCTCACATTGAGGTCTTTCATCCATTTTGAGTTTATCTTTTTGTATGGTGTTAGAGAATGGTCGAGTTTCATTCTTCTGTATATGGCTGTCCAATTTTCCCAGCATCATTTTTTGAAGAGACTATCTTTTTTCCATTGCATATTTTTTTCCTGCTTTGTTGAAAATAATTTGATCATAGAGTTGAGGGTCCATATCTGGGGTCTCTGTTCAGTTCCATTGGTCTATATGTTTTTGTGCCAGTACCATGCTGTCTTGGTGATCACTGCTTTGTAATATAGCTTGAAATCAGACAACGCAATGCCCCCAGCTTTGTTTTTCTTTTTCAACATCTCCTTGGCGAATCAGGGTCTTTTCTGATTCCCTACAAATTTTAGGATTGTTTGTTCCAGCACTTTGAAGTCATTGGAATTTTGATCAGGATGGCATTGAAGGTACAATTACTCTGGGTAGCATAGACATTTTAACAGTGTTTATTCTTCTGATCCATGAGCATGGAATGTTTTTCCATCTTTTTGTGTCTCCTTCAATTTCTTTCAGGAGTGTTCTGTAGTTCCTAGAGTATAGATCCTTTACCTCTTTGGTTAGGTTTATTCCGAGGTATCTTATGGTTTTTGGTGCTATTGTAAATGGAATCATTTCTCTAATTTCTCTTTCTACGGTTGCATTGTTAGTGTATAAGAAAGCAACTGATTCCTATGCATTGATTTTGTGTCCTGCCACATTACTGAATTACTGTATGAGTTCTAGTAATTTGGGGGTGGAGTCTTTTGGGTTTTCCACATAAAGCATCATGTCATCTGCGAAAAGAGAGAGTTTGACTTCTTCTTTGCCAATTTGAATACATTTTATTTCTTTTTGTCTGATTGCTGTTGCTAGGACTTCTAGTACTATATTGAACAATAGTGGTGAGAGTGGGCACCCTTGACGTGTTCCTGATCTTAAGGGAAAGGCTCTCATCTTCTCCCCATTGAGGATGATGTTCGCTGTGGGTTTTTCATAGATGAATTTTATGAACTTGAGGAATGTTCCCTCTATCCCTATACTCTGGAGAGTTTTAATCAGGAAAGGATGCTGTATTTTGTCAAATGCTTTGTCTGCATCAATTGAGAGGGCCATATGGTTCTTCTCCCTCCTCTTATTAATGTGTTCTATCACACTGATTGATTTGTGAATGTTGAACCACCCTTGCATCCCAGGGATAAATCCCACTTGGTCGTGGTGAATGATCCTTTTAATGTATTGTTGGATCCTATTAGCTAGGATATTGTTGAGAATTTTGGAATCCATATTCATCAGGGATATTGGTCTGAAATTCTCCTTTTTGATGGTGTCTTTGTCTGGTTTGGGGATTAAGGTATTGCTGGCCTTATAGAATGAATCTGGAAACTTTCCTTCTGTTTCTATTTTTTGAAACAGCTTCAGTAGAACAGGTATTATTTCTTCTTTGAATGTTTGGTAGAATTCCCCAGGGAATCCATCAGGCCCTAGACTCTTGCTTTTTGGGAGGTTTTTGATCACCGCTTCAATCTCGTTACTGGTTATTGGCCTATTCAGGTTGTCAATCTCTTCCTGTTTCAGTCTTGGTGGATTATAGGTTTCCAGGAAGGCCTCCATTTCATCCAGATTGCTCAGTTTATTGGCATGTAGTTGTTGATAATAATTTCTAATAATTGTTTCTATTTCCTTGGTGTTAGTCATGATCTCTCCCCTTTCATTCATAATTTTATTAATTTGGGTCCTTTTTTGGATAAGTCTGGCCAGTGGGTTATCGATCTTATTAATTCTTTCAAAGAACCAGCTTCTAGTTTCATTGATCTGATCTACTGTGTTTCTGGTTTCTAATTCATTGATCTCTGCTCTTACCTTAATTATTTTTCTTCTAATGCATGGCTTAGGCATCATTTGTTGCTTTTTCTCTAGTTCTTTAAGGTGTAAAGTTGGTGAATTAGGGACTTTTCTTTTTTTTTTTTTTTTTTTTTTTTTTTGAGTGAGGCTTGGATGGCTGTGTATTTCCCCCTTAGGACCTCCTTTGCAGCATCCCATAGGTTTTGGACCAATGTGTTTTCATTCTCTTTGGTTTCCATGAATTGTTTAAGTTCTTCTTTGATGTCCTAGTTGACCCAAACATTCTTGAGCAGAGTGGTCTTTAGCTTCCAAGTGTTTGATCTTCCAAATTTTTTCTTGTGATTGAGTTCCAGTTTAAAGCATTGTGGTCTGAGAATATGCAGGGAATAATCTCAATCTTTTGGTATCGGTTGAGACCTGATTTGTGACCCAGTATGTGGTCTGTTCTGGAGAAAGTTCCATGTGCACTCGAGAAGAATGAGTATTCTGTTGTTTAAGGGTGGAATGTTCTGTAAATATCTATGAGGTCCATCCGGTCCAGTGTGTCATTTAAAGCTCTTCTTTGTTGATTTTCTGCTTAGATGATCTGTCTATTGCTGAGAGTAGAGTATTGAGGTCTCCTACAATTAACGTATTATTATCAATATGACTATTTTGGTTAACAGTTGGCTTATGTAGTTGGCTGCTCCCATGTTGGGGGCGTAGATATTTACAATTGTTAGATCTTCTTGTTGGATAGACCCTTTAAGAATGATATAGTGTCCTTCTGTGTCTCTAACTACAGTCTTTAGCTTAAAATCTAGTTTGTCTGATATAAGAATTGCTACCGCAACTTTCTTTTGAGGTCCGCTGGCATGGAAGATGGATCTCCATCCCTTCACTTTCAGTCTGGATGTATCTTTAGGTTCAAAATGAGTCTCTTGTAGACAGCATATGGATGGGTCCTGTCTTTTTATCTGATCTGCAACCCTGTGCCGTTTTATGGGAGCATTTAGGCTGGTCATGTTGAGAGTGATTATTGAAAGATATGAATTTTTTGTCATCATGTTGCCTGTGAAGTCCTTGTTTCTATAAATTGTCTCTGTAAATTTCTGTTGTAGATCACTCTTGGGGTCTTTCTCCTTTTATAGAACCCCCCTTAATAATTCTTGTGGGGCTGGCTTAATGGTCACATATTCTTTCAGTTTCTGCTGGTCTTGGAAGCTCTGCATCTCTCCATCCATTCTAAATGACAGCCTTGCCAGTAAAGTATTCTTGGCTGCATATTCTTCTCATTTAGTACCCTGAATATGTCTTGCCAGGCCTTTCTGGCTTGCCAGGTCTCTGTGGATAGGTCTGACGTTATTCTGATGTTCCTCCCTCTGTACATAAGGAATCTCTTCCCCCTAATTGCCCTTAAGATGGTTTCCTTGGTTCTAAGATTTGCGAGTTTTACTATTACATGCCTGGGCATTGGTCTGTTTTCCATGATCTTGGGAGGGGTCCTCTCTGCCTCTGGGACACGAATGTTTGTTTCATTCCCCAGATTAGGGAAGTTCTCAGCTACAATTTGCTCAAATACATCTTCTAGTCCTCTCTCTCTCTCCATCCACTCAGGGGTCCCAGTAATTCTGACATTGGAACATTTCATGGTGTCACTTATTTCTCTGGTTCTGTTTTCATGGATTTTGAGCTGTTTCTCCCAGGCCTCCTCTTTATCCTTCTTTTCTATCAGTTGGTCTTCTAGATCACTAATTCATTCTTCTGCCTCGTCTACCCTAGCTGTTAGAGTATCTAGATTAGATTGAATCTCATTGATAGCATTTTTAAGTTCTGCCAGTTCAGCTTTCATTTCTGCCCTTAGAGACTCTATGTTGCCATTAATCGATTTCTCCATTCTAGCTATCGTCTTCATAACTATTACCTTGAGGTCCATTTCTGACATCTTGGTTATATCTGTATCCATTTGTAAATCTGTGGCAGAAGTCACAGTCTCTTAGTCTTTTCTATTTTGGTGGTTCCTCCTAGTCATTCTGTTGAGGGGTGGTTGAGGGAATGTACAGAGTCCAGATTATTGACCACAACCTAAGCAAGATGCACCTGTTTTATAGGGACCTTAGGGTTGTCTGCCTCTTGTTCTCCCAGCCTATCTTCTGGGAGAGGGGCCTGCCACACTGTTACTCAGGCAACCCTGTTTGGGCAGAGTTGCCCTGCCCCCTTTAGAGGGGGTGGGCTCGGTGAAAACTGTTTTTTGGGGGCTTTTGTTCTCTAGCGGCTTTCTGCGTCTCTTCAGAGAGTCAGAGCAGAAGAGACTGTTTCCAACCCTCTGCCTCAGAGCAGAGAGATCACAGTCTGTTCTTCAGTGAGCTCTCCAGGCCACACTATCTCTGTTTCTGTCTGTGCTGCTATAAACTGCAGCATCCTGGGTTATGCGCCCCTCAGCAGGGCTCCCAGTCCTCTCCTCCAGGTTGGCGCACGTCTCTGCCCTTTGTCCTTCTCAAACTGCCAGCTGCCCCCAGTTTGCACGCGTGGCCCCACTGCTCCAGGTTTCAGTCCAGGAGGCTGCCCTAAAGTCTTATCCACTGCTACCCATCTGCAGGTCTGTGCCCAGTCCCCAGCGGGTCCCTAGCACAGGAAGCTTTTTGCTCACTGGCAGTGCATGATCCCCACGGCTCCCTCCCTTCTGTTTATCTTCCGGTATCTGCCCACAGAATCACAGCTCCCCACTTCATACCTCGAAACCAACTGCCTGCTATATTCTGTTTGTAGAGATCCAGATATATCTTCTTACATCTCAGGCTGATTTCGTGGGTGTTCAGAGTGGTCTGGTAGATATCCAGCTCAATTCCAGGGACCATGTGGAATAGGGTCCTCCACCATCTTTTCCTCCACCCTCGTTAAGAGTTTATTTCTGAAATCTTATTTTGTTCTATCTGTTGTACTGATTTTGTTCCTTTATCCTTTTTTAAATTTATGGGTATTTTTTAATCATTTCATTTTTTTCTCACTCTCTAATTTTAAGCTGTAAATTCTAATTTTTACCTAGAAATGATACCATCTTTCTTACTTTATCAAACCTTAAAGTTAAATAAATCTTTTATCTCCCATCTTAAATTAAAAGTACTTAATAACATTTCATTTCCAGTTAATTCACTTTTGACCAGTATTTTATTGTCTGTCATGTTAATCTAATCTTTATTTAAAAAATACTATATATGATTATTACCATTTTATATAGAATATTTTTATTCACAATTGTTAACATTTTTGTAATTTTCTTTATTATTTCAGACTTTTGTTGAGTACTGCATTTTTTTTCCTTTAAGATTTTGTTTAGAGAATATTCGTGAGGAGCTCTTTTTCTTGAAAATATTTATTTTTCTCTCATAATAAAATATTTCATAATAATCTCATAAAAATAAAATATTTTCCAGAGTATAGAAATTGTAAGTTGGCTGTTGTGTTCTTTAAGCTCATTGAAGATATGATTCCACAAGTTTCAACTTTTTGAGTTGCTGTTACAAAGAATGCTTTTGATTTAGCTGCCTTGTTTTTTCAAAGCATTTGTTCTTTCACTTTTTTTAGGACATTTTATTTTCTTGGATGTCTTTCCAGCTTCAGAAACACATGGATATTTTCCCTCCTTCCTTCCCTTCTTTCTCTTCCTCCTTTTTTTTTCTAATTTTCCTTCTTCCTTCTCTTTTCCCTTTTTCTCTTTCTCTTAATCATTCTTAGGATTCTCTGGTAACCCATAATTTGCGGATCCTTTTTCATTAGTAATAGAAACTTTTCTGCCATTATTTCTTTAAATACAGGTTTTACATCTTTCTCCCTGTCCCCAGCCCTCTGAGTCTCCAGTCTACACGTTACATGTTCCCATTTTACACTTCACATCTCTTCTGTATTTTCTTTTTTTAATCTTTCTATTTGCATTTTAGATTATTTTTTCAGATTTATCCTCTGATGCATTATTCTGTCTCCTACTCTGTGCAGTGTACTGGCAAATACATTGTGTTGACATTTAAATTTTTGTTTTTTAATTTTTTATTTATAGAAGATTAGTTTGGTCCTTTTTTTACTCTGCTATGTCACATTTTACATTTACCTGTTCTTTACAGTTATTTTCAACTTTGCCATTTGTTCCTTTAAATATATTAAGCATAGTCTATATTGACTATAGTATCTGATGTATATACTACTGTATTTATACTGTCTTTTATATGTGCTATTCTTATACATTTTGCCCCTTTTTTTTTGTACTGTTTGTTTAAACGTTACCCTTAAGAAACAGCTATATATAGGTATTTCCAAAGTTTTAGAGTGAATGTCTTCTCCTGCAGAGATATTTTGTGTTAGTTCTACCAGGTGCCTGTGGGTGCTCCCAGCCAATCCACTTATCAACTGAAACTGTCCAAACTTGCCTAGGCTATGCATACCTGCAATGCATGGGCACATGAGGACAGACCCAGGTATCCTTCTCTGTAGTATCTTAAGTCTGGGGAGTGGGGATGGGAGGGCTCCACTTTTAGGTCTAGTTCATTCTTATCTTACCCTGAGGTTGTAGATATTTGGGCTTTCCAATTATAAGAGTATCTTACAGAATTTCAGTCGGCACTGGGCCATAATATATGTGATCATGACTTATTGAAGCCATAAAACTGAAACTGAAGTAGCAATATCAACAAATATCATTCAGAATATAAGTGGACTTGTGTTTTCATAGTCAATTACTTCTCGGGGTTTGAATTTCCTCTAAAAATTGTCCTGGTATTTATTAATTTCCCCAGTATTTCCATTCATATTCATTCATTCATTCATTCATTCATTCTCTCTCTCTCTCTCTCATACATACATACATACACACACACATACAAACATACACACACACATACCCCATTACCACACATAACCTAAAAACATTGCTTAAAGCCACTAATACTTATTTAGCTCATCAGTCTCCAGGTCAGTTGGGACCTGGCTGGTCTGGGATGCCTTTGATCTTACATCTGTGGTTATTTTGGTATATGAGCTGTGAATTGAATTTGTTGGAGTTTTTTTACATCCCTTAGGCCTCAGCTGGGTTGGATCAGCTATCTTAGACCTATTCTGATAGTTGATATTATATTAGTACATGGAAGATGTTCTCATAGTGTCATATCTTCCAGCAGGCTAGTAAGGACTTGTTCAGATATATAAATGTCAATGGCAGTGGGCTTAGAGTAAGGAAATGCACAAGTTTCTTGAAGCCAAGGTGTGTGTTTGGCACCCCATCACTTCTGTGACATTCAGTTGCTAAGGCAATTCTTACAAACCACCCAAATTAAAGAGCCAGGGAAATAGACTCTATGCCTTAATGAGAGAAGCTGCATAGGTTGTGGCTACAGGGAGAGCTGAAGGACTGAGGTCATTTTCCCAAGTAACACACACAAACACAGAGAAGCATTTTTTTGTTTTATTTTCAATGAGGTGGTTAGTTTGAATAACTGAAGTTAATACTTTCTCTTTTTATGTGTACATATTTTTCTTCATTCCTTTCTGCTTTTTCATTTTTCTTCTCTCTTCTTTCCATCTCTGTGCTTTTAAACCAAAGTTGAAAGCTTATATTCTCAAGTATTTCTACAAAAGTCCAGTCACTAATTTATCCTATTCATCCCTCTGTATTCTTTCTCCTCTGGCTTCTTAAATTTAGGTTTTATCTTTTTCTAGTGAGAAATTGCTTATTAACTGTTTGTTCTTTCTGTATGCCTAATAAACAAAAATAAATAGGTTTGGTCCCATTTCCTTAACAGCTGGAAATGTCTTCAAGGACAGGAACCACATGTTCTTTTGTCAGGCCCCACTATGTTCTGAAAGTTCTCTGAATACCAATGCCTAACAGTTGACTTAGTTATGCAGAGACAAACAAATAATTTGAGACTTGGAAAGGTGTCAGCTGAACTTCCTGGATTAATTTAAATCACACAATCCTGGTAGCATTCAGTTGCATTAATTGGTTTCAGAATAAAGCCATTACTATCTGTGCCATTTTTTTCCCTAGTAAGATGGTAAGTTCAAGGTATTATTAAAAGGGCTGATTGATTTAAAGCAGAAAAGCAAAAGTTTTATGTTAAGAACCATCTGTCTGAGGAAGTTAATACAGCCTTAAACTTGGTTTTGTTTTCATGTTTGAATGATCCTACTTAAAAGAATCAACATGCACCAGGCAAGGTAAGGTATATCTATGGATTCTGCTATTCAGTGATGTGGGAAACAAAGGCAGAAGAAAAATTATTAAGTTTCCTTACTACTTACAGCCCACTGACAAGTCCTTGAAATAGGCAGAGTGACATTCCTCTAGAGACTGCCTTGATGTTGACACTTTGCTAAGGGTAAAAGGCAATCCTAGCCCAACTCCCCCCACCCCACCCCCAGGATCCTATAAGCCTACTTTAACATAAAAATTCTTTTGCAAATTTCCTTTATCTCTGCCCCCTAAGATACATGTTGGCAATTATCCCCCAAGCATATGGCCCACCGATATACATCTGAAAGGTCTCATGACTCAGGTTTATTAGACAGTAATAAATGACGTTTTCCCAACAATAGCTAGCCCCCTCAAGGTCCTGGAAACCTTGCTTCCAGAATTCCTTAGAGACTTATGCTATCCCTAACCCCCTCCCAACTTGAAAGTATATAATAGGCCACTCTTCATGACCCTGATACAGCTCTTTCTGCCCATGGGTCCTGTCCCCGTGCTTTAATAAAATCACCTTACACCAAAGACGTCTCAGAATTCTTTCTTGGCCCTCAGCTCCGAACTCTAATAATGTCTTTCCTACATCATTCACAATGTCATTATAATAGTTTTAGGACTACTTTGGCATCCAGTCAACATAGGTTGCATTAGAGATCGTTGCAAAACAAACCATATATCTGAAAGTAGAAATAAGTTAGGTAAATGAACAAAATTTTATACCAAAAAAAAAAAGAATTATTAAGAAAATAGAAAATATTTTGACCTTGCAAAAATATCAGAGAAATTGCATGGTATAATGATCATATTGTACATTAATGGAGTGATTTCTAAAATGCTAGACAGTGTGCTAACACTATTTGTATACACTAAGTCATTTATATTTTAGGAAGACCCTCAAAATATTATTATCACCCTGATTTTAAATATGTCAATTGAAGTTTAGTCAATTGAGATTTAGTAATGTTTCCCCAAGCAATTGGTCAGTACATGGGGCACAGAATTAAATGTAAAGATTCTGTCTTCAGACGCACTATGGACTAAATTACAGTCATCCAGGATTAAGGCCCAGTAAACCATATATTAGCTTTATTAAGGTGAGGATGCTATTTAAATTTCCTAGTTTTAAATTTTCTAACTTGTATAATGATAATAATAATAAATGTATAAAAATTTTACAATGGACCAAATACTTTATATGCATTACGTCATTTAATATTAAATGTCCCCTTTTTATGAATTATCAAAGAAATTCACAAGGTCACCCAGCTGGGAGATTGTGGACTGAGGGGTCAAACCCAGATCATCTCACTCTGAGAACCACATCAGGATACTGCTGTCTTGCTGTTCCTGTGAAAATTTGTGAGGATAAAATAAGATAATCAAAATTCCTTATAGTATGTAAAATGCTGTTTCAATCTGGTATTTGTAATCAACTTTAACTCACAGTTGCCTTTCTGGAAGCCTTTATTTTTTTCTAACAAATTTTTATTTTTTATTAACAAATACAGTCATCATTCCACACATAGTGCCCTGTTTAATTAAAATTGAAAAAATCCAAGTGTTAATTTTTCAGGTTTGAAGAGAAGCTATTTTGTTCTCTGCTACATTTCCATCCTCTCTGGCAATTCGTTTTACAGGAGAGAACTCTCTAAGTCCTTTGGCTTATTTCCTCCTTTAGTTATCTAATGAAAATGGAATCATTTAGTGCTTGAGAAGGCTATACTAGTGGACCATATATAAAAGCTGTATCATGAGCACTTGTCTCAAAAAATTCATAGTCCTACTAAATATAAGTCTTCTCCCTTCATGAATACTAGCCATATAATGAGTTTTAGACTAAATACTGTGCATACTTCTTAGAGCACAGCATTTTCTGAAAACATTAATGAAGGCATTGTAAAAGCTTAAAGATGGATGGTAGAACAGCTCAGGTTTAGGACAGGTGGAGGGGGAAACTTGAAATGGACAGAATATTCATAGCTGAAATCCTTGCTTTGGAAACCTTATCTACGGTCAGGTACCCTGAGTAGAATTGACCGTAGCAGTCGCAAAACCAATTGGAATTGGAGTGCAGTGAAGCCTGTGACATGGAAGAGGATGATTCTAATGCATCCAAAAATAGTCTGGTTACAACAGTTAAAGGATAATTTTTTTTCCTATGGTTGAAATAGTACATTATTGACAATTGAGGGGTGGGGCACAGCTGTGCACAATCAGTAATTGCCTCTGAAATGGAAAGTGAATGTTTCAGCAAGATAAAGTATTTGCATTTAAATAAGAAAAAATAAGTCAGCACTATCTTTGGATTGGGCTTTCTGAACATTGCTTATATTCTATGTTTTCTTGTTTAAGATTTGTTTTTTTTCACCTAGCTGTTGAGATAAGCATCATAAAAACAAATTCAATGATGTGATCCTGTTTCATTCTCCTATTTTGGAGTAGTGGGTTTGGGGAATAGAGAAAGATAGTTGCAGAAAGAAAATAAGAGAGTAATTTACCAGGACTTAACTGACAAAGGAATATTCTAGAATGATTATTGTGCTCCAAGAAAATAGGCTGTAACAATGATCAATATACATGCTATTTGTGTGATACTTATTCTCCCTTTTGAAAATATCTTGTGACTTTCACTATTTTTATATACATAAGAGTTCTTTCCATAAATGCAAATTCTGATTTTATTTGCATACTTGATAAAGAGAAGACATTTACATTAAGTGACTAAAACAAAAAGTGCAAACCAGTGAAGACCATTAACATTTATGACATATATATTATATGTGTTTAATATATATTTCAAAACTATAACTATGAAAAATACTAAATCAACCAAACAAAATGCCAGATCATCAAATGATGCTATCCAATGTGTAATATGCCAGGTTGATAATAAATTTGAGAATTTACAGCATTCAGAATATTTAACCATTCTTATTTAGGTAAAATATTTTCAGTTCTAAGATAATATCTACCTGTTATCAATGTAAATTTAAAGTGAAATATACAAGTATTTCCATCTTCATACTCTAGCATAGAGTATTTTAAAATGTGGAAATCCAAAATTATCAGATGATGTAAAAAATGTACTTATTTATTAATTTTTCTTAAGATTTTATTTATTTGAGAGAGTATGCACATAAGAGAGGGCAAGAGTTGGGGGGAGGGGCAGGGGGCGAGGGGGAAGCAGACTCCCCACTGACCAGGGAACCCTGAAAGCAGGGCTCCATCCCAGGACCCTGGGATCATGACCTGAGCCGAAGACAGATGCTTAACTGACTGAGCTACCCAAGTGCCCCAAAAAGTGTATTTATATTAGTGCTCCATTTAAAAAAAATGGGGGAAGTTTAAAAATAAAATTTGGTTAATTATTTTAAAAATGGCTTGCCAAACATGGATTCCTAATCCCTTAGAAGAATAGAAAACCATTGCTATTATTTTTGCATTTTTCAACGGAAAATATTCCATAATATTGCTGGAAAATAAGAAAGGGTACCAAGAGTAGAAGAGAAAGGTTGATAAATTTGCAGAAGTTACTGAAGCAGATTGTGTTCACTTCTACTTCTGATGCTCAGAAAGAGGTGAATCAACATGAGCTACTGGTTTTCCCTCCTGGAATTAATTCTATTGAAACTACAAAAAGAAGTAAGGTCTTAGGGTAAAATAATATTTATGTTTCAGTGCATTTTTTAAATTCTAGAGGATGTCTTTCGGGGTCACCTCATTCTGATTATATGAAGGCTAGTTAGAACTCTTTAAATTTGATAACTGATGACAGTGCAAAATAACTTTTATCTATAAAGAGGCAAATTCCATTCTGTCCAGGAGAGGATTCAGTTGGCTTCCCTCCCCTGTGGAACAGCTTTGCTCTATTTGTATATTCATGTAAATATTCCTGATCTTTAAATGTATCTCTCATCAGATTCTTTTTTTCACTAATAAATTTTATTAGAGGGATTTTAGATTCCCAGTGAAATGGAGCAGAAAGAGTTCTATATACTCTCTCTCCCCACAAATAAACTTCCCTCCTATTGACATCCCTCACCACGGTGGTACATTTGCCTCAGTTGACAAGCCTACACTGACAGCATTATCACTGTAGGTCCATTGTTTTCCTTAAGGTTCACTCTTGGTGTTGTATATTCTATGGGTTTTGACAAATGTATAATGTCATTTATCTACCACTATTGTAGTATCATACAGGCCCTAAAAGCCTTGTGTTCTGCCTCTTCACACTGCCTTTCTTTCTTGCCTGGCAGCCACTAATCTTGTTACTGTTGCCACAGTTTTGCCTTTTCCAAAACATCATATAAATGGAATTGTGTAGTATGCAGCCTTTTCTGATTGACTTCTTTCACTGAGCAAATGTGCAGTTTTCTTCATGTCTTTTCATGGTTTGATAGCTCATTTCTTTTATCAGTAAATTCTATTTTATGGATATACCGCAGCTTATATACCCATTCACAGATTAAAGGACATCTTGTCATTTCTAGTTTGGGGAAATTATTTAAAAATCTGCCGTAAACATCCATGTGTAAGTTCTCGTGGGGACACACATTTTCATCTCATTTCATTAAATAACTTTTTGGGTCTTGTGGTGAAATTATGTTTAGTTTTGTAAGAAATTGCCAAAGTTTATTCCAATGTGGCTATATCATTTTGCATTTCCACCAACAACTAATGAGAGTTCCATTACTCCACATCCTTGTCAGCATTTGGTTTTGTCAGTATTCCATTTTCTATTCTAGTAAGTGTGCAATGGTATTTCATTGTTAGGTTTAAAAAAAAAAAAAAAACGTTTTATTTATTTGTTTATTTATTTATTTAAGAGAGAACGAGTGAGGGCATGCAGAGGGAGAGAGAGAAACCCAAGGAGGCTCCACACCCAGCACAGAGCCCAACACAGTGCTCTATTTCATGACCTGAGCTGAAATCAAGAGTCAAATGCCTAACCACATGAGCCACCCAGGCACACCTCATTTTAGTTTTATTTTATAATATATTTTTTAGGTTTTACTTATTTGTCAGGGAGAAAGAGCACAAGCAGGGGGAGCGGCAGGCAGAGGGAGAAGCAGCCTTCCACTGAGCAAGGAGCCCAATGTGGGACTTGATCCCAGTACCCTGGGATCATGACCTGAGTCAAAGGCAGACACTTAACTGACTGAGCCACCCAGAAATCCCTATTTTACAATTTCTTAATGAGATAAGATGTTGAACATCTTTTGATATCCTAATTTGCCCTCTGTATGTCTTGTTGGTGAGATGTCTGTTCAAGTCTTTTGCCCATTTTCTTATTGTTGGGTTTTAAAAGTTCTTTATATATTTTGGATAACAGTCATTTATTTGATGTATCTTTTGCAAATATTTCATTCTGGTCTGTCATTTGTCTTCTTATTCTCTTATTGTCTTTTACGGAGCAGTATTTTTTAAATTACCATGAAATCCAGCTTATCAATTGGTTCTTTAATGGATCAGGCCTTTGGTATTGTAGCTAAAAAGTGTTTGCCAAGGGCGCCTGGGTGGCTCAGTTGGTTAAGCAACTGACTCCTGATTTTGGCTCAGATCATGATCTTGGGATCTTGGGATCTTGGGATTAAGCCCCATGTTGGATTTTGCACTCAGCAGGGAGTCTGCTTGAGATTCTCTTTCCTCAGCCCCTCCCCCACTCTCTCTCTCTCTCTCTCTCTCTAAAATAAAAAAGTATTTTTTAAAAATGCCTTTGCCAAATAATAATAAAATTAAATTTAAAAAAAAAGTCTACCATATTCAAGATATTTCAAGTTTTTTCCTATGTTATTTTATAGGAATTTCATAGTTTTGTATTTTACATTTAGATCTGTAATCCATTTTGAATTAATTTTCATGAAGGATGTAAAAACTGTGTCTAGGGGCACCTGGGTGGCTCAGTCGTTAAGCGCCTGCCTTCGGCTCAGGTCATGATCCCAGGGTCCTGGGTTCAAGCCCCGCATCGGGCTCCCTGCTCGGCGGGAAGCCTGCTTCTCCCTCTCCCACTCCCCCTGCTTGTGTTCCCTCTCTCGCTGTGTCTCTCTCTGTCAAACAAATAAAATCTTTAAAAAAAAAAAACAAAACTGTGTCTAGATTCATTTTGGGTTTTTTGATGTGGTTTTTGTTGATTATTCTGTCTTGATTTTCTCCTTCATTTTCATTGATACCTAGTCTAACTTTGACTATTTTAATTTATTATTAATCATTTCATTTTATTTTTATTTTTTTAGAAGCCCTTATATTTCCCTAGTGGTTGAACCAATTTACATTCACACCCACAGTGCACAAAGGTTCCCTTTTTTTTCATGTCCTCACCAATACTTGTTATTTTTTCTCTTTTTGGTAATAATGTTTCTAACAAGCGTGAGGTGATAACTCATTATGTTTTGTAATTCCTTGATGATTAGTGCTATAGAGCATCTTTTAATGTGCCTGTTGTCCATCAGTATGTCTTTTCAAAAAAAATCCATTCAAATCCTCTGCCCTTTTGGTTTTGTTTTGTTTTTTTGCTATTGAGTTATATGAGTTATTAATGGTATTTTTTACATTAACCACTTAGATATTGATTTTCCAAATATTCTCTCCCCTTCATAGGTTGTCTTTTCATTATCTGATGGTTTTTTTTCCTGTTCAGAAAGCTTTCTAGTTCCGAAGCTTTCTAGTTTGATGTAGTCCCATTTATTTATTTTTGCTTTTGTTACTTTCGCTTTTGGAGTCAATTCCAAAATATCATTGCCAAGACCTATGTCAAGGAGCTTATTACTGCCTATGTTTTTTTTCCTAGGAGTTTTATGGTTTCAAGTTTTATATTCAAGTTTTTAATCCATTTTGAGTGTTGCTGTTGTTGTTGTTTGCAGATTGCTTTTTATTTTAGAACATGTGAAGAAAAACTATTGGCTTTTATGTTTTATGCTTCAACAACAATGACAGATGATAGCAAAAATAAACAGCAGCAGCTCTTCTCTGTGCCAGACAGTGTTCTTTGCACTTCACACATTATTCAGTTAGTTTTCACAACAACCACAAGCATTAAATATGATTATTGTCCCACTTTACAGATGAAGAAACTGAGGAATTGATTATGTAATTCATTCAAGGTCAGATACATGCAATCCTGGTACCCTGGGATTTGTACTGGCTACAGAGTCCATCAGTCACTCTTCACCACCATACTCTTCATAGTATGGGCCTCATATAGGATTTATAGGTCTGATATTAAAAAACAAAACAAGTATCTGACCAACTTGAAAAATATGATCGTGCCCATATTTATTATCACTATTATTATTAATTGTATTACTATTATTTTCCAGTTTTGTATTCTTGACTTTATTTTTTAATTGGATATAAGTTCTGTTATTTTTTTTAATTGAAGTATAATTGACAAACAATAACCTCTTAGTTTCAGGTGTACAAAATAGTGATTCAGTATTTTTATACATTATAAAATGATCCCCATGATAAGTCTAGTTACCATCTGTCACCATACAAAGTTAATATGTTGTTGAATATATTCTCTATGTTATACATTATTTCCCCATGACTTATTTATTGTATAACTGGAAGTTTGTACTTCTTAATACTCCTCACCCATTTCATGAGCCCCTTAACCCCTTCCCACTCCGTTAACCAAGAGTTTGTTTCCTCTACCTAGAAGTCAATTTCTGTTTTGTTTGTTCATTTGTTTTGTTGTTTAGATTCCACATATAAGGAGTATCATATAGTATTTGTCTTTCCCTGTGTGACTTATTTCACTTAGCATAATATCCTCTGCCTCCATCCATGTTGTCAGAAGTGGCCATATTTCATTCAATTTTATGGTTGAGTTATATCCCATTGTATATATATACTACATCTTCTTTATCCATTCATGTATTGATGAACACTTAGGTTGCTTCCATGTCTTGCTGTTGTAAATAGCCAGTGAACATAGGGATGCATATATCACTTTGAATTTTTTTTTTTCATTTTCTTCAAGTGAATACCTAGAAGTGGAATTGTCAGATCACATGGTAATTCTATTTTTATTTTTTTGAGGAACTTCTCTACTGTTTTCCATAATGGCTGCACCAAATTCCATTCCCACCAACTATGTACAAGTGTTCTGTTTTCTCCATATCTTTACCAACACCTATAACCTATATTTTTTCTTTCTGATAATAGCCAATCTGACTGGTGTGAAATTATAATTCATTATGGTTTTGATTTGCATTTCCCTTGTGATTAGTGATATTAAGCATCTTTTCATGTTCCTGTTGGCCATCTGCATGTCCTCTTCAGAAAAATGTCTATTTAAGTCTTCTGCCCATTTTTAAATCAGATTCTTTGCTTTTTTGATATTAAGTAGTATAAGTTCTTTATATATTTTGGATATTAACCCCTTATCAGATATAGGATTTGCAAATATTTCTCCCATTCAGTAGTTGCTTGTTTATTTTGTTGATGGTTTCCTTCATTGTGCAAAAGCTTTTTAGTTTGATGTAATCCCATTTGTTTATTTTTGCCTTTGTTGCCCTTGCCAGAAGAGACTGGTCAAATATATATATTCTGCTAACACCAATGTCAAAGAGTTTACTGCCTATATTTTCTTTAGGAGTTTTATGGTTTGAGGTCTTATATTCCATTCTTTAATTCACTTTGGGTTTATTTTTGTATATGGTGTAAGATGGTGATCCAGTTCCATTCTTTTGCATATAACTCTCCAGTTTTCCCAGCACCATTTATTAAAGAGTCTGTCTTTTCCCCCATTGTATAATTTTGCCTCCCTTGTCATAGATTAATTGACCATATATGCAGGGGTTTATTTCCAGACTCTCTATTTCATTTAATTGAACTATGTGTCTGTTTTTGTGCCAGTACCATATTGTTTTGAATACTTGATCTTTGTAATATACTTTGAAATTAGTGAGTATGATGCCACCAGCTTTGTTCTTTTCCTTCAGTATTGCGTTGTGTATTCTGGGTCTCTTGTGGTTCCATACAAATTTGGAGACTGTTTATTCTGTAAAAAATTCAATTGGAATTTTTATAGGGATTGCAATAAATCTGTAGATTGCTTTGGGTAGTATGGATATTATAACAATATTAATTTTTCTAATCCATGAACATGAAGTATCTTTTCATTTATCTATGTTTCTTCAGTTTCTTTCACCAGTGTCATAGTTTTCAGTATACAGGTCTTTCATCTATTTGGTTAAATTTATTCCTAGATATTTTATTCTTTTTGTTGCAGTTGTAAATGGAATGATTTCTTAATTTGTCTTTCTGATATTTCATTATTGGTGAATAGAAATGCAATAGATTTTTGAATACTGATTTTGTATCCTTCAACTTTACTGAGTTTGTTTCTTAGTTCTAAGAGTTTTTTGGTGAAGACTTTAGGGTTTGTATGTTGTATTTTGTCAGATGCTTTTTCTCTATCTATTGAGATGATCATATGATTTTTATCCTTTATTTTGTTAATATGGTGTATCACATTGATTCATTTGAGGATGTTGGACCATTCTTGCATCCCTGGAATAAATCCTATTTGATCATAGTGCCTGATTCTTTTAATATATTGTTGAATTTAGTTTGTTAATATTTTGTTGAGGGTTTTTGCATCTGTATTCATCAGGGATATTGACCTGTATTTTTGAAGGAGTAGCTTTGTTTAGGAGATGGTCCTTATTGTTTAACCCTACCCTGGCTCTGGTTATTTCTTAAAACTTTCTGATTTCCCAAGCAGCCTATTTTACTTTTAGTGCCTTTCTGTAATTAATGGTTTGCCAGGATGTGTCAGTGTCCCAAAGGGGTAGATTTCAGTTGGCATCTACATTCAGGCTGATCAGAAGGCAGACCCTCAGGCAGCAGCATTTAAAGTATGCAAATACACCTGCTTTAGAGGAAGACTGGGAGATGGGCTTTTCTGTCCACCTTCTGCTCTAAGCCCTGATAGGATACCCAGTAAGAACTGTTCTGTTCTTTGCTACTATTCCATTGAACCCATGAACACAAGCCCTGCTGGCCACCAGAGCAAGGTTATAAGCAATACGTTCTCTTGGTAGCAGACAAAAAACCAGGGTGCCAACCTCACACACAATTTCCTTTCTCTGAAACCTGGGGCAGGGCAGAGGAAGAGCACAGAGATGGTGTGTGCCAACCTCCCCAGTCTCTAGACAAGATTGTAGTCAGCCCTTAGATGTGTGTTTAATCAGAAGCTTGCTTCTCAGACCTCAGCAATGAAGATAAGTTAATAGACATTTTGCATAGATACTGGCAGCCTAGAGTGAGGCAGAGAGGGAGTGCAAAGATGCCACCCACCAGGCTCTGTCCTGGAGAACACCTCAGTAGATGTGAGCCTGCTTCTCAGACTGACCCTCCAAGTCAATCATATAGGCCTCTTTCAAAGTAAGGTTGTGGGTGTGTGTGTTGTTTCTGTGAAGTGCCGGGGCTTGACAGCTGAGCAAGAACTACCTTTCCATTTGTTACAGCCCTCTGGGGCCCGTGAATGCAAGCCCCAGTGGTCACTAGAGCCAGCAGTCACGAGGCATCACTGGGGTGGCAGCCACAAAATCTGAAGCACCACACATAAAAACTGGGGCACAGACATGTATACCAGCCTCTATCTTTGGAAAGTATTTCAGTAGACTCTTAACTGTGTTAAATTGTCTTCCTGGCTCTCAGGGTGATGCTTTAAGGTCAGCAAACCAGGTGCTTTCACATAAAGTCTGGGTGTTTTTCAGTCAGCTGCCTCTGCCCTGGGTCCTGGGCCTAGTTTGTCTGTGTGTGTCAGCCCTTTAAGAATGGTTTCTCCGTTTGTTATAGCCTTGTGGGTGTCGTGTGGGTACGCTCTGTTGGCTTTCAAAGCTAGATATTTTATGTGTAAGTCTTAAAAGCTGAGGTTACAGATGTGGTGGTCTAACCCTTCACTCCTCAAGGAGAAGCTTACCGTTGTGAGTTCCCTCCATATTATGGGTTGCTGAGCCAGGAGTGGAATTTATGGTGATATTCTGTCTCAGCCTCTTTTGCTCCCTCATTGTGGGGTTTTGTTTTGTTTTGTTTTCTTGTTTGCCAGATGTGTAGGAGTTGCACAACTAGTTTTGGTTTTGGTTTTGGTTTTTCAGAGGAAATTGTTCATTATGTAGTTGTGGATTTGGTGAGTCTGTGAGAGGAGATGAGGTCAGGATACTACATGACTATGTTTTGTTTTGGTTTTTTTTAAAGATTTTATTCATTTGACAGACACAGCGAGAGAGGGGAACACAAGCAGGGGGAGTGGGAGAGGGAGAAGCAGGCTCCCGGCCGAGCAGGGAGCCCGATGTGGGGCTCGATCCCAGGACCCTGGAATCATGACCCGAGCTGAAGGCAGACGCTTAACGACTGAGCCACCCAGGCGCCCCTTACGTGACTATGTTTAACAGGAACCCTTGTGACACTCAAGCTTCCTCAGACAAGAGTTTTACCACTGGCTATCATGACCATGAGGTCCATATATTTCCATACTTAATGATTCTCACAATATTAATTTATTAGAGACCTAAGAGTTAAGTATTCCTCCCCTAAATCTTTTAGTCTTGCTAGAGTTTTGTATTTGTTTTATTTATTTTAAAATATTTTTGAAGATCAGTTCTCTTCTTTCATTGATTTTATTTTCTCTATTGTTTTCCCAAATTCAAGTATAATTGCAAACTAGTGACATTTTCAAATATGTAAGGGCTGAGTACTTTCATCACAGCCTCAAATGAAAAGAAAAAGAAATAGGGAATTAAAGGAAAGAGAAGAGAGCAGATACTGCAATTTGTGTTTTTTTTAAGAGTAGAAATAAAAAAAAAAAACAAACATTGTTTAAATGTAAAGAAAGATTGTTTAGTAATATATTTTTTAAAAAACCTAAAACCTGGAAATATGTAACAGATGTTTCATGATACAGGATATGGAGGAAAATATAAAGATAATGGTTTGTTGTTAGGTATTTCCATTTGGGGAAAGGCCTTGAATAAAATATTCACTAAGCATTCAATGTTATCAATTTAAACTTGCAAAATACAAACTCAAGTGCAATTACTAGATTAAACATAAGTTGTAAAGTTTCCAAGCTTCTAGGAAAAAAAGAAAAAAGGTGGATTAAAGAAAACTTCAAAAAAAGTAGAAAAGAAACAATTAAAAAGAATAAAAGGAAGAATGTTAAATAGAAAACTGAAAATTAAAAAAAGAGAATAGGGGTGCCTAAGTGTCTCAGTATGTTGAGTGTCTGACTCTTGGTTTGACTTCAGGGCATGATCTCAGGGTCATGAGATTGAGCCCCTGAGGGGCTCCACACTCAACGGGGAGTCTGCTTGTCTGCTTGAAATTCTCTCCCTCTGCACCTCCCCCACCTCACGTGTGTGAGCATGCAAAGGCACTCTCTCTCTGTTTTTCTCTCTCTAAAATAAATAAAGATATCTTAAAAAATATAATATATATTATATATTATATATATATATATATGTTCTTGAGAAGTTATTTTTTAAAAATCTACATTACCTATAATGGATTCTGTCAATTTGTAATTTTTAACTTGAATAAATTTCCATTAATTTTTAACATTGTTTTTCCTAATTTATATACAGCTTTCTTCCTTTCATAATTCACTGTTTTATCTAACATTAAAAATGCATACTAAATATGATAGTATAAGATTATAAGCAAACTTTTTCATGAAAGGGAGTTATATTTAAACTATACATTAGCTCCCACATATTGGAAATCCCGGATAAGTAATGAACTAAGGTGATTGAAGAAAGTCAACCCACTTGAATGTTAGCAAAGCTTTAACGATACCTCTATCTTATCCATTCATATCCCAACACTTACGTGTCATAATGCTTTGACAGGTCTCATCTCTGCCTACAAAAATGACTTCAGCGTCCCTTGACATTTTATCATCTAGAGTTACATAAACAGTCACTTTTGCAAAAAGAATAGAAAAGAGAAGCAGAGTTTATTTAAGAGTTCTTTTGATTTTTTGCTTGATCTGGTGTGTGAGCTGTGGGTGAGATTAGCTCTCTGATTTTAGAATACCTGGGGAAACTAGAAGGAGGCTAATGATCTCAAGTCCTTTAGTAATTTAGGGGAAATATCTAGACAGTTAACAATAGATCATGATCTAGAAATATATATATATATATATATATATATATTTAATATAATTAATTTCTATACAGTTAACTGCTATGACATATCCAGGATACATGGAAATCTCTTTATATATCATACATATACATGCATATACATGGATATGACATATCCAGGATACATGGAAATCTCTTTATATATCATACATATACATGTGTATATGTATATACACACACATATATAGTGGGCTTTTTTATTTCTACTGCAGGAAAAAGTTACATTCACTTATCCATTTTTTATTATTTTTATTTTATTATGTTAATCACCATACATTACATCATTAGTTTTTGATGTAGTGTTCCACGGTTCATTGTTTGCATATAACACCCAGTGCTCCATGCAGAACGTGCCCTCTTTAATACCCATCACCAGGCCAACCCATCCCCCCACCTCCTCCCCTCTAGAACTCTCAGTTTGTTTCTCAGAGTCCATCATCTCTCATGGTTCGTCTCCCCCTCCCATTCCCCCCCTTCATTTTCCCTTCCTGCTATCTTCTTTTCTTTTTTTTTTTAACATATAATGTATTATTTGTTTCAGAGGTACAGGTCTGTGATTCAACAGTCTTACACAATTCACAGTGCTCACCATAGCACATACCCTCCCCAATGTCTATCACCCAGCCACCCCATCCCTCCCACCCCCCACCACTTAGCCATTTTTTAAACAGAAACCTGGACGGGGGCACCTGGGAGGCTCAGCCGGTTAAGCATCTGCCTTTGGCTCAGGTCATGATCCCAGCATCCTGGGATGGAGTCCACATCAGTCTCCCTGCTCAGTGGGGAAGCCTGCTTCTCCCCTCACCCAGCCTTCCCCTCCCCACCCCCACTCATGCTCTCTTTCTGTCTGCACTCTCTCTCGAAAAAAAAATAAAATCTTTAAAAAATAAAAATATCAACAGAAACCTGGACAGACTGAAACAGTAATTCTTCATATCTAAGTATCTCAGAATGGATCTATATCTTGTTCATATAATACAATTATTACTTCCCAGTTGGTCATTTGATTTTTTTCTACCAACACTATTCTTTTCAAATCTGTTAATTTAAAAACAATCCTTTATAAATATCTCTTCACCTTTAAGAAAGTAAATCAGTAATAGAAATACTAAGTGATTATTTTGTGTATGTGTAATTGGAAGCTTGTTGGGCTTTATTACTGTCCCATAATTTATCTACCAAAGCATGGTGGGATTAATTAGAACTATTACATGAATCCCAGGAGTGATTTTTTCCCCCTTTGGTGCTCAATGAATGTAACTACATTAGACACACAAATCATCATACTCTATAAGTTAATCACTTCTTCTAAGGCAGTACAATAAAACCCAGCTGAGGCCATTACATACCCCAGGGATTTGTAATCCTATCCTGGTTTTAGAAACATAAAGACCATTAGGCACTTTTTTTTTTTTTTTTTTTGTATTTGCCCATTAGTCTCCCTAATATGATAAACTCAAGAGATCAAGACATCAAAGTTGAACCAAATGCCAAGACTAATTTTGATAAATGTGTATTTTGGTTCATTGGGATTGATTGGTTTTATATTCCTTCTTTCTAAGTTTCATTAAAAGGCTATTTTTTTTCTTCTGATTTTTTATAGTTTTTATATGTAGACCACATTTCACAGAGTTTGAAGTTCAGGTTAGCATGGCATTTATAGAAGTATTTCTTTTTCATTTTAAATAAGTAGAAATATACATTACACATACCATTTGTTAAAGAGTAAAAGTACAGGACAGCCTCTTTGTTCAGCCTTCCAAAGAAGAGAAGATACATAGTCATTGCTATGCAATCTGTTCCCATGGCTTTTTATAGCATACATTGACACTTAACCTTAGCACAACTCTTTCCCGAAATAAACCTGACCTTTTGTCGAACCTCAGAGCTGCTGCCTCAAAGGGCTGCTGTGAGGGCATACAACATAACCCTAAGGAAGAAAATACTATATGCTTAATACTACACTAATAAATATTTTAATTTTGTATTCTAAAGATGTCACGATATTTAATGCCATTCAAAACCCTCTACAACCTGGCCCCTCTAACAAGTACATATCCCTATAAATTTTATTAAAATCTCTATTTCCCCATAAATCCTTAACTTTAGACATATTGGCATTCTCAATGATGGATCATCCCCTTCATATTAGTCTGCTCTTCAGTCCTCCCTCCCCCATTGAAATCCCATCCCTGCAACACACACACACACACTCACACTCTCTCTCTCTCACATACACACACACACTCTCTCTCTCTTACATACACACACACACACACTCTCTCTCTCTCACATACACACACTCTCTCTCACACATACACACACACACACACTCTCTCTCTCTCTCTCTCTCTCTCTCTCTCTCTCTCACATACACACACACACACACACACACACAGACTCCCTACTTGGTCAAGATCTAGATCAAGTTTCACATTTTTTTAAAGTCTGTATCATAACTTTCAACAATTATGGCTTCTTCCTCATGATCAAAAGACACAAGTTTAATATCAAACTTTTGCAAAGTCAGCAAAAGTGACTCTGGAATGCTCTCATCTATACCAGAACACACTTTGAATAAGCAAACCTATGGAATGTAGAAAGGCAGAAATCCTGAGACCTCTAGTAATATATGACCTCTCTCTTGATTCCTTTAGATTGCCTCAGCTCCAATGACCAATTTCCTAAGTTCTTATAACCTGTGTCTTTTTAGATTTCAAGTATCAGGAGAAAGAATATTGTTGTGCTAATACAGCTCACTCTCCATGGAAGTGTCACCTAACATCTATTTTAAAAATACTGACCAATCCCATGGGCGCCTGGGTAGCTCAGTTGGTTAAGCGACTGCCTTCGGCTCAGGTCATGATCCTGGAGTCCCGGGATCGAGTCCCGCATCGGGCTCCCTGCTAGGCAGGGAGTCTGCTTCTCCCTCTGACCCTCCTCCCTCGCATGCTCTCTGTCTCTCATTCTCTCTGTCTCAAATAAATAAATAAAATCTTTAAAAAATAAAAATAAAAATAAAAATACTGACCAATCCTTCTCAAATTAAGGTGGACTCCATGTCTAAAGAGTAATACAGCTAATCACCATGAAAATTTCTA
Organism: Mirounga leonina; assembly: GCF_011800145.1. Lineage (NCBI taxonomy): Eukaryota > Metazoa > Chordata > Mammalia > Carnivora > Phocidae > Mirounga > Mirounga leonina. The sequence continues at coordinate 60,926,638 of NW_023270305.1, forward strand.
GCTTTTGATTTTGTCCTGAATTAGGAGCCTGCAGGCAAATAAAATGGGGGAAATGCTCACAGATCATAAGAAAGTTGATAAAAACAGTAAATCTCTGACATGATCTAGGTTAATGAAAAGAGATGTGGCTAGAATTGGGAGCTTACATCTCTTCCCAAATTTGTGACTTTTCTAAGGGACAGTGAGGGAAAAGGCTTGAAAAGGTTGAGGTTGAAATGTCATGGTTACCATCATATTTTTTCTTAAAATTTAGGCTCTTTAGGTTGTTGATTTTCAATTTTGGATCCACCAGTTAGCTGCGTAATCATGCAAAAGTCCCTTACTTCTCACTGTTATCCCTTCAGTTTCCTGATTTAAAATGGAGATATTATACAGCCTGTGTCATAGTTATAAGGACCAAAAAAAACACTGCACACAAAGTGCTTACAAAGTGTCTGTCACTCAGAGTGGCCAAAGGTGTTAACTTTATTATTTCCTCACACTGAATACTTCACACTCTCCTTTCCACACATTCACCTCCCTGCCACCCCCAGAGAAACACAGTCATATCTTCAAACTTTAGATGAGCAGAGATATTTCAGAAATACACATCAAAGTTTAGGGAGTCTTAATGCCTGAATGCCAAGGATGCAGTTTACTATTTATTCAGTTTACCTTGCCTGTTAGCTAACTGCATTTTTATCATGTTGTATGACCTCAGTTGTGTTGTGTGCTCATCAGGGATTGTGGCATAATGGATATACTAGAAAAAAAAAATGATGCTTTTGGTTTGAGTACAGGTGTTGGATCAACAATTACTTGAAATCTCTTAAGCTCCCATTCTCATTCCTTACAACTAGGTTAAAACAACAAAAAGAAGATAAACACAGAAAAAAGTAAAATTTAATCAAATTCCTTGTTATTGCCCCCCTGGAAGAAAATGGAAAATTTAGCTCAAGATAATCCCCTAGTGTCATCTTTTCTCAGTCCTCTTCAGTTGACCAAATTTTGTGAAAAGTATCCCTCCCTAGAGTGCATTATCTCCCTGAACACAGCTCTACTCAGCTTTATGGTGTAGTCTCTGCTTTCTTTTGAAATAAATGTAAGATCCAGATTCTCTAAAAAACAAAGAGGGTTTTTTTTTAGTCATTTTTCCTTGAGCAACATTTATCTGGGAAAAATTAACAAAATATTTAAATGCTAACAAATCAATGTTATACAAAGGGTAGTAATGTTTCAGTCCATGTTGATTTGTCTGTACATATTTGAGGATATTGTTGCCATCTCATATTGAAGAGAAAACCAATAAAGGATGTATGGAAAATCAGTATACCATGATAAATCTATACATAGGCAAATAATTGTCTTTTTCTTGTATTTTCAGCAGTTCATCTTTTATTTTGGATAAGCTATGCTTGTATGACCATGAATATTTCAGGAGAGGAGAATTTTGCTTTCAGGTTATTTACTTGCCTAACACCAGCACAATGTATTGGGTGTTGAGCATATCTTATAAACAAAAATAGACAAACTAATCTTTGAAACAAAATGGAGCCCAGAAATTGACCTTTATACATATGGGAAATTAATGTATGACAAGATACTATTTCAATTAATTGGAAAATGTTGGATTATTTAACAAGTTGGGAGGGTGCATTTGGCTACAAACTTGAAGGAAAATAAGTTTTAGAGTCAGTCCCCTACAGATAATTTGAAACTGAATTAAATATTTAAATTTAAAGATTAAAACTATAAGTACTAGAAAAAAATTAATGCATAATATGACCACATTTAAAATTTAAAAACAAAAAGATACACTAACCACAAGCACATTGTTGAACTGTAAAAGATATAAAAGGAACATTTATAATAAAACAACTAAAATTATTAATATGCATATTATATAAAATGTATTCAGTGTTACTGATAAACATGAAATATAAAATAATAATGACATAATATTTTCTCCCATCTATATCTAGCCTAGAGAATAATGTGGGGGAAATATCCACTATAGGAGGCTGCCAGTTAGAATATGTATACATGTTTAACAACTTTAAGAAATCTGACAGTATGTGACCAAATAGAAAGTGACTATTATTTTACCCAGAAATAAAGCTTATTTATACTTATTTATTCTGTGAAACAAAAACACCAGTATATAAAGATGTAAGATATAAGTACTACGACTGACTGCAACATTTATTTGAAACTTTACTTATGAACTAATAGCTGTCTACCAATAATCATATTTTCCCATTTTATCCCAAAGTCCCTAGAGGAAATTGCTTTAAAAACATAAATTAGCTTCTTTTTTTTTTTCCAAAGATTTTATTTATTTATTCATGAGAGACAGAGAGAGAGAGGCAGAGGGAGAAGCAGGCTCCCAAGGAGCAGAGAGCCCGATGCGGGACTCGATCCCAGGACCCTGGGATCATGACCTGAGCTGAAGGCAGACACTTAACCATCTGAGCCACCCAGGTGCCCCATAAATTAGCTTCTTGATTTTTCTATTTAAGGACATTTATTGCAGCATTATTTGTTAATATCAAGTATGTGTATGTATATGTATACATGTATAAAGAAAAGATTGAAGCAATCTGAATGATCATAGAGGAATGGCTAAATATATATGACATACTATATATGAAATATTCTGCAGCTATTAAAAATAATAATATGGATACAGATATTGACCTTGAAAGAAGTCTGTGATAATTTGCTTAGTGAAAAGAACAAGTTTTAGAGTAATAGAAGTGGAGCTGTACTTATAAGACAAAGAACAAAAAGCTTATACATGAGTAAATAAATGATTATGGGCTTGCAAAAGAATACAAAATCTAAAAAGATAATCAAACTGTTATTACACATGACTCAGATGGTGAGACTGACATGCTTGTGTGGAGAGATAAGCAGGAGGAGGCAGAGACTATTTGTTTTTCTTAATATCTCTTAAACTTTTTTTTTTTTAAGATTTTATTTATTTATTTGACAGAGAGAGACACAGCGAGAGAGGGAACACAAGCAGGGGGAGCAGGAGAGGGAGAAGCAGACTCCCCACTGAGCAGGGAGCCCGATGCGGGGCTCGATCCCAGGACCCTGGGATCACGACCTGAGCCGAAGGCAGACGCTTAACGACTGAGCCACCCAGGCGCCCCAATATCTCTTAAACTTTTTAAATTATTCCAAACAGCCAATATTTGCAAGAAACAATAGTTAAAAAAATTTTTAAGGCCCAGCATATATTATTCCCTATATGTTTTGTTGGTTTTCTTATTGGAATGGAAATGGAAGAGTGATAATTTTGAAATAAAGAAGCTCACCTTATATTACACCACATTTATAGTATTTCCAAGAGTAATCATGACACAGTCATGTTAACCAATTTGGATGGTGAACAGTAATCCTAGTATAAAAATAGTGTTTAATGAAGATGATACTCTTAACTTTGAATTTAATTAATTGAGGAATTCTTCTAGGGAATGTTGAGCCTTACATACGGGGCTTCTGCTCACTTCCTAGCCATCATCCTTTCTCTGACTTCCTGAGCCCCAGCTTTTCTAGTTTTTGGTCAGATGTGTATCCCTCTGATCTCAGTATTTTTTGTACCTTTGCCTGGGCCACTTTTCCCTCTCTCTCCATTTTCTAAATGATTCTTACTTGTTACTCAAATATGAGTTCAAATATCACCTCTGCAAAAAAACACCTATGTAAGGCACACTGCCTCTCATAAAACGTCAAGTAATACATTTGTAACTTTGGACTCATGGAAAATAACAAGTAATCATGGCAGTCTGTCAGTCTCCACCTGGATATAGGCTCAAAACCCTTTTCTGCAAAGAGCTACAGGCACTATCCCTTAATCTGAATTGTCTTGCAAACTGACACCCCTTACATAGACTGACCAACAGTTATAGTTATCTTAAGTTACCAAGTAAGAGATCTTCAAAACTGACCAAAGTCTGCTGGAATAGCCTTGTTAAAAATCAGCAGATATGAGTCTGACATTAATAGGATTCTGCTATTCTCTAGTGTGATCTTCTCATTTCTGGTCTGAACCACATCCGGGCATTCCCTAATGGGTTATAAGGCTTAAAATGGGTTCATCTATATTGATTTCCACAACACATCCAGAACAAAATGTCATGTTTTCTTTTTTAAAAAAGCTGATCTCTTTGCCTATTATAGAATCCAAATGGCAGCAGATATCCCAAAACACTGATGCAAAACACCTGTGAAATTGCCCATGTGTTATATTTTCTTAATATATGAAGTAACAGACAATTACTGGGACATCAAGAATATCCCAAAATTTCCTTCCTTTTCAAAATCTCAGATTATTTATTTTTTCTTTCATCTATCAATGAATAGTCTCTTTTAACAAATTTATTTACCTGTTAATTAAAATTGTTGTTATATAACCTTCTGTGCACCCGAACTGTTTTTGGTCTTTCTACCTTGCACCCAAACTCTTTCTTCAAGCCCATGATTGGGCAAGAAAACCCCAGAGTGAGACACCAATGTTCCATTTGTTATAAAGCAACAGTATGGAAGCATTCTGATGCATCATGAAGAATCTTTCTATAAAGGTTCCCTATGCAAAATCTTTAGCCTGCTAAAACAGCACAGTGTTGTAATGTCAAATAATGATTTTATTTTGTACTTTATTAGCCATGATTAAAGCAGAATCTGAGGCATTCACTCTTGCTCTTCCAAATAGATCTGTCAAGGAATCCATACATATAATTTTTTCTAATACTTTTGTTGACTCTAGAGGAAGACATGTTAGAATGTTCTGTATCATTACTTTCTTGTGACTTTTGCTCCTCTTGTGGTCCTGGGGATTTTTAATTTTTATGGAATGTAATTCAGCTGATTATAGATAGGGTCATATTCTGTGCCAAGTGAGCCTATCATAAATTCATTAGACCCAATGGAAAAAATCTGATAAATGACAAATCTAGGTCTATGTGTCTTGATAGTGGTATCTGCTAAGTGTTAGTTCATTATGGAGATTTTCTACATAGTTCAAACCTTTGAATTTTATAATCATCTATTGCAAGAAAGTCAGCAGACAAAGAAGTTAAGGACTAGCCAGAGCACATCACTGATTCCATGTCTTGATAAACTAAGGAAATATACATAAATACTGGATGATAGAGAATGAGCAATTTGTGGCAAACACCCAGTGACAAAGGGTATCTTATATTTCACTTATGTAGCTAAACCACAGGACTGGTTTTTTTTTTTGCTTTTTTTTCATAGGACTGTTTTTCAAACTTTCATTAAATGGCACTATTTTTAAATCACTTCTTTGACTCGCCTACCAATAAAGAATATTTGTTGACTAAATGAGGGCATTTACATGTTGTAAAGTCAATAAATGGCATAATACTTTTTAACAAATACAAATGTTTGAAATAAAAGATTACAAGTTGAATTTGAGGTTTCATCTTTCAAATTCTTGATTTTTATTTTTTCGTTGCTCAGTTCCATGAAAAATCCTATTCCCATATGTAAAATGCTTCATATTTTAAATGTTACAAATTTTAATTCATCCTCCAATTACCAGATACTTCAGTCTCATTAATCCAGAATGTTGAAAGAAGAGTAGCATGAAATTTGTAAAACTACTGTTTTAATTCTCTATTATAAATATAACTTATATAAGAAGTATCCTAAACTTGTAATAATTGCTGAAAATCTAAAATTAAATTATTATGCTAAAAAATAAAAAATAAAATAAATATTATGACAAAATGCATAATTTTGCACTTATAATTACACAATTTGTTGCTGTATTAATGAGATATATCTGAGATTCACCTAGCATTCAAATAAACCTAGCTTGTAGGTATTGATGTAGTATGCTTATTTGTATACACTTATGGGACTAGAAATGTCCAGGTCCATTTTTTTTTAAAAGACTGGTACAGATCTATAAACTTCCTAATTAATTGTGTATTGATAAGTAATTAAAATCTCCTTCAGGAGAAGATGAATTTCCAGATATACACAAAAATGGGATAAACTGGCAGCTCAAGTTGATGCATTACTAATTTCCATTGTGCTCACTTCTGGTATAAAATATATATGAATCTGCTTTTTGCTTTGCTATCATGTTTTAAAATATAAACAATACTGTAAAAAATAATTTGAATCTTTTTTTGTTTTTGGCTGAACTTCCACATTCCCTTCCTAATGTTATATGGTATTTATGACTCTCAGTCCATCAACTCAGAGGCGCTAAATATTTTTATAAAATGTTCTTCTATCTGCATCTATTGCATAATAATTTATTAGGTCTAACTCTAACCCTCATCCTATAGAAATAGCATGGAATTTGGGGCGCCTGAGTATCTCATTTGGTTAAGCAACCAACTCTTGATTTGGGCTCAGGTCATGGTCTCATTCACGATCATGAGATCAAGCCCCACTCAGGCTCTGCGCTGGGCATGGAGCTTGTTTAGGATTCTCTCTCTCCCTCTGCCCCTTCCCCGCACCCACTCGGACACATTCCCTCTCTCTAAAAAAAAAAAAAAAAAAGAAGAAGAAGTAGCAGGAAATTCAATCCTATAGGAGTGAGTTCTTCCATCTTAGAATTATGAGAGAGAGCTCCAGAGGCTTATGTGGCACAAAAAACAGGAACCAAGTTGATTTCAATCTCCTTTGATTGTCACTGAATTTTTCTTTGTCCAAGCCCAGTTGTCCCTTGGTGTTGCCAGTAGCTTTGATACTTTCTTACCAAGTAGGAAAGTGCTAGGCTTTTGGTAATCTAAGCAGTCTGATTCCTCTGGTCTAGCCTACCCCAGATGCATTCAGAAACAGTACACCTCTGAGAGTTTGCCATTTATTTGGACCTTGGGTACCTTCCATTCTAGATATATACACTGACCTTCTCTGCCTATTCAAGGAAAAATGCATTGTTATGATTTAGTCTCTACTCCAAATCAATGACCCTGCTTTTTCTCCCCTCTCACTTTAAAATTTCTTACACAATCTCTTGTATTTCTTTCACAAGAAAAAGGAAGATCTTTATCTTTCACAAGATAAAGGAAGAGGCCATCTAATAGCATCTTTTAATTCTCCCTACAAAAGCTTCCAAGGCAACAGAACACTAAAGGTGAAGGGATAATTAGGGGACAGATAGAAAAAATAATTATAATTTACAACATTAATATTTAAAATGTCAGTAAGTATTCTGCAGTACCTGGATGGCTCAGTCGGCTGAGCATGTGACTCTTGATTTCAGTTCAAGTCATTATCTCACGGTTGTGAGATGGAGCATCAGGCTTCATGCTCAGTGGGGAGTCTGCTTAAGATTCTCTCTCTCCCTCTGTCCTTCCCCCTATTTCCCATGCTCTCTCTCTCACTCGCTCTCTCTAAAATAAATAAAATCTTTTTTTAAAAAAATGTCAGTAAGTATTCTATAATTTCATTTCATTCTCCAATTTCTTTCTTCTCAGATACTTTGAACTTGGTAAATCAAAGCCATGTATTCTGATGAGAAGAAAGTGACATTCTAAATATTTCTGAAAATTCTGCTAGAAGTTTTTTTCTAAGATATGCAGCATGTTCTTTAATTTTACCCTTGGTGTCTTTACCCTCAGCTTCCTCCTTAGATGGCAGTGAAGGGAACTTCCTATCTTCCAGATGGGCTTACATCTAATTTCTAAATCTTTACCTTAACTCTGGATTGATAAAGAACAGCAACATAACGGAATAGATACAAGAGAAAAAGTGAAGAACCATGGAGGAAAAATAGAGCAGAAAGGAAGGTGAGAAACAATAAAAAAAGAAACAAACTAGAAGTAGTTCTAGAATATTAATTGGCTTATATCACCAGCTTGGATTTGGAATAAATCTAAGGCAAATAGTATTTTTATTCCCCTTATTTTCTTCCTGTGGTACTTTAATTACTCTTAAGCTTAAATATGTGTTTGGTTCTTGGCTGCTTTCAAACAACCTACTAAGGCTATAAAATGCAATGTCTAATGTGATCTTACTTTGAATAGAGGTTTGTTGTGTATTTTGACAGTTGGAACCATAGCCAACCTTTTTGAAGAGCTAATGCCAAGTTCTTGGAAGAGAAAATTAAGATAAAACAATAAACGTAGTTTTTGCAGTTGTCTCCAAATAAGATGAAAACACCTTTTTTTGTTGTTTCTATCAGACACGTGTTTCCAAATGACTTTAAACTGACCTTAACTAATTTTTAAAACTAAACAAAAGCAGCAGACCTATACCATTCCAACAGATGAATAAGACTAGCTGAGGTAGCACAAAAACATGAAGACTGTAGAATATCATTTCCACACCCACATCCACTTTGTCACCATAATCTCATAGTTAGAAGAGATCAAAATGTAGTCCAAGCCAGTCACAGCCAGGTATACTGTACTTGACTTCTTTTAACTAGTGGTTATCCAACCTGTGCTGCCTCAGTGATGGGGGATTTAATCTGCAATGCCATCCATTCTCATGTTGGTTGTATCCTAACAATCAGCAAGGTCATCTTTATATTTCCAACTAAATTGGTTCACATTTCTGATCTCTACACCAAAGTGTTTGGATATTTAGAATGAGACTGCATTATTTTTTTCTTCCATATAATGATCTTATAAACATTTTCACATAGCTTTGGTGCCTATCTATGAACCATTTCCCATCTATCATTTTAAGATCCTTCAGTCAATCCTTAAATGATTGATAGGGCTGGAGTTCCCATGTTCTTTTTCCTCAGAGAACCTCTATTTTACTTATGATACCTGGAAACTTTGGGAATTAAAAATATGACAATATTTGGTGATAAGCAACCAAAGAAAGGATATAAATTTCAGGATGGATTACCTAGTAATACCATTTAAGTATAAACATACTTTTCTATATTTCCAATGTTTACTGTAAATACTTGCCATCATTTTTCCAAACCATTTCTGGTCCCAGTCCAGATTACTGAAAATCCAAAAGTCCCAAACTTGTTAAGTGATTATATTGGGAAAAATAAATGGAGAAAAATTAAGCAAAATAATCCAAAATAAAGATATATTGCAACACCGCATTTTAAAAAACATAAGATAGGTGAAATTAATGTGGACTTGTATGCAGTAATAATAGTTAGAATTTATAACATTACTATACTTACATAGTGTTCTCTGTTTTAGGCACTGTACTAAGTGATACATTCTTAGGAAAAACAGAAAGGCAGGGTGCCTGGGTGGCTGGCTTAGTCGGTTGAGTGCCCAACTCTTGATTCCAGCTCCGGTCATGATCTGAGGGTCATGAAATCAAGCCCCATGTCAGGCTCTGTGCTGGGCATGGAGCCTGCTTGGGATTCTTTCTCTCTCCCTCTGCCTCTCTCTACTTCTCAAAAGAAAGAAAGAAAAGAAAGAGAGAAAGAAAAAGAGAAGAAAGAAAGAAAGAAAGAAAGAAAGAAAGAAAGAAAGAAAGAAAGAAAGAAAGAAAGAAAGAAAGGAAGAAAGAAGAAAGAAGGAAAACAGGCAAAATTCTTATGTGAAAGAGAAAGAATACTCTTTAATTTGTCCTTAAAATATATGTATTTAAGTTTTGTATACTAACTGATCTTTTTTGTTTCCAATTTAATAGGCATTAACTTGTATAATAAACAAAATATTTTATACCAATAATTTAAATTTATGATAATTATAAGACTAATTTTATCTTACATGCCTCTGGGTAATGTGTAGTTTTATAACATTTCATTAAATGCAATTAAAATAAGCTATTCATATCTTTTTTGAGGTGCATTTAAGATCACTTCTGTATAAACAATGATACAAGTTTAAATAACTGTGTTATATTAACAGGACCATCTGTTCAGTTTATAAAATGCTTTACATGAGAATACAGGTTCTGTAATACAGCATAGATTAAATATGAAACTGGAGAACATAATGAAGATTTGATATCTAATAAATTCTTAGATGATTAAGTTTATTTAAGATGTACAGAACATACAATATCTTCTTGATTTAGAGAAAACTCAGTAGTCTGGGCTTTTGTTTATTGCCCTGATTTGGATAAATCTGCTAAATACTTTTTTTCAGGTTGGAAGAATATAAAATGATTCTCTCCTTTTTTTCCAGCAGCTATCAAAATTCTTTGTGTAGAAGATATCTTATTCCATCAAATTACAAATTTTTTATTTCTTCCTTACATTACAAGTAAGACTGGCCCATATAGGTGGAAACCAAAATTCTCAGTGACATTGAGCCCAAGGATGCTTATTCAACCTAGTTATGTATCATTAGACAATGGGATTGTACTAGAGTAGAAAGATTACTGGTGAAGATTGAACCTCCATCTTTTAAATTTTGCACCTGCTCTATTTCATTAACTGGCACAGATTCCAAGTCTGACAAGAGGATGCTCTCTAATTGTTTCCAAAATGCCTTCCTTAACAAATAATATTTAAATAATGCCAAGAGGAGATGTTTTAAACCTTCCAAAATATTTTTGTTTGTTTACATGGTCACCACATTTTAGCTTTATAAAAAAAAAGAAAATAGTTGGTTCTATTTTTGGTCATGTTGACTACCTGCTGCTATCAGGACAACAGTTAGATACTTGCTGATAGTTTAAAAAATAACATTTGGGGAGTGTTTTGCTGAGCGAAATAAGTCAATCAGAGAAAGACATGTATCATATGACCTCACTGATATGAGGAATTCTTAATCTCAGGAAACAAACTGAGGGTTGCTGGAGTGGTGGGGGGTGGGAGGGATGGGGTGCCTGGGTGATAGACACTGGGGAGGTATGTGCTATGGTGAGCGCTGTGAATTGTGCAAGACTGTTGAATCTCAGATCTGTACCTCTGAAACAAATAATGCAATTATGTTAAGAAAAAAAAAAGATAGCAGGAGGGGAAGAATGAAGAGGGGGAAATCGGAGGGGGAGATGAACCATGAGAGACGATGGACTCTGAAAAACAAACTGAGGGTTCTAGAGGGGAGGGGGTTGGGAGGATGGGTTAGCCTGGTGGTGGGTATTAAAGAGGGCACGTATTGAATGGAGCACTGGGTGTTATACGCAAACAATGAATCATGGAACACTACATCAAAAACTAATGATGTATGGTGATTAACATAACATAATAATAAAAAAATTAAAATAAACAACATTCCTGAAATAGCAATGAAGATAACACATTGGCTAAGCTTTTTTAGCACTATTAAGAAGCATTTGATTTATTTAGGGTTATCAATTCTTTGCATAGGTAATATCATACACCAGATATCTTTATCATTTGATGTCATTGGTGAACTTCTTATTTTTAGGAGGACCTCAAAGAAGAATTATTACCTCTAATTTCAGCAAATGCTTAGTTAATGTACCATTAGAGACATAAGCATATTTAAGGCAGGAATTTCAATCTCAGTATTAATCAAAAAATATCTAAAATCAATGCACAGATTATTTTTTTTTCACAGTTAATGTAATATAAAGAGAAAGACAAAAAATTTTAATAGATCATGAGTACAATCTGTGACTCAGGCCCTGTCTTAGTATAAGAATTTTTAATTTAACTCCTAACTTTGAGAGGAATTATTTGATGCTGTCTTGGAGTAATTAAGATGGGCATCCAAATCATGTTTCCAGAATTTACCAGTTTTGTTTGTTTGTATGTTTGTTTATTTTAGACAAGTTAACTATCTTTCTTAACTATAGAGTTTTGTGTTTCTTTCAGATATATAGTGAATTATGGGGAAGAGGTGGTGTGCTTCCTGAGTTGTTGGTCTTGTATGTTGTTGCAGAAGCAGAAAAAATAGACAGTGAGAGTAGCCAGGAGCCCAGGTGCAACAAACAATTTGATTCAACTCATTTGAACTCATTTGTTGTTGGCAGCAAGCATAAAGATAAGATCAACTATTCACTAATGCATATTCTACCTAGATTCTCATTAGTAGGGAGCTAGGTTAAGTAAACTAAGATGTATTAGTATTTTGAAAAACGCACCGTTTAGATGATTTAATTTTATTTCTGCTTCCATGGAAGAATCTTCCAAGAATATTCCTGAATGAAAAGGGCTTAACATTATATAGAATGTAGCATCTGTATTAAAATACACACAGAAAAATGTAGCTGTAAATACACATAATTCCATATATTTTTATAAGGATTTTCTAAGATAAGTGGAAACATGGAAGGATATCTTCTGAAAAGATAAATATCAGATTTAAAATAGTGGCTTCCTCTGGGCAGAACACTCATTTTGGACTGTGTGTGCATCAACAGAAATTTAAACTTAATATTGTCTGGTGATTTTAAAAATAGGAAGGCATTCATCATGCATAATAACAACAAAAAAAGTTTTTATATTATCAAATACCTTCCAGCAAAAATACAGACTGATTTCCATATAGGTGTTCACTAAGACATATTGTAATAAGCATCAAGCTTCACTTGTAACTGGCATATATTTTGAATGCAAACTACTTGAAAACAGTTTTCTTGTGTAAAATATTATTTCTATAATCTTGTTTATCATTTTCAATTTAGAAGATTACTTATACCTTATCAAATACTAACTTTTCTGTACCCTAATTATCATGAATACAGAATTAGAGCTTGCTGGATTAATTATTTATTTTTCCATAGGACACAAACTGAACAAACACTAAATACCAAACAAACTATACTCATCTTACTTAGTCTATTAATCAGGGCTGTTTAGACTATAAGTGACTAAAGGCCTAACTCAAAATAACTGTAAAGAAAAATATAAAGATGGGGTGCCTGGGTGGCTCAGTTGTTAAGTGTCTGCCTTTGGCTCAGGTCATGATCCCAGGGTCCTGGGATCGCCCCACATCGGGCTCCCTGCTCAACGGGAAGCCTTCTTCTCCTTCTTCCACTCCCCCTACTTGTGTTCCCTCTCTCGCTGTCTCTCTGTCAAATAAATAAATAAAATCTTTTATATATATATATATATATAAAATATATATTATATATATTAAATATATATATTAAATATATATTATATATTATATTTTATATATAATATATATAATATATAAAGATATAATGGAGTTGTTTAAAAAAAATGATAAGGTCACTTTGCAGGAACCAGAGAAGCTCTGAAAACTTCAAAGACTGAAACCTTGCCCATACACCTTCAGAGTTCTCTCTCATCTAGCTATTCAGCTCTATTAGGCATTTTTCATTGGTAAAGGAATTCAAAGGTAATTGTCTCCCCTACCTTGCAATTCACCTCTTCAGCTCAGGGGACCAGTCACAATCACTTCTCCTTCAGATCCACAGTAAAGAGAGAATTCCCGGGGCACCGGGGTGGCTCAGATGATTAAGCATCAACCTTCAGCTCAGGTCATGATCCCAGGGTCCTGGGATCGAGCCCCACATCGGGCTCCTGGCTCAGCGGGGAGTCTACTTCTCCCTCTCCCTCTGCCTGTCCCCCTGCTCATGCTCTCTCTCTCTGTATCTCTGTGCCTCAAATGAATAAATAAAATCTTTAAAAAAAAAAAAAAAGAATTCCCCAGGGAAGTGTGAGTCACATGCCCTTCCCTACCCAGTCAGTGAAGCAAGAGGGAACTGTGATTCTCAGAGCTTGAGAGGCAGGAAACTAGCCACAGTAATCCCACCAAAATCTTGCCACCGGAATTTAGAAGCAGTTTCCTCTCAGAAATGAGTAGGAGAAAAAAATGAGTAGGTTTTGAAAGTGAGGGGAGGTGCCTAGAGTTCTAGTATAGGCTACTACAATGAGAATATCAGTAGGCATACAATGCAATCTGTGTTAATTGCCATTGCTTGCCAGCTGGTATTCTCCAGGTACCTAGTTATGCTTCTAATCTGGCAATCTGGGTTTGCCCTTGAATATTGCTTTTTCATTTTGTATTTCTGCATTTGATATCTTCTTTTTCAGAGGCATATTTTTACTATTTTACTCAACCCCAATTCTATTTTTGCTTTTCCATTCAGAAGACTAACTTGACTTCAGACTCATTCATAATTATTCCAATATTATGTGAGTGTTATAGATCAGATTGGAAAATTGGAACAAGAAATATTCAATGTTAAGTATATAAATATGTATTAGTGTGTAATGTAAATTTTTTAAATGGAGTATTTTTAAAGCCTTACAACTGTCACATAAGCTTGTAAATATTTTTTGTACCTTAAGATAATAGAAACACTGAACAACAATTAGTGGATTTTAGAACACATATCCTGGTCTGCTTATACTAGACTGAATTTATTGACCTGTATAACAGAGTAGGAAATATCAAGAGAAACTCTATCCTTCAGCTCAGTATTTGTCTGTCATTTCCCCACCCCCCCACCCCCCCACCCCCGGCCCTGGCACAGTATATAACAACAAAAATAAAACAAGTGTTTGTGTTTCAGAACTGCCTCACTGGGAGGCTACCAGAGCCCTGGATTAGAACACTGTAGACCATACTGTCCTGCTAGTTTCATGATTTGACTTAGGTTGTTAGCAGTGTGGCAGCTTGATGCCTCCATTGCTTTTCAGATCTCTTATTACCTTCAATGAGAAATGAGTTAAATCTATTCTGAGGTCATAGAATGGGGTTCATTGTATTTCTCTTTCCATAAGACATCTTATTCTTTTTTTTTTTTAAGATTTTATTTATTTGATAGAGAGAGACAAAGCGAGAGAAGGAATACAAGCAGGGGGAGTGGGAGAGGGAGAAGCAGGCTTCCCCGCAGTGCAGGGAGCCCGATGCGGGGCTCGATCCCAGGATCCTGGGATCATGACCTGAGCCGAAGGCAGACGCTTAACAACTGAGCCACCCAGGCGCCCCAAGACATCTTATTCTTAACCTTCTTTACATATGGCCCTTATATTTTTGTTCTCAGTTTCTGGCTTCTTTTCTCCTCTGGGACTTTACCCAATTAATCTTCCCATTTCTTTCTTCTGCTTTTATCTGTTGCCAGTCCAAAGGGTCAATAAAATTGTTCAATTCTTCTATACTCTAAAAAAAGTATCTTAACCTCTCTTCTTATTCAAGTATCATACTTTTATTTTTAACTAAAAAGTATTCTCAAAAATTAAATGTAACTTTTCAGATTCCAATTTCTTATTTTTCATGCATTCCTCAAAGTACTATAATCTTATTCTGTCCCCATAAATAGATCTTAAAAGGGAAATTAAAGACCTTCAAGTTGCCATAATCAACAATCTATTCTTAGGCTTCATTCCTACAAAATTTGTACTGTTGAGCCACATCTTGAGACTCACTTCCTCTTTAATTATGACAATACTATATTCTACTTCTCTTATCTCTCTTGGTTTCTCTTCCCCAATTTTCAAACATTTGTTACTTCACTATTAGGCTTTCAGTATTAGGAGCTAGTATGTTTATTGACTTCTCTTTCTTTTCTTCACCTTAATTAAAAGCATTTACTCTACATTTTTTAGTCAAACTGTTCATATTTATATTCCCCAGCTTTATGAGATATAATTGTCATATAACATTGTGTAAGTTTAATGTGTACAACTTGATGACTTGATACACCTTCATCACCTCACATACACTAATTACTGTATTCATTTTCCTGTTTTTTTTTTTTTTTTTTTTTCTCTGCTCTCTTTCTTTGCATTGTCATCTATTCAGGTAACTTTGACTTTCATCTATATGACTACAACAGCAACATCACTATTGCTGAGATTAGTACTTCCTCTGAAGTCTAGCACCTTATTTCCAAATTCCTGTTGAACATGTTTATTAAGATCTTTCTCACTGACACAGCACACTTATGAGGTTTCTGCATGAAATACTAGTATTTCCTCCCTAGCCTGCTTTGTCATATCCTATCTCAGGAAATGTTCTTCTAAGTTACCAAGATAACCAAACTATTGATCTTAATGTCCTTCTTGACCATTGTCTTTCCCTTTTTCCCCATATGTGATCTTTCTCAAGTTAAAATGTCTGTCTCCAGAGTGTCTTTGGAAACTTTTTATTCTATTCCAAGGAAACTGTCATAGATCAAGTATTTTTAAGTGCAGTTATTTTCTAATTTCTTTCTCAGGGTTCCCTGACATCTATCATTTCTTGTTTCCTAGCCATTCTCCCAGACTACTACTAGAATTTTCTTCATTATAAAAAATTCTGTCATTTCACACTGTTCAAAACTCTTCCTGAATTTAGATAAAATGTTCTATGAATCATTTAGAGTCCTCTCGTTCGTATGTCCTACTATCTAAATTTTCCTAAAATGTCTATCTCTTCTTAACCAAATTCTTGCCAAACTTTAAGACTTTGGTCAAATGTCATGCCCTTCCTGATGCCTTTTGTAATGCTCTGGGTCAAAAAAGCTTTCTGTCCACTTGAGTCTGTAACTCAATTACAGTTCTTACTAAAATGTATCATTGAGTAAAATTTCTTAATGCACAAATTACAAGTATCAGTGCAGCTCTTGACAGGCTTGCTTTTCTTAAAATTGTGTTGAATTAAGTATTAGGAAACCTCTGGCTTTTTTTATATTGACTGTATGGTTAATCAGTTAACCATACAACTGGCCTACAGTTGGCACCACTGACCCACAAAGATTTGATTATAAGGCCAATCCTGAGATTCAGGTGATATCTAGATTACTTATTTGCATTCCTTCCTCTCTAACGTGGAGGGATTATCTGCAACAAACTCAGGATGGCTTAGTTGGATGAACTTGATTCTCAGAAGCCAGCACTTTTCTACTCTTTTTCTGGCTCCTGCGCAGCTTGTGCCCTCACCATATTGTATACTGCCTCTGGTCAGCAGATGGAGATAATTCTCTTCATCATCGACTTTTCTCATGGGGGAATTGTTTTTATGATCTCTTGAGAAAATCACGTTCTAAAGTGTCGGTTTTCACAGGATTGGCACTCTATCATGAGACTACTTAAGAACAGTTTCTCACAGTTATCCCCAAATAGTGAAATGGCATTGTGGAGAGAACATCAAAATAGGATTCTAAAAACCTGACTTCCAGTTTTTTTTTTTTTTTAACATTTTATTTATTTATTTATTTATTTGAGAGAGAGAGAGCTAGAGAGAGCGCAAGCAGTGGGAAGAGGCAGAGGGAGAGGGAGAAACAGACTCCCCACTGAGCAGAGAGCCCATCTTTGGGCTCAATCCCAGGACACTTGAGGTCATGACTTGAGCCAAAGGCAGACATTTAACCGACTGAGCCACCCAAGTGCCCCCTCAATTCCAGTTCCGATTCCTTTTAGGAATGTCATAATTTTTATTTGTCTGTATTCTACAAAATAGAGATAGAAAAATGTTTCCATATATCTCCATGCACAGGTTTTGCCACTTAAAGTGTTAGTTTGAGCTCCCACTTGCTTGTTTGTAAAGGAAATAATAATTCCTACCTTAGAGAATTGTTTTGAAGATTGAGCAAGAGAATGTTTTAAAGCACATATAGTTTCTGGTACATATTCAGCACTTAACAAAATGTAGCCGTATACTACTTGAAAAGTTTAAAGTGCTTCAACAAAAATTTGGCATTAAAAAAAAGACTTTTAACCAGACGTTGTGGATAGATTTAGGGGGGCCATCAACTTCAATGAGAAAATATATCTTTATTAGTAAGTCTCTAGTGGGATTGAACATTTTCTTCTATTATGAATAAAGGCAACAAACAACAGAACTGTGGTCTCTATTACACTATCACCAGTAAAAAACACAAAAACTGTCATATGTTACAGCTGTTGCAGATATTCTGAAACAGAATGTGCACTAATTAGTATTTCAAGTTACACTACTTATTGTACCTTCTGCTAGATCTCATTTTTTAATGTCCATAAAGAGGCACATATATAACTATATTTCAAATTTCTATTTACAAAAATACTTTTATATTTAAATTTAGATATAATTGGTTTCCATTAACATTCTGTGTGTTTTGTACTTTCAAAAACGTTTTCTGGGAAGGAGTCCATTTGCTTCACCAGGCTGCCAAAGAAGTATGGCACAAAAATGGTCAAGAATTCCTGTCATAGTTGTTCAGCATGAGAATAGTAAAACTGAATGTCATCTATGCAACTATTCATATTCAAAGGACTATTTTTTGAGTGTTGTAATGATTATTATTGAAATGGAACAACTCTTCAAAGCTAACCAACTTTGGCCAGACACACCATGCAAAAATGTCTTTCTAATTCCCCTTCTTCAATGGCTCCAGCTGCCTGTGGCATAAACACTTTAGACAGATACTCAGGCTTCTTAAGTTTGAAATTGGCTCTTAATTAAAATGGGAAGCAATTACAACTTCATTTGTGCTATGAGAACTTAAAATTCTTGCCTCTGATATAAAATTGTGGGGAAAACCCTATCTTTTGGTGCCGATGAATAACACCAGAGTTGGCTGTTACTTTGAATGTTTGTTCACTTTCTTTACAATGTAGTTTTTCTAGGCAGCAAATATAGCTAAGTATATCATATATCTATATCTGTATCTGTGTCCAGATATAGATGATATAGATATAGATACAGAGACACGGGCTTTCAGTTTGCTCCCAAGGAACATTTAGAGGTTTGTGAAATTTGTCCTAAGTAATTTTTTTTCCTTCAGTTTCTCTCTCTTCCCAGATTCAAAGAGCATTATTAATACCCCGAAACCATCAATGTGGTATTGTGCTCCCAAGTACATTCTAATGTGAATTTTCTGGATTTTGTAATTTAAATTTAAATATACAACAGCAACAAAATATCTTGTAATAGTGACAATCCAGTGGAAGAAAAATCCAGGGACAAAAATATTTTTGTGCCCCACAAATTATGTACATTTGGTGACTGCCTTTTAACCCTATGTTTATAGATAGCTTCTTATACACTACATATATGCATATACTGAAAATACTTATTCAACCACAAATTGCCCAGCTTTTATTTTATTATGAATGTGTAATAAATGTTTATTTGTTAGGGAGCCTATAAACTCGTTCAGATCCTAATCAGAGGGACAAATGTTTTATGATAAAAATCCTGTGGAAAGAAACCAATATAGATGCTTATTTAACAATATTCAGATCTTCACTGGAACAATCTAGTAACCCTTTAGGTAAATTTTATTTACATTGAAATCAGATCTCATTAGAAAAGTTTCACAAGGTAAAATAATGGAGAATATTTGTTCAGATGAGAAGGGGAAAAAAATTACCCAGTTCTTCAGAAATTAAAAATAAAATGTGACATTAAGAGAATGGATAACTTATGTCAATAAATTTCTTCTCTTAAGAAAATTCAATTGAAAAGATAGTCTAAAAGATAGACTTTAAAATGTGTCTTGCTCATTTGCTCAGCTTAAGTCATTATCTAAAATGTAGTTAACAGTTTTGTAAATACATAAACAGGAGAAATAAAAGCCCAAGTTGATCAGACTAAAAGGGTTCTTTCTCAGTTTCAGTTTATTTCTACCATTATCTGTAGCATTAGTCTCCTTGACCATGTTTGGGGCCAGATGTCTGAGAATAAAACATTTCAGTGTGATATTTTCCAGAGATTATGCTGACTTTAGGTGTATTTATATTTACCATTTGCCCAACTCTATTCTCTGTTTGCTGAACTTATCCCTAGAGTTTCTCAAACCCCTATTCTAATTGGACATACCTATGAGGTAATTCAATTGCAAGAATTAGGGTTGGGTGGGGGACCTTGGTGGCTGAAAAATACCCTTGTTAGGTAATATTCAATAGTATTTCTGCAAAAGAGGATAGTTTCAAAATCCTACCAAACTCTAATTTTTGGATTGATCCCAATAAAATGTGATTGTGGCACTATTTCTGAAGCCATATTTTAGAAAGAACCATTAACTTTATGTACTAAATGCAGCAACAAAAAAGAAACATTTTCCATCACCTGTAAGTTATTTCTTTAAGTAAATTTCATTATACTGCTCTAATAACAATGCTGATCAGTTGCTCTTATGCTACCAAAGCTACTTGGCATAGCATTTAATATTTTTATGGTTCCTCTCCTTATAAATTTTCACAAAGTCATAATATATTTTTGATCCGTAAAAGTGAAAGCATGTTGGTAACTCAGTAATCACATTCAAAATACGGATTTTACATTACTTCAAAGAGTTTTGGTTCATAATTAGATGTAACCAGAGTACAGACTGACTGGATCATTCTTAGCAAAAGCTGAAAATTTGTGCAAGCATGAATGTGCCACATGAATCTTTCCAGTTTGTGTTATTCTGCTATAGAGTGATATCAAGTCCGTTATTTTATCTTCATCTATCATAGTGTCTGTCATCAAAACCTGCTTCTATAATCTAACACAGTGAATTGGATGTGGTAGGCAATGAATAAAGAACTTATTGAATAAAGTGGTGAATAGATCCTGATATCTAACATGAATAAAATAAATTTGAATTTTAGTATAGTATCTCTCCTAATGATGATGTTTCTATTTTAAACATTGTTTCTTTTTAGACACTTCATGCACTGATAAAATAATTTTGATCAGTGGAAGAAGAGGGTAAAAGATCTAGTATAATGGAGGCCTTTTGTAGCATGTTTGGAGGCAATAAGTTATGGTCCAAAGTTTCAGTCCAGAATACGAATTCCTCACGTGACAATTTTTAAGAATATGATTGTGCTTAAGATATTTAATCTCCATGAACCTGAGTTTGTCTATAATATACTAGTAATACTCTCAAGGATTGTGTGAAGACTAAATAAGAGTTTAAAAATATGTGCAAGTGTCTGAAAGCCAGGAGACTTAATAAATGCAAGTTTTCTTATCTTTAATTTATATCATATTAGCAGCCGCCATCCCAACCAACATATTTGATCATCCTCACCCAGTGATTAATAGGCAAATAAAAAAATTACTCTGATCTTATTTGTTATTTAAATTTTATAAGGGAACATTTGAAAAAGATAAGCTCCTCCAAATATTTTTATTCGTATTCCTCTGGCCATCAGCATATTATTAGGCTTTTTTTTTTTCCTCAAACACTAGTTAATTAGTTGGTATGATTTATCAGTAGTATTTTTTAAATCCTTCTAAACTGATGGTCATGACACCATTAATCTCAGTTAGAAGTACTTAAAATATGTTTTGTGTGTGTATAATGCGAGTTCATTACTGTTGAGATAAATTATATAAACACTATAAATTACAGATTCTGGTCATGACTGAAGAAAGGGATCTGGGAGATACATACTTCGTTTCTGAAAGATAGCGAACCCTTTTCTAACTATAACCCAGAGAGTTACACAATATTTGTAATAATTAAATAGGGTGTTGTAAGCCAATCAGACAACAGAAAATATACTTATAAAATATACATTATACTAAAACAATAAAGACTAGAAAAGGAAAATGATCCCTACCTATGGTATTTTCAATGATAATCAAATGAACTACCAAATGTTTACCAAATTCTGAAATACTTTGTTGAATAGACATCTTATGAATTTTAGGGCTCTGGAGAGTAAGCAAAGGAGTTAGATTTTGGAGGAGAATTGAAATTTGGAAGAAGCAGCTAGCATGGATTGAGATTTTTACTATAATGGCTTTATCCTGAGAGCAGACTATGGTTGTAGCACAGCCAAAGCAGCTGAAACCCAGATCAAAACTTGCTGTTTTACTGGCCCAGTGAACAGAAAGATAGAATTATCCACTATGTCTTGCTTCCAGGACAACCACTGCACACGAAAGTGAATGAGATTATAAACTATGCCCAAATTTCTGGTTGACCTTTGAACTGTGCATACACAAATGAGACCCAAAATGTCCCAGCTATGAAAACAAAGGATTTGGATTAAGATTTGAGCTGTTGTTCACTGTAAAACAGAGTTGTAAGTTTCATTTTAAATAAGTTGTTGCCTTGCTAAAATAAAACATAGTATTTTTCAGAGAAAGCAGAATACAGATTCTCCATAACATAGTCACAAAATGTACACAATTTCCAAAATATAATCTAAGAGTACTTGTCATACAAAAAGCCAAAAAACTAAAAACACAAACCCAAACCTAGAAAAGATAGCCCATTCTCAAATGTAAAGACAACCAATGAAGGTACTTCAAGATAACACAGATCTTGTACTTAATCAGACAAGTCTTTTAAAATAGCTATTATGGCTATAACCAACTAGACAGGGATTTATGCTAATGAATGAAGTAATAGAAAACAGCAGAGAGATAGACACTATAAATGCTGGAAATGGAAATTCTAAAACTAAAGAAGGTAACATCTTAAAAATACACGCTAGATAGCCATAATACCACAATCATTGAACTCGAATATAAAGCATAGGGATTATCCAATCTGACAAACAGGAAGATTCAAATATATCTCTATATCTATAGTTATTATTATGTTATATACTTCCTTATTATAATATATAGTATATTGTATTATTATGCATATATTAGAAAAAGAAATTTAGAGAGTACCTCAGGGACTTGTGGAACAATGTAAAATGGTCTAAAATATGTTAACTGGAGTCCCAGAAGAAAAAAAAAAATGAATGAGAATGCGGCAGAATTATTTGAAGAAATAATAGCAAAACTTCTCACATTTGGAGAAAGACATAACCTTATAGCTTAAAGAAGGTCAGCACAGCCCAAAATAGATCAATATGAAGAAAAAAATAAAAAAAAACTAGACATTACAAATTGCTAAACATAAAAGATAAAAGATCTTGAAAGCATTTTCAGAAAATGTCTTATTAAATAAAAGAAAATAAAATTAGAAATACTAAATATTTATTGAAACTATGTCATCTGGAAGACGATGGGATGGCCTTTTTAATGTACCAAAATAATTTTTTTAAAAAGCCTGTCAATACTGACTTTTATACATGTTGAAAATATCCTTTGATAATGAAGTCTAGATAAAATAAAGTGCTACTTCACAGAGCAGATAATAAAAATAAAGAGCCTATCATCCCAGAGAGATTCATTCAACTACACAGCCTGGAACTCAGAGGTAACAAGATGTTCAGTGGGAACAATGCAGGGTTGGTTAGGAACAAAGATCAACTGTTAAACCTCCATCTTAATTTACATTTCTTTTATGGTACACATTCCATTTTAGATTATAGTGGTTTCATGCACACATATTACCTCATTTTAAAAATGTGTGAAGAATGAGCTGTGTCTTATTTATCTTGGTGTTTCTTTTTTTTTTTTTAAGATTTTATTTATTTGACAGAGAGAGACACAGTGAGAGAGGGAACACAAGCAGGGGGAGTGGGAGAGGGAGAAGCAGGCTTCCCACTGAGCAGGGACCCCAATGCGGGGCTTGATCCCAGGACCCTGGGATCATGACCTGAGCCGAAGGCAGATGCTTAATGACTGAGCCACCCAAGAGCCCCTTATCTTGGTGTTTCTATAGAGCTTTGCACTTAGTGCAAAAATAGCACTTGAATAACTACACTAATAAGTAAATGCTGTTATTGTGTTATGGTGAAGTAGAGAACTATTCTCTAATATTGAAAGTGCAGATGTGACTTTTTTTCTCTCCAACGTAAGTTTCCATTCAGATGAGAAGAAATGTTAAAATATCATTTTTAAGTAATAGATATTCTATAAAAAAGAGAGTTTTTGCATTTTATTCAATCATAGGTAATTTAGAAAATGAGTAACATGAAACAAAGGAGTAGGAAAATATTCATGAATAAGTGGCTAAAAATTCTAACTAGTCTTATTCATTTCTTCAGTTATGCTCATTGGCTCATGTTGTATGTATGCATTTACAACTTTTCTTTTGTGAAATGGGCGTAACCATAGCATGATGACTTAAGATCCTCAGTTTTTAATTTCCTAACAGCACTACTTGCATAATTTTCTTTACATGTATGTTTCATTTTCCTCATTTAAAAAAAAGGTGCAAAAATATCTATCTTGTAGGGACATTGTGAGCGCTTAATGCAATATATATATATATATATAAACCACTTAGAACCGTGCTTAACAGGCTTAGAACAGAACAGTCTTTACTAAATGTTAACTGTACTAGTGTGAACAGGAGTGGTGATCATAGTAGATTATCTGATTATCTACTATATTGGTAGAGTAACTATAGAGTTCTTTCCCTTGAAGAAACAACAAGAATGCAGGTTTTGCTAGTTTTTCCTCTCATATTTTTAAAGTATTTCCTTTAAAAAATTACAGGCTACATATATACAGTGTTGGTCAAACATGAGCTTTTCTAGAAATATGTATATGAGTGTTGGTCAAACATGAGCTTTTCTAGAAATATGTTTGTATTTTCTGTTTA